>NC_084702.1:78125581-78435738 GCF_028389875.1 Rhea pennata | reverse complement strand
GTTGGGAAGTCCAGTTGTACCAGTCACTAAAACAATTGTGTACCAAAAAGGACACTCCCTGGCTAGCCTTGTTTAAGTGATATAAGTGCTGGTGCTAGACAATGTGAAGCAATGCAATATCGCCCTTTCCTCAGATAGGTCCCAACACGGCAAATTCTACATGTGCCTACATGGTGTTGGCTCTGGGAGGATGTGGAAGAGGCATCATGGGGAGGAAATTATAGCACAAGATTCGTGGGGGCAGGATATAAAAGAGATGAGAGAGCGTGTGGTGGTACTGACAAGGGACAGGCTGAGAATAGAGGAGAAGAGGAAGGAGACAAAGAAGGAGACCTGAAGGGACGTGCAGGAAAGTAGAGGTTAAATCACAGAGGATGTGGGAGGAGGTAAAGGTGACACAGAGATATAACACATTGGGAGTGGAAACCGAGAGTGATTATGGAGGTGGAAGTGGTGCAGTGGAGAGAATACTGCGGGAGAAGGCAGGGTCGTTTTGATATTACTGATTGGGGACTCCCCTGCTAATGCTCTACTGTCTGTGTTTTGTCCTAGGGCACTAAATGAGAATATGGCCAATGGCATTGAAGATCTTATCGGGATCCCATTCCCGAACCACAGCAGTGAAGTCTTATGTGGTTTAAATGAGCAGCGACATGATGGTCTCCTCTGCGATGTCATCCTCATTGTACAGGACCAGGAGTACCGGACTCATCGGTCTGTCCTTGCTGCCTGCAGCAAATACTTCAAAAAACTATTCACTACCGGCACTTTAACAGACCAGCCCTATGTTTACGAGATTGACTTTGTCAAACCTGAAGCACTTTCTGCCATCCTCGAGTTTGCTTACACCTCAACCCTCACCATCACCACCTCAAATGTCAAGCACATTCTCAGCGCTGCCAAGATGCTGGAGATTCAGTGCATTATCAACGTATGCCTTGAAATCATGGAGCCTGACAGAGAGGCAGAAGAGGACGATGACAAAGAGGACGAAGATGATGATGAAGATGAAGATGAAGATGAGGAGGAAGAGGAGGAGGAGGAGGAGGAGGAAGTGGAGGATTTTGTCAATCAGGAGAACCTAACTGATGTCCAAGAAGTAAGCTGTCACCAAAGCCCTTCTAAGTCTGATCTTACTGAAGAAACATATACAGAAGCACCTAAAGACTTTCCAAATCACTATCCAGCCAATAACTCATCTGGACACTTAGGTGTGATACGAGACTTCTCCATTGAGTCCTTGCTAAGGGAGAACTTGTACCCTAAGGCAAACATCCCAGAAAGGAGGCCAGCTCTCTCTCCTTTCACCCCTAACTTCTTCCCCCACCTATGGAATGGCGATTTTAGCTCCTTTTCCCAGCTCGAAGAGCCACAGGTAGACAATGGCCCTTTGGATCTGGTGATCAAAAAGAGGAAGATCAAGGAAGAGGAGGAGAAGGAAGACCTGCCTCCACCTCCTTTCCCTAATGACTTCTTCAAGGACATGTTTACCAACAGCCCAGCAGCTCCCTTAGGGCATATTAAGGCAGAGACTGACTATAGTGCTTATCTCAATTTCCTAAGTGCAACCCAGTTTGGAGGAGTTTTTCCTCCATGGCCCCTGGAGGAAGAGAGGAAGATAAAGCCCAAGGCATCCCAGCAGTGTCCCATTTGTAACAAAGTCATCATGGGGGCCGGAAAGCTGCCTCGGCACATGAGGACCCATACAGGAGAGAAGCCGTATATGTGCAATATCTGTGAAGTCCGCTTTACCAGGTGGGCATTGGTTGTCTCTGCCATGCTTGGCAGGGTGGCGGGAGTAGCTGGAGGGGGCAGAGTCCCAAACCCACGGCTGATCCCTGTAGCTGTACCAGGTGGCTGGCTGTGGATGTCATGAAGGGAGACAGTATCCTGTCCCTGCAGCAAGTGGCAGGCAGCAGAGGAGAAGACCTTTATGGTGGCACTTGGTCGTCCGAAGTCATCATGTTTGTTGTCCCCTAGATGCAGGTGGCTACTGCAGCTGAAGGGCTAAGAGCTGTGATTTGTCAGTGAAAGGCAGAAGTTTCCACCTGCAGAGGCAGGAACTTCAATTGTAGGAGCAATTTTTTTCTGGATAAGGGAGTATTAACCCTCATCGAAGTCACAGTGACTTCTCTGCTGGGTCTACGATGGTCATTTGCAATTGCCTCAGTGTTTTTCTCTTGGTGAGTTCTAGCACAGTTGCTTCCATATCAGCAGTAATGCAGGGCTATGGAGACACAGGCACCTAGACTATACATGTTTTGCTTTAAAGAAAGTAACAAAAAAAAACAGGGCTTGAACTCTTATCTCTTTGAAAAAGAAGGAGGGAGGGAGGGAGAAAGAAAGAAGAAGAGAGAGAAAGAAAAAGAAAGAAAACAAACCCACACATTTGAGTGGCTTGTGGATGACCTCTCATAATCATTCACTGGACAAAAGCTGAAATAGAAGATTTTCAGCCTCACCATAGTTTGCCACAGTTGGAACAGAAAGAGCTGTTTGTGCCTAAGACCAGTGGAAAACAGATGGCTGCTTTTGGTGAAAGAGCCAAAGAAGCTTCATCTCTAATATGCTGGGAGTGCACTGAGTTAAGAAGGACATTTAGCTGTGGGATGTAATTTGGTTTTGTGTGTCATTTTGGCATCAGTGTAGAGCACAACCAAGTCACCCATGTTTAAATATGACAGTGCTTGCACTTTCTGAGGCCAGAGTGGTCCTGAGGCCAGAGTGGTCCTAATTGTTATACATTTGTCTGCAAGGGTGGGATTCATCACCCCTAACGTCAGCCATCCCAGAGTCCAGCACCATGGCCAGTGGGAGGTGAGATGCACCTTCAGAGGCGTTTGGCCAATGCTAAGGTAGATGAGTAAGGGATGCCTCTCCATCACTGACTGCAAAGACAGCCTGCGTGACTTAGATTAAGCAACCAATTTTTAGATATTTCAAGTTAGGTAAAACCAACCTTAAGCCAGGTTGCTCCAAGATAGGCCTGGGTGGAGAGAGCAAGCTCAGATCCACCCTCTGTGCCAATTCGTGGTCTTACCACCTCTCTGCAGCCTAGCAGATGAATTGGAGTAGGCTCTGAGAGGGCTGCACAAACCTAAGGTGTGCAATCCTTCCCTGAAAAGCTGGGCAAGTTTAATCAGTGAACAGAGGCAAATAGATTCTTGGACCTGCTCTTGCTGGGTATAATTAATATCTAATGAGTACAATCTTTGCCATAATAATAAAGCTTTCTGACAAGAGTGTGGTATTTCAGCTTCTGGCTGCATGTGAGACAGAGAGCCCTATTAGACTGGGGCAAGTGAACCAGAGGAAAAAGATGTGCTCAGTAGGCAATACCGAGTTCCTGACAATGGCCAGACACCAGGGGTGCTCCCAAATTCAGCCAATCTTTTCTTCTTTCATCCCTGTGATAATATTCAAGTGGAATTTATGCAGATGATGAGGATTTGGCTTGAAAATAAATTCCTGTGTGCCACTCCATTAGCTCAGCAGACACTGTATTATAATGCGTGGAGCATCATGCCTCGACTGGACATATGCAACGTGATCTGGCTCACCCTGGTATTTGCAAGCCAAAGGTCATTGCCCAGTGCTAATTCCTGACTGCAGGTGTTTGGCTCCAGCTCTGGGTGTCCCATACCAGTGTCAGCACCCAGTCATCAGTTCTGGACATGCATGCTCCTCCATTGGAGCATGCAACGGGAGGAGCAGCAGAGTCACCTCGGTGGATATATCTCCAGATCGGAGGCCAGGCCATGACTGGGGCTTGGCCAGGTCTCTCCTGAGACCTTGTCACTGCTCCTGTGTGTGATGCTCTAGTAATAATTGCAGAGAAGAAAGTAACATGAGTTGGCAGGTCTCGTAACAGGAATAGTAGAGCTTAGTCCTTCCAGAGGGCACCCAAAGTCCTTTACAAACAAGGGCAGTATTGTTAGCTATTGTTTTGGGGAAAGCGAGGCACGGAGAGATGTTGGATTGACTCACAGTCACTGCAAAAGCTACCAGGAGGGTTTGGGTGAGAATCTGGGTGTCCTGACCACTACGCCAGGCTTTGGTAGATCACAGTCAGGTTAAACCAGCATTTGAGAGGTAGCAAGTGATGCCACGAAGCCTGTCCCCACCTTGCCAAGGCGCTGGGTAGCTGTGAACAGCTCTCCAAGTATCTCTAACAGCAACAGCTCGAGATGCCATGGCCCATGACTGTTTGTCCTTGGCCATGGCAGAGCTTCCTTCTGGAGCTGGTCCTGGCCCCCAGAGCATGGTGGCTGCAGAACCCACGGCTGCAGGAGACAGGCCCCACAGCAGGCAGGTCCTTTGCAGTGAGCTGACATTCTACAAGCTGTTTATTGCTGCTCTTAATCATTTGCTTGACATAGCATGGAGATGGCCCTGCCGCGTCGGCTGTTCCTGGCTCCGGACTCTGCCGCGTGCGCTTGGAGCAGCTCCCATCAAGTTTGCGTTTGGGTGCACTCGTCTTCCCAGTGCCTGGTGGGAGGGCTCAGAAAGCCATAGCATGTTGAGCTGCTCCTCCTTGGGGGCTTTTCAAGTTGTTTTCGAACTGCGGACGCAGTTCCCATTTCATTTTGGCTGGCGAGGGTCTGCTCCTGCAGCCTGCCGGTCCCCCTGAGCTCTGCACCTTGGGCTTTTTCATGCCACATGCCATGCCAAAGTGGCAGTCAGCACCCAGCACTGTCAGAGGTGGTCAATACCACCCATGATTTGACTCCAGCCTCAGCACCTTGGGGTGTCGAGCTGAAAAGGGCTAACAGCTGGTCCCATAACCATAGCCGTATTCTCTATTACTGTTCCTGGTTCGGGAAAAACAGGCAAGGAAATTTGGTCTTGAGCGGGGAAACGCCTGCAGTTGCCAAGGGTGTTCACTTGCACAGCATCACACCCTGTTTCGGTCTAGTGTGGACCATTACTAATTTATGTTTAAACTTCATGCTCCTTTATGCCCTCCTTATGTTTGGCCGCTTCTAAATACAAAGTGTGAGGTCAGGAGAACTTTAAACCAAGCAAATGATCACAGAGGAAATTAGGACTTGCCCGAAGGCAGAGTCCCCCGCGTCCCCCTCCCCTTGCATCATCACTTGCTGGAACGAAGTCGTTCACATGCAGCACATTTACAGGGCCCAAGCGAAGGTTCCCACCAACCCGCACAGAGCTGAAGGCTGGAGAGTTTTTCCTACTTTAACACACTGAGTAAAGCAGAAATTTCAAAATGCTGTTTTTTTTTTTTCCTAATGCACTTGGAAGCACTTTGTATAGCCCACATCTGTTCAGGTTTAGTTTATTTTTCAGCTATGTAGTGCTATACTGTGAGGGTAACATATATCGAAGTGAAGTGGAGCGATTGGGATGTCAGCACAGCTTTCTGCCGGGGTTTCCTGCGTGCGGCTGCTTGCGTTACGTGTTTCACTCTCCCAGGGAGTCTCCCGCTTCCTGAAAGCATCAAGCTCTCGCCCACTGCAGCCAGCAGTGCCTTCCCAGGGAGATGCAAAGCCGAGCACCACGGAGCAGGGAGGCAGCGAGCCCAGGCTCCTCAACAGGATTCTTGCATTAATCCTTCCCGTGCTTTATTTCTGCTCTCCAGCACTGCGTAGGACAGAATTCACTGGAGGAAATACAGAGGGTTCCCTACATCCTGCCACAAGGACCCTGCATCAGCCCTGGCTGTTGTGGACATCTAATTGCAGGAAGCAGGACTTCATTTAATAGCTCATCATTATTTTCTTAAACAAAAGCTGCTCAGGGTCTGGTCTGCTGGTTTGCACTGCTAAAGCACTAAAGAAAACTGCAAATATTTCAGCTTTTCCACCAAGGCAGCCCCAGAGTGTTCAAGGAGAAACTGCTCCAGCCAGAAAGGTTAACTTTATTTGTTCGTATTATTTGTGTTGTGACAGCTCGCAGAGCCCTAATCGCTCTCCCGACGCAATTGCATTAAGGGTATTCACAGGCACGCAGCCTCGGAGCGCCGCGAGCCGAGCGCTGATCCTGCACAGGCGGCTGCCTGCCTGCCGTGTGCTTCGCGAGCCGCGTCCTCCCGCGGACGGGTCGCGCAGAGAGCCGTAAAAGCCGGCGCAGGCCTGGCAGCTTGCTCAAAACACACAACCTACCAGCAAGGGTGGCAGCGGGAGCGACGGCATTTAACCACCCAGGTTAGCCCTTTCCTGGGAACTTCTCTGCCTGTGCATCTGGATGTCCTGAAAGTTAGTATTTTGGAAGAAAAAGAGTCAAGAAAACCTCTCTTATTCTATAGCCCATGGGCCACCGAGGTGGCAGAGGTGTGCACCAAAGGATTGAGTTTCTCCCTGTGTGCTGACAGAGATTGGTAATAGCCTGAAAAAGCTCTGCCTGTATTTACATTTTACAATCCTGGCACGCTACGTGTTTATTAGGAAAAGTGATCCTGCTAGGTTAAACATTACATATATAGGTTTAAATTATATTATAGGTGGGGCTGGTAGCTCTGCTTTTTATTAACATTTCCCAACACTTCACGTTACGAGACCCTGTTTTCATCCGCTTGTAACATCGCTGAACATGATGCATTTGGGCTGAAATTTTCCGTGCTGCTTTGTGTGTTTCTGAGAACCAATTTCAGCACTTTCTGAGAGCGAGGCTAAGGGGCAATGTGCCCATGCTAAAGCCGTGGAACAACAGTGTCTTCGCAAAGCTCAGGTCTGGCTCTTCGGAGTGGGAACTTAGGATCTGGTACTGGCATTGGCATGGAAAGACCCATGAGGTCTTTCTCTGCCTCCCTAAAAATTTTAACAAGTTGCAAGCTTTAGAAAACCAAAGGTCGTGCAGGCAGAGAGCATCTCTGTCACCTGCACTGCAGCTGCAATATCTCGCAGGTGCAGAGCTGGGCTGGGGCAGATTTTCCCAGGGCAGTAAAGGACCATCCGGTGAAGAAGTGACCCTCCTTCTCGGGACGCTCTGCTTCCTTCTTGGATTCCTTATTTTGTGCTAGAGACTTTCAGAGCAACCACACTGGCAGCAAACGGTCAGTTTGTGCAGTGCAGACCCACGGGACTCCTGCCTGTCGCTCCCCCGCATACTGGATTGACCAGTACTGCTCTGTGCCGTGAACGACATCAGGGCTTGTGTAAAGCAGCAGGATTTGATGGTGGCACCAAAAAGTATTTCAAGATGTGCATGGGCAGGGAAGCAGAATTCAGTGCGCAGGCAGCACCTTGCATGTTTTCAGTGCTTGACCTGCCAGTGTAAATACATATTTACTTCTGTGCATGCTCTCATATTTTATGTATATTAATAACATGACTTTATATATTCTCTGTATTCTTAGCCACATTACTAATGTCTCGGAGAGATCAAACCAAAAGCGTTTCAGAAACCAGCATAAATACTCTCACTTTGCTGTTTACTTACTTTCCGCGCTGAACTCCACTTGTGCAATCTAGATGGCATTCTTGGCTCGGCTTAGGCAGCTTCACTTTTTATAATCACATGCCTTCGCTGTGATTCTGTAGACTGCAGAAGCAAATATTTATTTATTGGAAAAAATAGCGACTGGATGGCCAGCTTGGGAAAACGTTCTTGCTACTTTTAGGTGTTTCCTCTCTAGAAATCCTGTCTTTGTAAATAAATGCCGTGGGGATGGATGCTATGCCATCCCGTGGCTGCATTTAGAAACCGTCTGCAAAATTTGTGTAATCCCTGCAGCTGGGAGGCTGGAAGTGCGAGGGAGGGTGTGCCGGCCTTGGAGGCTATCCCTCCAAGTGCTGCCCAGGCAAAGCGCCCACCAGTGCCCGCACGTCCGTCCGTACTCTCGCCTGCCTGGCGGCTCCGGCTTCAGATGAAAGCTCCTGAGACACCCAGTGGTCAGTGCAAGCGTGAGAGGAAATTCAGCACTGAGAGAGACGTCGTTAAGCAGTGCCGGCCCAAATTGCCATGCTCTCCCATATAACCGTTTCCCTCATTTGCCAGCAGAAACAAATCTATACTTCCGTGCGTATTCCCATCTGTAGTTAGGCTTTATTCCTTTCTTTTTTCATCTTTTCCAATGAAGCCGTTTCAAAGTCGCTGCAAACTCCTAAAGGGCTGGGGCTGTCAGCCCCAGCAAGCGCGCCGGCAGCGATGGGGCAGGCCAGCCCTTCCTCCACTCGCTGCGAACCCCAGCGAGGTCCAAAAGCCCAACAAGCGGGCCCAAATTCCACCTTTTTTTTTTTTTGCATGTGCTGCAGGAGCCATGAAGCCAAACCCCAACCATCACAGGGCCAAAGTCCTCCTTGAAGGATGGAGTTGCTGGTCCAAGGGCTGGGGACCAACCCTGGACCGTGGCTCTGGGTGGTTCAGCTCCTATAACCGCTTCTCATCTTTTTGAGGTTTTAAATCCATTTTCTTTCTCCTGATTTGGCAGAGGGGGAGATACCACCACATCCCTTGCTGCCTCGCTGACCGGGCTCTTGTTTTGCAGGCAGGACAAGCTCAAGATCCACATGCGGAAGCACACGGGCGAGCGGCCCTACCTCTGCATCCACTGCAACGCCAAGTTCGTGCACAACTACGACCTGAAGAACCACATGCGCATCCACACGGGCGTGCGGCCCTACCAGTGCGAGTTCTGCTACAAGAGCTTCACGCGCTCCGACCACCTCCACCGCCACATCAAGCGCCAGAGCTGCCGCATAGCCCGGCCCCGGCGGGGCCGCAAGCCGGCGGCGTGGCGGGCCGCCGGCCTGCTCTTCGCCCCCGGCGGCGCGCCGGGCGAGAAGGGCTTCGCCGTGCCGCCCGCCCTGCAGGAGATGGGCGGCCACCTCGGCGGCGGGCCCGTGTGCCTTCCCGGCCCCAGCCCCGAGCACTTCCTCGGCGGGACCAAGGACGCTTTTAGCCTGCAGGAGCTGGAGAGCCGGTTCGAGGAGACGCAGCTGAAGCTGCTGAGGCGAGCCCAGCTGGACATGGAGAGGAACGCGGGCATCTTCGCCTTCGCCCTGGGCCGTAACGACAACCTCTCGGCCCAGCCTTTCTTCCCGCTGCCCGACCCCTGGAGCGCCGGCTTCAGCGGCCTGGCGGGGCTGGCCCACGTGGCCCCCATCTCCGAGGCGGACAACTGAACCGGCCCCGGGAGGGCTCCGCCGCCGAGAAGGGAGCTGTGCGCGCGCCGCCAGCCCGGCCGGCGCTGCCGCTCCCCTGGACGCCCCCGAAAACGTCGCTTGCCTTAGCCCGCGGCCGTCTCCGCCGGACGGCTCTTCTGGGGAGGCCTCGGCCGTTCTCCAGCCGCCCGCTGGGCACGGACGGGCCGTCCGGGCTTCCTTCCGATACGTGACATTCCTCGGCCCTTTCGGTCAACGGGACTTACTTTCTGGGGTTTTCTCTTTTTTGGTTGCTTTATTTTGGTTTTTAAATCCCAAATTTACTCGACAAGGGAGCCCGAGGGAGGCAAGGGGAGCCACTGGCGCTGGGGCCGGGCCGGGCTCCCGGCCGCCGCACGGCACGCGCCTCCGACAGCTTCGGGGCTGCCGAAAGCCCCCGCCGTCCCGGATGAGTTGGGACCCTGAAAGAAAAAGAGGCTGAATATCATCCAGGAGCAAAGCTGGGGGAGAATTTGGGTTATTTTGGTTCTGTTTCAACATTCCCGAAGGAGAACTGAACCCTGTTCCGAGCGTTGTAGCTGCAGTCGCTTGAAAAAAAAGTGAAGTTTTTTTTTGGATGGGGGGGAGAGGGGAAATGTTTCGATTCTGAGCTTGTTCCTTCTTTTTCTCTCTCTCTCTCTTTCTAACCCTCGCTTTGCAAATGCCAAGCGCGGGGGAACATTGAAACGAAAAAGCCGGTTCAAACCAAAGAGGCAGAACAGCTCACTAGGCCTCACGCCTGCTGGATGTGTGTCCTTAATTCCTCCCTTCCCCCCTCCAAAAAAATAACTTCTATATATATTTTGGTGACAGAAATTTATAACACACTTGGACATCACCAAAGCTGCAATTCTGATTGAGAGGGGAAAAAAAAATAAAATAAAACCTTTGCACCTGTATTTTCATGTCTGCAGGGACATGAGCGAGCCTCGCTCGGCCCGGCAGCCGCCGGCCCAGCGCCTCCACCTTCAGAGTGGGACTTCGGTGAGGAAGACTTGCCAGCAGCTTGGCTGGCTGACATAAACCCAGAGCTCAAAAAATGTAAATGTTAAAAATTCGGGCTCTTTTTTTTTTTTTTTTGGCTTGCTCTCTACTGTTACCTTCCGACGTCAGCAGAATCAAAGGGAACGAGAGAACCGTAGGTTCTTTTTTTATTATTTTTTTATTATTATTATTATTTGGGGTTATCCGCTGCTGGTGCTGCCCTGAGGGCGCAGCGGAGCGAGGGGCTCGCCGCGGGAGCGGGTGCAGCGGGGATGTGGCGCCTCCCCGCGCCCCTCGCGCCGGGGCAGGAGCGAGTCCTGGCCGGTCGGGGAGCACCACGCCGAAGCGAGCGATCTCCAGGAGCTGCCTGACAATAGCTTTCTGCTCCCCAAAACACATCCGCAGAGACGCTGTGTGCAACAAATCAGTGGAGAAGAAAAAAGAAAAGAAAAAAAGACTTTTTAAAACTACATCAGACTTTTTTTTTTTAAAAAAAATAAAAAATCTGTATCGACTTCTTATACAAACTACATTTTGCAGATGACTGGTTACTTCAGGTGTTTTTTGTCTACGATTTGGAGTCATTGTAAAGTATCCAAAGATGCTGAGTACTGTATAATCTAGAAGAACTTGAAGCAAGGTGGTTTTTTTTGTCTCGATTTGTTTGTTGGTTTGTTTTTGGGTTTTTTTCCTATTTGTCTATGCGGGAGAACCTTTGCAATTTTTCTATTTATAACTATTTTTATGTGATTGCTTTATGTACAAAACAATGGAGAAAAAACAAAAAAGGAGAGAGAGCGACAACACATGCAAACAAATTTGCCTTAGTTACTCACGGGACAATCATCCTTAACTTTTATTGAAGCTAGAAACCGAAAGAAAAAAGAAAGACTCAATCCTTTTACGTATTTATTAAACTGTATTAATTGTACTCTGAAAATCTTAGCAAGACTTGGTTCTTCTGCAAACCTGGGAAGGCCAAGCCGCTCGAGAAGCCGAGTGGCGCGGCATGCCAGAGGTGAGCCGGTTGAGCTGTGCTCATCCTTGCTCAGGTTTGCCCAACATCCAAATTTGACTCTTTCCAAAGGTACTTTTTGAAAGAGAAGCCAATGACGCATTATTTAAGCATCTGGCCAGTAATGTTTCTGGCTCAAGGAAGCTGTTTGCGTGGCAACACCGATGACCATAAACAAGTTAAGGTTGATTTTCCCGGACTGCGTTGGTTTGGGTTGTACGTAGCTGGTTGCTGGCTGAGCGCACGCTGGGGACAGGGAGGGAGGACTATAGCAAACCCTGTTTCTCCCATTTCTATGTTGTGTGGTGACTCCAGGCCACAGGTATCAATGTGGGTGCTTGGTCAAGCTTGGAGAGCATTCCTTCGGGGCTCTGCTCTCCATCCTTCCCCCACCAGGTCCTCTACCACAGCAGTTTCTCTCCAGTCGACACAGGCATGAGGAGCACTAAGCTTTGGCACAGTGGCTTCTTGCTTGTCTTCTCACCACGGCCTGGCTGCAGCAGATACTTGAGCACACATCTAATACTAACACAGGGCATGCAATTTTTGTTGCAGCTAAGGAGCTGCAGAATTTCCTTGTTATTTTAATGCTTCTTTTTGAAAGAGGTGCGAACGCCCAGAAAATAGGCACTAGGTATGAATGTTGGGGCTCACCCCGCTTCGTTCAGCCATTTCTAAGTTAAGTAACAGACACCTTGAGCACACTGGGATACCTACATGTTGACACTTGAAGTTTGGGTGTCCTAATCCACAAGCTGAATTCCAGTCTTCATCTAAACTTGCACTCTTCTGGAGGGAGGTAGGTACCTGCTGGAAGGTGAATCATCCCACCTACATTGGACCTCCCAAGAATGGGATGAATCACCTTTGACTGCACCTGCCTATCTACTAGTGTGGTTTGGAAAACTAGCTTGGACTAACTGCTTCACTTTCCTATGCTATAGCAAGGTAAGGTATAGCTCTTCCTCTGCCCTGCCAATCTACTGACATTACCAGTGTTTGGGGAGCCAGATGTTCACCAGACCACCTAAGACCTGCCAGATCACAGTTACTTCATGAAAAACAGGTGTCACAGTTGGCTATGGGATCCTTCAGCCGTCTCTGGAAATACATGGGAAAGTTATGGTAATCATGAATACCGGCTTGCAGGAGGAGGTGGCTCAACAGCAGACAGGCACACTGACATGGTGGCACTTGTCACTTGTGGTCCAGGCTGGGCTGTAGCTGTCAAAGCAGTCCCCAGCAGGAAGAGGGTCAAGTAGCCCCATCTCAAACACTTCCCAGGCCTGTGTGTGATGTTAGTACAGCTCTGGGATCATTCCCAACAAGTCATTCAGATGCAACTACCTTCTTCCAGGCAGGCAGAGGGTAGGGTGGATGCAGACCATTAGCTACCAGTAGGTCCCAGCTCTGGATAATGCACAGCCACAGGTCCCACGGTGTGGGACTAATGCCCAGCTCAGATCAATGTGTGAGATGTTCAGTAGCCCACTAACATCAGCCCATCTGGGCGCAGTGTGGGGCACGAAGGGCTAGTCTGTCCTCTCGAGCCTGGGCACGAGACTCGGGCCCATGGCTCACACGCCCCACCACAGGCCCAGCAAAGCATCCGGGGGCTCCTGCCACCGCTGCTCCTTTCCCTTCCCTCTCCCTCCACGAGCAGTGCCGAAAGCCCAGACGTGCCGTACAGCAGGCACCGGGCTGGAGCTCTCCAGGGCTCCAGGCCCCGCAAGCAGGGACCAGCTCGGCCCGGCCAGCCCACAGCAGGGAGCTCTTGGGCAAGCGTAACCCTGCGGAGGCAGGGCGTTGCTCACAAATCTACAAAGAAGAATACATCTGAAAAAAAAAAATACTGTAAAAAACACATATGCAAAATCCTCCTGTGCCCAGGGGAGAGGGCACCCCCCCGACAGAGGCTGGAGCCCCGGCCAGGGAAGCGCAGCGGGCGCTGGCGGGGGGCAGCCGCAGCCTGGGCTTCACAAGCTGGCACGGTCCAAACAAGCGGGGTGTTTCTGAGCAAAAGAAAAAAAATCACAGGAAAAAAAATGAATCACATTTTAGCCATTTAATACATTTCTGAAGATTATTATTCTTTTTTTAAAAAAAAATCTTGTGGTTTTGAACCCACTCTTACGCTCCTCTGCTGGCTGGCTCTAATATTTTTTAATGCCAAAAAGGAAAAGGAAAGATTCAGGGGGAGGGAGAGAAAAAGGTGAAAATCTGAAAATTGCTCAGAGGGGCTGTGCGCTAATCAGGCACATGGGAATCGCAGAAAGAAACCAGCTTCAGTAAATGCTTGTTAGCAGCAGCATATGGCTACACTCGTGCTCCTAACCAGCTGCTGGTACCTGCTAGATAATCCAGACCACGATGGGGAAAACAGCGCGGGGTAGATGCTGCTTTGGACCATGTTTGCTTTCGCCGAGCATTTCCACAAGAAGGAGACGTCCCTTGTACACGACGGGCCGGGCGTTAAGCAGCAAAGGTGGCTCCTGCCCGGTGCTCGTGACCCTTTGGAGAGCTGTGCAAAAGCATCTTCTGGCAGTGGTTCGGGAGAAAGGAAATACTGAAAAAGCAAAGGAACAACCTTTGCTGCTTCGCCGCCACCTTTCGCCTCCCCGAGCAGCGTAGTCGCCCTCGCAGCCCTGCAGAAAATACCTGTGGCTTGGAAAGATCTTTCTCCTTGTTTTCCTGTGTCGAACGGACGTTTCCCCCGACTTGCACTAGTTGCTGTAGGGCCGTAGACTATTCGATTCCTTTGTTTCGGTCTGTTGTTGGGTCGCGACTCCCCTTGGCTAACGAAATGGCAGTGCTCTAAACCTACCTGTTGCACATTTGCCACCCCTGGAGAAAATAAACTGTTACCCGAAGCAGCGAGCGGCTCGTATGTCCTTAACAGCGCTGCGAGGAGCGGCCGAGCTGGTCCCTGCGGCCCCCCCAGCGCTGGCTTTCCTGCGAGCTGCCGCTGATCGCAGGTGCCTTTGGGCTGGTTTCATTAAGAAAATCATGCAGAAATGCCCAAGTTTTCCAGCGTGCGGAGGGAATACAGCTTGGCATAGCTTGCTGTACCCCTCTTTAAACACCTGGGTTTTTCTTAGGCGGGCAGGTGAAACCGATGGTGGACACCTCCGTGTGAGATCCCACTGCAGACAAAAAATCAGCGCCGCCAGCACGGTTTGGGGCTTTTCCTCCCATTTCGGCTCATCCGGTCTCTGCCGGGTTCCCGGCACTCTCAAACTCGCACTGCCCTCCCGTGGTGGCCCGGTGACAGCTCTGTCACCAAAGCGGCGCCAGGGACCATCACGGGCCGCTTTGGGGTCACCTCAATGCCGGCAGCCCATCTGCAGGCACAGAAAGCCACTCACGACGCTGTTGAAAAGACGGCAGGACATTCTCAGTGCGGCCAACTCCTGCTGTTTTAGCAAGACTTTCATGTCGTTTCTGAAATATTTAAGCCTTAGCCCTTAAAGGTATTGTAGTTCTCCAGAACCTCCAGCTTTATTTATCCAATTTTTAGGAAATGTTTCCAGCCCTTGGTATTGCAGAGAGGTCCAAAAGGGCGAATGATAATCACTGAAAAAAAAAAGCTGGAAATACTAAGATCTCCCAAGGTACTTCGTAACCATTTTTTTTTACACCTCCTCCTGCTTAATTTGTGGTCTCTACAAGCAAAGCAAGTGGGAGCCGTGATCCACAGCCACCACGCGCTGCCACGACGGGGCTGCGAGCTCCAGCCAAGCAGGGACTAACGGGCATGAGGATTTGAAGAGAGGATGCAGAAAAAGGAAAGGGAAGAGCGGGACGCGTGGGAGACGATCTGCCATGGAGAGACGGGCGAGCTGAGGGCAAGCAGGACGCTACCTTGCAGCGCGCACGTACCCAAACGTGCCAGCCCGCCCTTTTCCACCTGGTGCTTGCACAGGTGCACGGCAGAGTTAACAGCAAGCGAAAGGGAAGTGGAAGTCTTTGCTGGGGAAAAAGACTAAAGCAGCTTGTCTTTTTTAGGTCATGAGCAGAGAGAAGATGTGATTGCTCTCTAGAAATATACTGAGGGAAACCCCACGGAAAGAAAAAGGCTGTGTAAGCTAAAGGCCAAGGCTGTCACGAGAACAAATAGGTCCATTAATGTATCCGGGTGGGCTTTAGCACAAAGTCAGAGGACTCGGAGGAGGGAGGTCCCGGAGCGAGGTTCATCCCTGGCCTAGCAGGAGCAAGCTGGGCAAGAAAGTAGGCAGGTTTACCCACCCATCCACACTCCCGCCGAGGTGCTCTGAAGACGATCATCTCCTGGCGGAAAGGTTAAAACAAGCAACTGAGAGAAAGAGGAGGAGAAAGCATGTGGGGATGACTCTCAGTGCTAATAAAGAGCAAAACCCCTTTTGCCCACGTGCCCCCATGAGCAGCGACGGAGTCAACCCGCAGCAGCTGGGAGGGAGAAGCAGCCGCCGCTGCCCACCCGTCTAATTGAGAAGGCATGTTGAAAGCGAGGGACGCATGCACGTCCCGCACGTGAGTTTCTCGTTTGGAGCAGACCTGTGTGGTTGCTGCGCTGAAGCCCACAAGGCTCCGTGCCAGCTGCTGTATTAACTCCCCATATGCCGAGCCATATGCTCTCCCAGAAACCTCGGTGGAGTCACGTGGGGAGCGTTCGTATCATCATTAAGGGAAGGAAAACTGACAGCTGAGCCCTTGGGATTGGTCAGCTTTAGATGTTGGGGCCTGGAGAGGTGTGTGACACATTGCCAGACTGGGGAAGGGTATTTAGTTGGTGCAAGAGCCTGGTGAGATCCTTGCAGCAGGCAGGGTAGGAGGGACGAGCCTTGGCCATGCGGAGGCAGGAGGAGCTGCACAAGGCCAGCTTGCATGGGGCAGCCAAAAGGGGAGCTGGTGCGAATGCAGAAGGGAATGTTGACCTTTTGCAATGTGTTTCTCCTACTCAGTTTGGCAGGAAGCTGCATGTGCAAACTTATGCAATGAGATTTCCAACATTTGGACAAATGTCATGTTCAAATCGGAGTGGCCATGCTGGATGCTCCTGTGCTTTGGGAGAATCTTCTGTCAGCATGGCAGCAAAGGGTGAGATGAAAGGAGGGGGATTAGTCTCATCTGGGGTTAAACACCACCAGCGGAGACACCTACATCAGAGCTCATCACCTAGGCTCCTCTTACAGCCAAGAGGACACCAGCAGATGTGATTCCCTCCAAGGTGAACATCTGAAGCAGGTCAAATAAATTGTAAAGTGCCTGTTTCTCTGCAGTGTCTAGGGAAGGAGGATATATTGGACTGTCTCCTCTCATGCATTATCCCTTTGGTTATCAGCCCAAGAAGGAGTTTTGATTATTTGGCCCAAGAAGGGGCAAACTCTCCATTTCTGTCAGCCTTTAACATGGGGTGGACACTAATTCCCCTGTGGACTCAGTAACTCAGCCAGATACCGATGAGAAGATGTCGGCCTGCAAAGGTTAGCTAAGATGTCCACAAAGTTCCATTTCAGGGTGAAAAATCTGTCAATCTATATGCATAAACCAGAGACTTGACCTCAGATGATGCAGGGACCTAAGCCAGATTTAGGTGTGTGCTGTTATATTTCAATAAACTGTCTTGACTCTTCTCCCATGAGCCTACCCCAAGCACACTGCGATACCCAACCCATATCTGTAGTTTGTCCTCTCCTCCTGCTCAGGGTGAAACTTGTTACGTCTGAGCTCAGGAATAAGGCTCCAACTCCTTGCAGCCTGGAAGGAAGGCAGTTAATCTTTCTGCCTTAGCTGCTCTATTTGTAAAATGGAAATGATGACTTTATCCATCTTTGCGGGCTGTGGTGAGGATTACTGCTTAATCTGAGACTCCGCTGCGCGCTGCCGAGGGAGCCCAGCGTGAGAGCCCGTATTAGCCCTATTGATCGGGATGACGCTTCCCTGCTAGCGCCATAATTGCTCCAAGGACACGGTGGGATTTGTGAAGAGGGACAGGGAGGGAGGGATGAGGGAGCTAATGTCACCGCGGAGCCCTGCTCCGTGCGGGTGAGGCGAGTCTTGCCGTGCTCCAGCCGGTGGGCACCTACCGGCGCTCTCGCACGCACATCTGCTGTTGGCCCCAAGGGATGCCCGGCTGCCCAGAGAACGTCTCCAGTGGGCAAAAAATTTACATTGCACAGTTCTGGTGTAATTAATGTGTCCAGAGTATGGTAGGATGGGAGGCTAGGGTCAGTAGACTTCAAATAATCCCTTTGGGAATGGCTCCCAAAGGGAAAAGCACTATAGTCCTAAAGCCAGACTGTAACGTCCCAGGAACACTTAATCCCTGTAGTCACTCTACTGTCTAATCTCTTATTTTATAAAGGTATGGAGTATGAAAGGATGCAAGAAAGAATGTTTTTAGAGAATAGATTTGAAAGGGAGAGAAGATATTGAACAGATGAGATACAGGGGACAGCTCCAAGCACTGAAGAGCATGAAAGGTGCAAAAGCTGAAACAAGGAGCAGACACAGAAGCGGTAGGAAAAGGCAATTAAGAAGAAATGAGAATCAGGTGTGAATGGTTAATTTGTATAAAACCTGTATCTCAGCTGACAGTGAGGATCCATAGTCTGACCGCATTGCTGTGACTTAAGGAGGTAAGTAAAGTGGTAAAAATGCCTGAAAGGAGAGTTGGTGGGACAGCTGGAGCTGCAGGAGCCTGGGAAAGAGAAAATACTGGGGGATAAGGGGTGGCGGTACAGAGAGAAAATTGTCCCCCTTGCTGTCCAGTTCCTCATGCTGTGAGGTGGAGAGGGAGCATGTGTCCCTGTGGCCACCAGCTTTACCTCTATGTCACTCTGCATTAACCTGCTGTATCATGTTATCCTATAAATTCACCTTGCCTCACTGTACATGCCCAAGCGCAATGCCTGAGTCAGGTTGCGCTCAAGTGAAGGTCTCCTTACTGAGATATTCAGACTCAGGGGAGATGAACCCCCATGCCCTATGTAGGCACCAAAACTAACCCTGTTTTCAGGTAGCACATCTTGGTACCACAACAAAATAACCACTGCTTATCAGAGGTCTCTTTGTCCAACCTCACTTCTGTCTTCTGCATCAGTAGAGGACCTCTCTGACACCACCTCCTGGTGGTGGCCTGTTTCTCATGCCGTGGTGGATCAGTAGATACAGGACCCAGCCAGGCAGTTATGCCTTGTGCATGTAGGCGAGGGTGAGGCCAAGTCCCTGCAACACTGCAGGTACATAAACGCTCGTCCTGCCTGAATGAGATACAAAATCCAATCGTGCAAGCCTTAATTTCAGCTGGTATTGCTGAACAGCTTTGAGGTTGTCTTTGCTGGTGCAGGACCAAAGCCTAAGAGGATTTGTGTGTGCACATTGTCCTCCGGCGTCTTCATCATTCATTGAAGAATGTTTGAAATGAGCTTCCAGCAATGTGTTTTTGTTACTGCCCTTAAAATAGGATACAGAAGGAAAGGTTTATGGGAGATGATTCGTTTTATTGGCTCTTCTGCACCAGAAATAATTGCAGCCATATTTATTACTCAGGAAAGTAGAGATGAGGTAGATAAGGAATGTCTTTGTTTAGGGCAATGAATAATTTATATCGTAAATCCACCAGAACCTTGAAATTTGAAGGACTGATTTTGCTTCCTTCTCTGTCCAGGGAGTGAAATAGAGCCTTAACCCTTGCATGTGGCTGGCATTTACGACTTTCATGTCACTATGATCCTCTACTCAGCTCTTCTGTACTGCAAAACATAGGATTTCCCTCAGGAGGTGGCATCTCACCTGGCACGAGCTCCCTATAGCTTTGGCATCTAGGCTCTGTCTGTACATAGCCTTGAGAGAGGTACTTCCAAGGAAAAACTCCTATTTTTATTCCTTGGCTATACCTCATATGTCCTTTGACAAAGGTCTAAGGTAGAATAAAACATACCTTGGAAGTGCCTCTTTCCACTGACTATAGAAGAAGATTTGGCAACTGTTTTGGTTGGCTAATTTCTGCTCTGCCAAAACAAATTCATGCATCAAACCAGTAACTTCTAGTTGAGCTGGAGGAGATGTTTTAGAAAAATACCCTGAGCACTAGTAATATTTGGGAGGGTTTTAGTTCATAGAAAGTGGCAGTTTCTTTCCCAGCGTGCCTTCCCCCCAAGACCAGCTTTCAGCATTCGCAGTCTCCAGTCCTGTGCTGTGATGATACCCAAGGGTTTTGGTCCTAAGAAATCCCCAATGTCTACAGTAGTTTGAGAAAAGAGGACAGATCTGTTTTTAGAGATATTTTCAGCCCCTGAAAGCCTAGGCTGCTTTCCATGTGGCACTCACCCTCCTGCCCTGCCTGGTAGTGATGAAAACTATGTGTGAGCAGAGAGTTATGTAAGGTGGTGCCTCAGAAATGAAGAGCAAATACTGTTTTATCAACCCTGTCTGCTTGTGCTCCTGTTTAGAGCTGGAGGTCTCTCCAGTATGCATATATTCGTGTCCCTTGGATGATCTCTTCCTTCACAAAGACGGAAAAACAGATAGTGAAAGTCAGAAACTGTGACTTCAAAGGAAAGCTGGGATGGGAGTCTGTGCCAGCTTGTGAGAGGAATAACAGGGATGTTTTTGATTAGTGAGAAGGTAAAACACATGGTTGGGCTGAAGAGAAATGTCCTGTCATACCTCTCTCCTAATCAAAGGAAGCGCAGTGGTGGGGGACACTGGCATTCTCAGTGGAAACTATTATGTCTTGGGAGAGAAAATGAAATATTCTTTTTTTTTTTTTGACTGAGAAAACAGGTCTATAAATCCTTATGCTTTGGGGAGACACTGACAGAGCAATGCTAGCTAGATCATTTATGTGTGACATCAGCATCACTACTTCCATTTTTACAGATAACAGCACTATGGTAGCAAACTGAAGTTAAAAGGGGAGACTATGAAAAAATATCTGTGCCCAAATTCTGCCTCCTTACAAGCCAAAGGTGCCTGAGAAAATCCCGGCTTGCAGAGTAGTGCTCCAGGTCCCCCAATCTGAAAGGAAATCACCAGCAGAGTCTTCCAGCAGATCTCAGTGAGACCTGCATCATTAAAAATATGCAGAAATCCTTTCAGAAAGGGAAAAGCAGATGATGCATGTTTTTCAGGAGAGCTGAACACAAAGGAGCAGAGGGCTCATGGCATGGAGCGAGCAGGCCAGAGGATGGCAGATGAAACTCAGGCTTGACAAATGCAAAGTGGTGGTGAGGAAAACATAATGCCACCGCAGTGATTTGGATGGTTCAGCCAGACCCCAGCAGATGCTCTCCTAGACTGTGCAGAAGGCCTGTCTACTGGAGCAGCACAGGTAAAGGCCCACTCTGCTTGGCAAATTGAGCAGGGCTTGGGCTTGGGTCTCAGTGGTAACAGCCTCCCAGCTCCTATGAGAGCTCTGCTTACACAGAGCAAAGTGCTTGCAATGTCACTGCAATGGCTGAACATGGATTTTCAGAGGTTGGGTTTTGGATATAGGCACCTAAATTGGGATTCAGCTGCCTAATTTGGCAATGATTTATCCAGAGTGGTGTGGTAAGGGACAAACATTTACTCAATGTTTGTGAAGATAGGGACAAACATGAACATACTGGCCACAGATGACCTGAGTAAACATATTCTGCATCATTCAGTGAGGTAGATCATGATTTTCTCTCTAAATCCAGCTTTCCTTGTTTCATAGAATCATAGAATCATTAAGGTTGGAAGGGACCTCTGGAGATCATCTAGTCCAACCTCCCTGCTCAGCAGGGTCACCTACAGCATGGTAGACAGGGTTGCATCTAGGCGGACCTTGAAGATCTCTAGAGAAGGAGACTCCACAACCTCTCAGGGCAACCTGTGCCAGTGCTCCGTCACTCTCACAGGTAAGAAATTTCCCCTCAGCTGCTTGCAAGTGTGAAAACACTGAGTATCAGTGGAAAAGGAAGTCAATGATGATGGAAGATCTCTCTGGGACCATCATTAGACGAGGTGTTCTGGCTCTCAGAGGGACTCAAGCAATCTGAACAGACATGGAAGGCACGTTACAGATGCAGGAGACACAGTCTATGAGGAGGTCTTGGGCAAAAGGGTTGATGAAGCACCTTTTTTGCACCTTTGTCCTATGCGTGTAAGAATCCAACAGCATTCCCCAAATAAAAAAACAAAACAAAAGAAACTTCCTCACTGTCCTGCTGTTCTGCCTTGCTGTGACGTTATTTCAAAAGCTACAAACTTTTCCTGAGCCATTAGTGAATCTGCTTGGTCAGGCCTAGGAAATCCTCAGGCGTTCTGGAAGAGCTGGCACATCATCCAGTTACTGCAGCAGCAAAAAAGATGGGGACTGCTTTGCACTCCCACACCCCCTTGGATATTAATTAACTTTAACAAAACACTCTGGGAAAGAGGATACAGGAAAGTCCTGTATCCTCTGCATGTCAGCTCCATTGCAGCTGCCTCCGGAGATACAAGACCCCTCAGCCAGACTCACATAGAAACACTTGCAGGGGAAGGCAAGAGTGGAGTATTTCCAATGAAAGTCCAGGTATAAATTCAGCAGTAGCTATTTCAAAGCGTCTTTGCAGGTTCACCCTCTTCCGCTTAGATGATATGAGCTCCACCTGAGCAAAGCAATCTTCCTGCTGGTGGAAAACAGACTGGCTACCACCAGAGCTGCTCTAGATCAACTCTGGATTAGACCCTTCCTCTGGGCCCTTCATAGAATCAGTAAGGTTGGAAGGGACCTCTGGAGATCATCTAGTCCAGCCTCCCTGCTCAGCAGGGTCACCTACAGCATGGTAGACAGGGTTGCATCCAGGCGGACCTTGAAGATCTCCAGAGAGGGAGACTCCACAACCTCTCAGGCAACCTGTTCCAGTGCTCCGTCACTCTCACAGGGAAGAAATTCCCCCTCATGCTCAAGCGGAACTTCCTGTGCTTCAATTTCTGCCCATTGCCTCTTGTCCTGTCGCATGGGACAACTGAAAAGAGTTTGTCCCCATCCCCTTGACACGCTCCCTTCAGGTACTTATACACATTGATCAGATCCTCCCTCAGTCTTCTCTTCCCCAGGCTGAAGAGGCCCAGCTCTCGCAGAAGGCCCTTCTCGAAGGCCCTGTCATCTCAGCAGTAGAGATGGCTCACAGCACCAAGTGAATGGATGGTCAGCCCATACAGCAACCTTCCATGCCTGTCCCATAGGATCCTGCGGTAAGAAGGCTACAGCATCAGGAGGAGGCTTGTCAGAATCTCCTCCAGACTTTGTAAGGACTTAAGAAAGCTAATGGTCCCCATTTCAGAGGCATCCAGCCAACTACCTCCCCAAACCAAGCAAAAAAAATCTTCACATCAGAATACAACCTCCACAAGGAGTGGAGCCAAAAAGAATCTCTTCACTGTTTAAGTTTTTAAGTACAAAATCCTTAGGTCTTGCTTTCCTTCTTAGGAGGAACAAGGAAGACACAAGCCTGTTCTCCCCTTGTCATCCTCTGCCTCCAATTTGCAGGTCAGCGTTTATCCAGTAGTTGAATTTTCAGGTGTCACAGAGGCAGAGAGAAGGAAAAGTCTGATAGCTAAAAAGCCACCTGCAGATCATTTATGACCAGACACCCAGAGATGGAGGCTGCTGGGTAAGTAATTTTCGCTGGCAGAAGTTGCCAAATAGTAGATATCATTTTACCTTGCTCAGTGCTGAGAGTTGCCAGACAGCCAACTAAGCAGGGGGTGAGATGGTCTCCAGCTTGTGCTGGAAACTTCCAGAGACAGAAGTAGTAATTCATCAGCTGCTGAAGTGCATTAGCCCTGGGCTTCTCTTGTACTCTGGGATATGTCCCTGAAACTCATTTTTTTTTCATGTTTTGTCAATAGGAAGACTTCAAAATCTGGACACTGCTTCCACCAGGAGAATATTTTGCTGTCCTGTTAAAGCAGCTCTGTGAAGCAAGAGTTTAACATGCGTCAGGACCTGAGCTGCAAACACTTAACTGTGTATCTCCCAAATCTTCTGACCTCATACATGCCATTCTCCTTCCTTTCTCCTCTGCCTGTTTTCCTTTCAGTGTTTCTAATTCCCTTACTCTACTCTTCCAGCCCAATAACTGCCCCCTCCCTGGCTACAGGCACTGTCAAGACTGGTTAGAAAATGATAGATCATAATCTTCTGAGAGCTGGATGGGAGTGGAAACTGGAGGGAGGTCTGGGTCATCTACTGACCTAACTGCACTCCTGCACACCTCAGACTAGTGCTGGAGCTGGGCACCAGCATTTGCATCCTGCCCAGAGCTGGGAAAGGCTCAGGAAGGCGTGGAGAGGCATGGATCATGCAGGTAGAAAGGAAAAAAATCTCCAGTGCTCCTTGTCTCTGCAGACTGTGGGTTACACAGAGGTTAGCAGGAGGGTGAGTGTCCTTACTGACCATGAGGTTAGATTTTGGTTTAGGGGGGGTGTTCCCCTGCTGGCATTGGCACCAGCACACCCTTTGAGTCACCATTCCTTGGTGTTATGATTTTTTTTTTCCTTCCCCAAGCCTGCAAAATCATTTACAAGCCTCACTCTGCTATGCTCTGTCTCAGTCTCATGTGCTCTCTGGCAAAGCTTAAGCTTCTTTCTCTTCCTTGGCCACCTCTCCGCCTGCTCAGCCATGGGGCAAGGCCATGAACATTTCCACTTGCCCACATCCATCTAAGGCACTTCATGCTCACGTAGGTGGTGCAAAGGGGTGAGAGGGAAAGGGCTGAGCCCATCTGTGCTGTGTGAGGGGGGAGAGGGGCCAACAAGGCAGCCGCAGGCACATAGCATCTGCACTGCAAGGCTGGGCCACAATGTGCTCTGCGTCCCACCTGGAAGCTGACTGTGTTGCTGGCTCAGTGGTAGCTTGCTCAAAAACCATGTCCGCACTGCTGGCCAAGAAGCAAGGCCAAGCAGTAAATCAGTAATTGTCCACTCTGCCAGACTGCTGACATGGTTGGGAACTACGGCAATAGTCACCTCCAAGACAATGTCTAGGTATGGCTTCAGGGACAGCACATTCTCGAGGTTATTCCCAAAAGACAGGGGTGATGCTGCACCAAATTTGGACCTCCAGTCCAAATTACAGACCTCCAGTGCTTTCCTACCATGCTTTGCACCCTTAGAGGCTTCCTGTCTGCCCTCCTAACTCACCCCAGGGTGTGCAGTCAGTAGTCTCAGTCTGGTGGGCTGCAACAAAACCACTCTACATTGTATTGGTCCATAGCTGGATTTCCTGTGTGCTACCTCACTGAAGCTGCTTTAAAAATGTCTCAATGTCTCTAAAAACTAAATGTTTTTAGAACAGCCTTATCCAGGGAGTGTCCATGAAAAAGGTAGCTGGCTACAGCCCCTACCACAAACAACCCATGCTCATCTGAGCCAGTTGCTTCAGTACTTAGCACTTACCTGGTCTTTGAGGTGGCTGAGATGCTGAAATTGCAAACTGAGATCTAGTATGAAAGTGGTTTGGGTCACCTACTGCACAGTGGGTTTTTCAGCACTGAAAACTAAAAGTAGAGGCCAATTTTGATCAACCAAGACAGGAGATATTTAAAATTGAATAGCTAAAAGCATTACAATTTAAAACAATGTTCCAATGAAAGCTGATAAAAGATAAATCTATTCTGAATGATATAAAAAAAAGAGAGTAATTACTTAGATAACCTATAATTTCATTCATTGTTATTAGGTGGATTTAGATTACTTGCTTGCTCAAGATTAGAGATTTGAAGTACATGACAGAAATCCTCTTTCTAATCCAGAATTGATAAATCCTTGGGTATTTCTCTATTTGTACTTTGATTTGCATCTATGCCTGTGTGCAGGACATAATCTCAGTTCTCTGGCAAATGTATTTTCCTTTCTTTTCTCCTGAACATGGTCACCTCTACCTCTATAGCAACCATTCTAGAAAAACCAACAGCAACAAATCCTCACAGATTCCCCAAGGCTCCAAACACTTCATATTCCCACAGAGTGCTGTAACTGCAAGCTCTGAAACAAATGATAAAGAATTATTTTTACTGAAATAAAAAGTAACTTTTTTTTTACAGAAACCTTTAAACAGACTTGACAATCCTCCTTGTGTGGATCGTAGCTACCAGAACGAAATATAACCCCTGTGCCCTATTGCTCTGTTCCTTCTGCCCTGCGTGGCCAAGAGTTGTTGCTGGGTGTGATGGAAGTGGAAAGGAAAGGAGTGAACAGGCAGACTTGGCTCTCCAAGAAATATGGGTTAAGTCTCAGCCAGTCAACTGGAGCAGCTCTGCCAGTAGAGTTGTGGCAGTTTAAGTCAGAAATGATGTGGCCCTTCATTTTTTGGAAGAGGGTCTCCAGACCCTGTTTCTACTTGTCATACTGACACATTTCTGTCATTTTGGTACTTGGGGAACTCACTGAAGGGCTGCCTGTTTCTCCTTGTCACTATTAGGGGAAGAAGTGTTATCTCTGCAGGTGGCCACCTGAAGTGGATGCTGGAGAAGATGGAGTCGGTGAGTTCGGTACAACTTATACAGTCAAGGGGAAAATGTCATGTCCACCTGATTCTGCTCGTTCATGTTAAACCTGCAAAGTATTTTGGGATGGCGGGGTTTCACTTCACAGTAATATCTACCTACTGGCACTAGGATACCACCTTGAGACAGGGAGCGAGGAGTTAACAAACTCTTGCCCGCAGAAACCAGACTGTGTGGGACAGTGTTAGCAGCTTCTGAACTGTGGCCAACACCAACCTGCCCATTAGCATTGCTGGAGAAGGCATCCACATTTTCCTATCTAAAGTAAAATAAAAGCAAGAATTGTCCGAAAAAAATATGCTTCACCTGCAAAAAATAGTCCAATGAGAGATCTAACACCAGCCTTTTTGGTTTTCTAGCTATTTAAGTGGTCAGTGTGTGGAGGGAGTGGTTGGGTGCTGCTAGGAGTCATAACCACAGTGGTTAATGTCTCAGTGCTCAGTCACGTCTGGTTTCTAGCTGTTACCTGCTCTTCCTCAACTGATTTTTAACTCACTTGGCATTCTTTCTGTGTGCAAGATGTTTGGTTAAATTCCTAATGCTGTGTGTGGAAATAAAAGGCCAGTTAAGAACAGACAAGCGATTAGGCATTAGGTGAGGTATAATCCTCCCTAATCACATTTCTAAACCTGGTAGTTGGAGGCAGGATTAGAGTTATTAACATGCGGACACAAGAGCATATAATTTATTTAACAATTACTGGCCCTTTGTGGAGGGGGGTATACATAAGCTGCAACCTCAGTTTGGCTCCTCCGTCCTGCACAAGGTAAAGCAGAAAGATAGTGGAAGTCCTGTAACAGGACCCCTATGGAGGCCTACAGAGCATACCTGACATGCCAATATTAAGCTGGGTTTATATAAATAAACAAAAAGAGCCTAAGATGAAGAACTGTCCGCAGTGTTTCTTAGTTCTCTCTTTCCCTGAACAGCCTGTCCCGAGAATATATAACAGTTTTAAAAGCTGAAACTTGCTGGATGAAGAGCAGGAGGCAAAGGCAGACAACTGGCAAGCAGCGATGTGCAAGAGCAGCAGGGAAGGGCTCCTGCAACAAACCCTGTCCTTGGGCATGTCATACAGTTTTACCAGCTTGACTGGGCACTACACTGTTACACTAGAGGTTTATGTGCCAGATAGACATCCTAATAGTCTGTGGATCTCTGTTTTAATTCTTCAACCTACTACACAGTGCCTGTCTGCCTTAGGAGAACTAAGGTTCAACTTTGTGATTTTTCTGAGCACGTTTGGAACAGCAAGCTCTCTTCCCAGTTTATTAAAAAAAAATGAGTTGTGGAGTTGTGGAGAGCCCACCACAGACATAACTAGAAAATACCTAGCTCTTCCAGTCTACGCCCCAGACCACTGAGACCATAATTCCATACATTTTGGATTCTTCTTTGGAAGAAGAATTTCAAATTGCTTGGATGTCAGGTTTCCTTGGATTTGTGGAAGACAAGCAAAAAGACAGGATGCCAAACTGAGAGGCTACTTAATCTGATCTCAAAGTACCCATAGACACAAACAGGAAGTCCCAGGGAACAGCCCAATGCACTGCACCTCCGTTGTTCGTGCTCTTCAGCTGGAATGCTCCCTACCAACAGCTTGGCCCAGGGCCAGCTGCACTCTCCCAGACAGGTCTTGGGCATGGTTTGGGATTTAGGTCAAGCCAAGGACCATTTGCAACAACACTTTTCATGTGCTGCCCTATTTTGAAAGCTGAAAGTCTAGTACTCTGGGCGTTGTCCATTCCACGCTCACCAACTCCAGCCGTGGCCAGGTGTCGTGGTGCACACACCATGCACTACTCCGCACAGGTATGGCTGCAGCGAGAGTGCAGGGAGGATCTTCCCATGGTACTGTATGAAAAAGAAAACAACAGTTGTATGGTCAATGCAGAGAAACAGGAACTTCAGAGGGTTCTTCATCCCATCCTGATGCGAGCTCTAAAATAGGCCAGATGCACCATCCTCTGGAGATGCTTGTTTTTCACTGTTGACTGTAAGGAAAGTTTAGAATGTCGAACTTAGACATTTAAGTTTTAAAAATCTATTATTCTGTGAAGTGCATCCCACCACCACAGTCTGGAGGGGAAAGGGGCTGGTGTTGGAGGCAGCCTCAAGACACCCCTTCAAAAGGCACCAGAGATCTAGCATATAAAATCATGCATGCGCCTTTATTTGGATACATTGCAGAGTCAAATATGTCCCAAATATTATTTTCTGGGGCTGAAAGTATAACGGCATGGCCAGAGAGGTTGGCCCCATTTATCTGCTTTCCCTGCTCTAGGCTCTGCTCTGCCCCAGACAACGGCTCTATGACAGATCCTGCCTCTAACAGCTCAGAGAGCTCCCAGGTAATGACTTGTCGGCACAGCTGGTTGTCCTCACCAACATTTCTAGCTGAGACTCTAATCAGGTCATGTCAGAGACTTCAGTCACATCAGCTGCTGTTATGTCGCCATGCTCCAAAAAGAGCAAAACATCAGGAGGGATGGGAAGCGGCAAGATTCCTTCATGCCAACAATCTTATCTTTTTGGAATTGTAAATGACCCTGGGACTGTTTCTGGCAGTTCTCTTTCTCCTTTCCATTCCTCCCTGTTTTGCTAGGATAAACAACATAAGAAGAAAAACTGATGATGTGTTTCAAAACAGTTGTTTTTCCAAGCAATTAGCCTTCTTTTTTAAAATTAAGCCAGGCGTAAAATGTCTTGGCTTTTCTTCTGGCTTTATCTAGCAGCAGGAGACCATTATCTCCTGACATTACCAGTTAAATAACTGCAAACTACCTGTAACTGCAGCATGCAGTGCTTGGAGAATTTATTTCAGTCTCAGCTTTTGTGTGGACTTTGGAAAAAATCTAGAACATCTTAAAGAGACAGAGTTGATGAATTAACTCATGTCTTCACCTGAAAATGTTGTACCTGCCACTGACACAAATAACCTCTGAGATGATGACTGAAAGAAGATTCACAGGGAAAACATTCTCCCCTATCATTTTGTTAACTTTGTGCATTTGACAGCACATCACGGTGTCTAGACAGTTTCAAGGGTAGGCTGACAATCAGCTGTCTCACACTGACGCACTAAGAAACTACATATTCGTTTCCTCTGGATCAACTGGAAGAGAAATAGCAGGAACATCAGATGAAGGATGAGAAGATAGCAGCCAGGACCTGATAATCAGAGAGAAGTCCTACGACACTGGCTGTCACTCTTCTGAGCCTTACCAGGAGAGGGCAATTTTACACCCGGAGCATCGTAACAGCCAGGTCCTGTCAGTGGGGTGACTAGGATTTGTGCTGGACACTTTTCTTGGGCAAAATGATGCCTGGACTCAAAGCCTACTCAAGGTGGGTGTCCACTGTACATTTTGGGGATGGACAGAGTTTAGACTGATGTTGCCTGCCTCTCTCACTCTCAGACAAGGGAGTCACCCATAACACCAAGTTTGGTGTATTGCAAAATACACCCGAGACCTGGGTAAGCAGCCAGCCCTAAACTCTGTGCTACTCTGGTTACAGCACTCCAAAACCCAGGCTATTGAGTTCAGAACAGGAGGTTTACACGTCTGATTGAAATATAGACATATACTGGGAAGGGCCTTCGAGATGATTCTTCTTTTTCCTTTAACTCCAGCTGGGCTTTTTTTTTTTTTTTTTTTTTTTTCTCTAGTGAATCTCAGAGGCAAGCTGAGCTTCATAGGTAAAATTCAACACTAATTATTGCACCCAATTCAAGGTCCTTCAAGGCTTTGAATTATGATAATGTCACCAGTCGAGACCACCTGAGGATTGGAAGACACCTCTGGAGATCATCTGGTACAAACCCTCTGTTCGAGCAGAGTCAGCAAGAGCAGGTCACCCAGGACCACATCCAGTTGAGTTCTGAATATCTCAGGGATGGAGGCTCCACAGCCTCTTTGGGCAACCTGTTCAACCACATGCACAGTAAAGTGATTTGTCTTTTGCTGAAGTGGAATATGCTGTGTTTCAGTTTGTGCCCATTGCTTCTTGTCCTGGGCACGAGATTTTGTGGGTCTTCAGTTAATGTAGATTATAAATCACTGTGGATTACAAACTGCTGTTTGTGTAGGTTTGAAAAGTGATTTCTCTTGAAATAAATGTATACAACACTTTAGCATCTTTCATTTGTTCCTTGCTCTTCTTTGTAGACCACTTCAGCTGGTGCTGCTATTTATTTGTGCATGATGTGCATCTTCAGTGTTTGCTAAGACTTTCATGTTTTGTAGCTCTTTCTTGCCTCCTTCCCTGCTGTGGGATATATCAACTGGCTGATTAAATTCTGAATCTGACTTTTTGCAGTGTATGCACTCTGTCTTCACTATCTCTAGTGCTTAAAACTATATGATCTGTAATACGTTTTCCTGCAGTTCTGTCAAACTTGCATGAAGAAGCTAACTAGGAAAGACTGCAGTTTCACATTTGGTTTGGTCACATACATCAGAAGACATACCTCTCTATTTACACTTTCAGTGACAATACTATCCTAAAGTATTTAAGATTTCAGTACTGTCTGAATTTTCTTCACCTGTTAGAGGTAAGGTCTGACAAATCAGAAGCTGTCCTTGCCTGTAGCTGTAAGCTGGGAGGCTTTTCTTACTGCCATGTTTCATAAATATTGACAAATTACTTCTATAGCACTATCTGCACAGTGCAGTAAATGTGGTAACTCAAATTGGTGTTTTTAAGACAGCTGTCTCAAGGAATCAAGAATACACATCTCAACTTTAAGAGCAGGGACTGTATTTTGGAAAGCAGTGACTCTAAAAAGGATTTATGGGTCACTGCAGAAAACATTGTGAACGTATATTCCCAGTTTTACATAGTAGTCAAGAGACGAAATGAGGTGAATGAATGTATAAGCAAAAGACATTTGAATAAAGGCAGAGAAGTGTTATAACACTGTAAACATACTAAAGGACTTTCTGTGGTTTCTGTGTCCATGCTTCAGAAAGGAAGTTGCAGAGCTAAAGAGGATTCAGGGTAAATGTTGAAATTTGGGAACTCTCCTTATGGTGAAAGAATAAAGAAACTCAGTGTATTTCACTTATCCAAGAAAAACACTTGCAACTTGCTCCAACTCATTTGCTCCTACTCACCAAATACTTACATGTCTTACTAAAGACATCAGTCTAGCAAAACACAACCAAAAAAAAAAAAAAAGATATAATGAGATTTAATGGCAGGAAGTTGAAGCTAAACAGATTTCCCACAGATAAAAGAGAGGAACACTCATTTTCATGGGAACAACCTGCCAAGCAGGTGGTGGATCTGTCCCACTTCAAGCCTGCAAGCAGAGTTGAGTTGCTTTTTCCTTCATTGATAGGCAGTAGCTCACAGAAGCAGAGGCTATAGGCTTGCAAGAGGATTTTAGAGGGGAAATTATTTGTCCTTTGAAACATATCACATAAAGCAGATGGCTGTAACGGTCCCTTGTAGTCATAAATCTGCAGACTTTATTATTTTTTTTTTTTTTTTACCTGACAAACCCTTAATTCCTGCAGCCAGAACATGGTGTCAGGACAATGTCCTCACCGTGTGTTGGTGAGAAGCTAGTCTGGATTGCCGCAAAGGCTCTTCATAAGCACAACAGGGCAAAAAATGATTTCTGCAGAGGGTAGATTTCAGCGTGCTGGGGGCCTCCAGAGCAAAGGGCTTGTTTTTCCGTCACCTTGAAGGAAGAAACCAGCCACCTGCCGGGGGTGCAAGTTGGCAAAGATGGAGGCTCTGCCACACACTTCCCCGTGGATTACACAGAAGCAGCTATCGGCTTCACGCGTTGTTAGACAGATAAGAGATTTTTGCATCAGTTATTCGTCACGATAAATGTCAAGATCTGAAATAAACAACGTGACAGTTTTGTGATGATAAAGTCCCAGTATATTTTTAAAGCCTAATGTTTTATTACGGCAACATTTTTAGTCTGTGATGTCTTCACCTGTATAACAGTAATATATGTTTTATATCTCTAAATAAAACCAACCAAGGAAGATTATTTTGTGGTTCTCTGAATTCTCGCTTGATCTGTGCTGCTCATCAGAATAACAATAGCTTTTTAAATGATACCGTCAGAAATCACTAGTATTTGAAAGCACGAAGAGAATATTAAAAATCTGTAATTAAAGCTTTGCAAGACCAGTAATAACATATAGAAAACTTTTACCTCAAAGGAGCCTAAATACTTCACAAACTAATACAGAAAATAAATACAGAGATCACTTCCAACTCAGCTACCAATCTTGCACAGATGGTGTAGATAACTGGGGTAAATCTCATTGAGACTAATCTATACAAACATATGCTTAATTAGCATAGTGCATCTTACACAGTGTAAAATAGAAACAGACTGTACTGCAATAACTGATCACAGCATAAATTGGTTTATTTTGATCCTTCCTATGGAGGCACAAACTATTTTTTTATTGTGCAGATTTCACTGTAACGATGAATTAATTTCAGATTCTTGGAAAAAGAAAGTGGAAAAAGGGGAATAATGACGACAGAAAAATTAATCATCCCAAAGTTTAGATTTATGCTGAATTTTGTTTCTGTGAGTGATCCAATTGCCTTCAACCGGCTAATTCATTGTATAGATTTAAACACGTACACAAATCCTTGCTGGACCAGGGCCTACTATTAATTCAGAAACAAAGCTCTTGTCCCGAGGGCCTACTCAGAAATTACACTTGTTTATTTACAACAATAAAGATAAACCGGTGTAAATCTCTGTGCAAACATGACTATTTCACGTTAATGATGGCTTATATGGGGTTAGCATAAATGTGTTCCTAATCAACCTCAAGTAATCCAAAATAGAGGAGGACGTAGGCAGATGAATGGAGTAGTATTTGGAACAAAAAGAAAGGAAAGAGAGACAGCCAGAAAAAAGAAAAGACAAAAAAAAAAAGAAAAAGAAAGAAAGAAAGAAGAAAGAAAGAAAGAAAGAAAGAAATTCCGACTAAACAAAACGTTTCTAATCTATGAAGACCAGAAGATGGAGGAAGGAAAGGCACGGGACCGCCGACGAGCGAGCGCGGAGAGCCCCAGCGAGCGTGCGACCGGCGGCGGCGTGTCTGCCTGCTCCTCGGGACACGCCAGCCGGGCCCAGGCGGCAGCGGGGAGCGGGGAGCAATCCCGGCCGCGCCTCGTCTCCGGGGCAAAGAGCTGCACGGCGGCAGGACCCGAGGGAGCCCAGGCGAGACCAGCCGACCCGGAGGCTTCTGCAATCTGCTCGCCCACAACCTAGACTGGCATCCGAGCATAATTAAGAAGTGATCTGAGTTCAAGCGGTTTCTTAGCCATGATTGCCCACGCCTAACGTTAGGAATAAGGCTGAGGCATTCAAGCCTGGAGACTGGTGTGAAATTCAGTTCAGCTGGCTTAAGCTATGCGTCTCATCCGTGATTGCATCGGAGCTACCAAGCTCCTTGGTGTCCAGGCCTTGGGTATTTTCCCAAAGCGGGATCTCACTGCCCTGACTATATGAAAGCTCCCGATCCAGTTCAGCAGAACGTAAAGCAAATTAGCTCACCGCCTCAGTCCAATAATTTAAAAGCCTCCCAAGTGCTTGTTTGAATATGCCAAAGAGGTCTGTTTAACTAACCATGCTTTTGGTTACTCAGGGGAACTGAGTTTATGCGCAAACAGGCACTAGGAATTAAGATATCTGGGTAAGTTAAGACAGTTAATCATTTGCTCATGAGAATTATACACTGTAAATCCAGAATGTGAATGAATATATAAATCTCCCAGAGTTGTGAATTTCTTACAATAGATGTCACTTTTAAGGATTTTTGTTTACTTCTAATTCCTCTGATAAATGTAATATACTACAATTAATAGACTTTATAATGTAAATGCCAACTAGTCTGCTTTACAGTGGGTCAGAAAATCACTTTTTTTGCTTTTAACACAATTATGAATGTTATTTATTTATGTTTACTTTGATAAGGGCATAGGATATAAGCCTGCAATCTCTATCAAGGGCTGACAAGATTTCTGTGCTGTGGGACTGTTTCTTTTTTTTGTTTGTTTGTTTTGCTTTGCTTTGAAATCTTGTAACAGCCCTGTCTGAAACTACCGTGATTTATGTAATATTGAAAATACTTCTGCATTTTAGAAGTAGTAGTGAACAGATCTGAGTTCCAACATTTCAGAGAAATGTATTTACGGAAAAGATAAATAAAAGAGTAAAAATACGAAAATGCCCCTTTATGTATTTTGCTGTTCCTCTCAGCCTCAACTTGCAGCTTTTCTACAGTTTGAAGAGTATTGGCCCTTTACGCATACTTAGGATGTTATGTGCCCATGTGACTGAGTAGAAGTTCCCGTTCAGTTAGGAGCCTAATGCAATAGCTTCCTTTTCATTTACGATGTTAAGGATCTTCTCTAGTCAGTCAAAACGCCTGTTTGGACATTACAAAAATAGCTGTCAGTTGTCTTTAAAATCAGCTGCTCCTCATTTGATGGGAAAAGCAAAACGTGGCTTCCTCTTTAACCCTCTTCGTGCTGCCACGTGAAGTGATACAACGTGAAGTTGCCTACAAACTTCATGTGATAAAAGCGGAAGTGGTTTAAGCCCATATTTAACCCTCTGAAGCATGACTCAGTCTCAATCCTGTGTTGTAGACGAGTTGTTTCACGTTATTACCTACATGGCGGGGAGTGTTTGCGAGTACTGCAATGTTAGCCCTGATGGCAGGCAGTCCTGCAATAACATGAAAAGCGTTTTCATGCTGTCTGGCCACAAAGTAATGTGGATTGAAAGGCAATTAGTCCCACTCACAGTTTCTAGACCCAGCTTCTCTGTGTTTCACAATCTCTTGCAGTCTTGTAGAAGACAAACACCACCTTTGCATAAGTTTAGAGCAAAAATAATCTGCTCCAATGGCATTTACAGTAAGCAGGGAAGAAGCACTATTGCAAGAAACTTTACAGTAGATACTTCTTGAAGTATGTGCTGGAGTTTCAATAGCATGAGTTGAAGAAATTTAGCAGCATTTAATAGTGGTTCTCCATGGATTTCTGGTCATTTTCAATAAATATTTTTCTCTCATCTTGAACACACTGGCTGATATTTTGTCTGAATTCTGTTCAAAGCTACTCCTTTATTTCCATTTAACAGGTCATTCTGACATATTGGTAATAATGAGTTCAACACAAAAACTATCTGCTCTTCTTCCAAGCCCTGCCTTCCTGGCATTGCACTTATGCCTGTCTTCTTCATGTGGTGCTATCTGATAGTGCTGGGTCATTTAGAAATCCTAAGCATCTTTGAACTGATCTACTAGCAGTGTTATATTTCTTCTAACTTTTAGGGGATTTGGTCACAACCTTTAAGACTTCAACATGTATCCTCTCTAGGATAGTGCAGCCAATCCCCATTTCATTACGTTTCCTTTAGATCTTAAATTATTTCCCTAATTCTTTCTACCAAACAGGTGAAACTGAAACTGTGAAATACCACCACGCTGTTCCCATGTCCCTGTACAAGAATTCTGTTTGTGAGGATTCTGGGCCCTCTGAGACCCATTAGCTAGAGATGCTGATGCTCTTCCGCTGCAGGTTCATATCCAAACAGGACCGACAGCCAGTTGTACCTAACTAGCAATGTCCAAAATGTGGTGAGCTACCTGCTTGACCTATTTAATAGCATCTAGGAATACCAGATTTGGCATCAGAGAGTTTTGCTGTTTCTTTGCTTTTTGCAAAATCGGGTAGTATTTTTGCAGTTGCAGGAATGTGGCTGGAAGCACTTTCCAGAGCTGTGTTTAAGTTACAAATGCACATCTCTGGCTTCTCCACGGTAACCATACTTCTCAGGTAACTTCGGGCTGTGATTTGTGGCACTGATGCCTTCTTCCCTTTGCTTTATTTCTCCTATTGCTTACAATTTCCTCTCCTGAAGAAACAAGGTTTACGCAATTGCACTTTTTTTTTTTTTTTTTTTTCAGAATCTCTCCCCACGCACAAGCTTTCCAACCTTTTGGCCTATTTCGGCCCGATTTGAGAGAGCCGCAGAGGTTTTGAAAAATCCGAAGGTCTGTCAAGTTGTGCGACAAGCAGCGGCTGCGAGAGGAAACGCAAAACCTCGTTAGTGCTCCACCCGGGAGAAAGGCAGAGCGCGCTCAGCCCTTATCAGCGCTGTTTGGCTTCCCTGGCAGCGGAGAAGCGGTGGGCAGGCGGCCAGCAGCACACGCACGGCCCTGAACCAGCCGTAGCGTGTGCCGCTCCGTGCCCAGACAGCCCGCCGACAGAAAGCAGGTTGGGGACACGGAAGGGAGCCGAGGCTATCGTGGGAGTCGGCCGCGAGGACGTGAGAGGAGAGAAGGAGCTGGGGAGTTACTGCAGCGGAGAGGGGAAGGGAATGTCTGACCCAAATCCATGGGGGGAAAGAAAAAAAGGAGCTTAATTAACATGCTGCTCATAGAACAAATTCTCCCCGAGTGCAATGAGCCCTCTGCAAAGCAAGCGCTGCTCGGGCCGAGTGGTTTCCAGGTACAACGCGCCTGGAACGGCTCCTTCTCTTTCGAAACCACGAGGGCAACCTCTGCCTCGCCGCAGCGGGTACCTGCCTCAAGCTGACGGGACGGGGAAGAAAACGAGCCGAGCGAAATCGTCGCTTCTGGCGGGAGAAGGTGCCCGAGAGCCCCCACGGATGCCTGGGCCAGGGGCTGGATGGCGGGAGAGGTGCCTCACCTGACTCCTCAGCGGGGGGGGGGATTGCGAAGAGTCGATTAAAGGCAGCTGGGGGGGAAGAAAAGAAAAAGACAAGCAAAGAACCACTTTTAATATACACCAGAGTGACCGGGCAGGACCACGACGCGGAGGCCGCGATGCCCGGAGGCTCCTGCAGCCCACGGCTGGCGGAGGGAGAGACTCGCGAGAGCTTTTATTTCCAGAAATCACGGCTTGGGGTCTGCCAGGACCAAATCGGCTCCTCCGGCCCCGGCCGCGACGGCCACGAGGCCCCGCGAGGCACCGTCGTTGGCAGCTTCGTGCCCGAGGAGCGGCCGCCATGGCCACCGCGTCGCGGCGCCTCGCACACAAGGGGTTTCGCCTTCCCTTGCCCCAGGAGGTTTTAATCTCTGATTAAACTGTGTCTTTATGGGCCACTCGAGGGCAGGCCGGGCCGGCGGCGTCGCCGCGATGCCGCCGCCAGGGGTTTGCGGGAGGCGGGAGGGGGCGCGCTACTTTTTCTCAGCTCCCACCCTGCGCCGCGCGGAAGGGTACAGCGGCCGGCGGAGGGACTCGGTGAGCCGCCAGCGCGGCTGCGCAATGCGGGTCTCTCAAACCGGCGCCGCGCTTCTCCGCTCCGATCAACCGCCCCCAACGGGCGCGTTCGGCGCGGGGTGACAGCCCGCGCGACCAATGAGAGGCCGCTCCTGCCGCCTCCCCGCCCCCCCCCGGCGCGGCGCACGCAGCGCCCGCCCACCCGGCTCCTTCCCCCTTCGCCTCGCTTTTTTTTTTTTTTTTTTTCTTTTTTTTTTTCCGCCGCGGGCACTCGATTGGCGGCTCAATCCGCCAATCGGCGGCGCGGGCCGAGCCCGGCCTCGGAACGCCCAATGGCGAAGCGCCTCCTTCCGAGTGGCGGGTGGCGCAGCCAACGGGCGGGCTCCCCTCCCCGCGGAGGGGGCGGGGCGCCGCGGCAGCCAATGGGCGCGCGGGGGAGGGGGCGGGCGCGCAGGGGAGGCCAGCGCTGCGGGAGGAGGGCGGCCGCGCAGCTCGCCGCGGAGGAGGTTGGTCCCGGGGCGGTTTCGGCGGGTCCGCGCCGTGCCGTGTGTGAGGCGGCGGCGGCCGCTGCGGCGGGGAGGGGGGGGGTGGCGCGAGGCGGGCGGGCGGGGGCCGGCGGAGGGCCGGCGGAGGCCCGGCGGCCGCGGCGCCCCGCTCCCTTCCCCTCCTCCTCCTCCTCCCGCTTTGTTGTGGTGGGACGCGGCGCTGGGGGGGGGGCGCGGGCCCGGCGCTCGCGGCCGCCTCCCCCGGCGGGGGGGGGCGTGGGGGGGGCAAGGCGCTTTCCCCCCCCCCCCCGCCCCCAACCACCGCCATCCCAAACGCACCGAGGGGCCCGGAGAGCCGCCGCGGGGAGCGGGCCGGGTCGTGCCTCGGCGAGGAGGAGGGAGAGTTGAGTTTCCCGTAGCGGCGAGGGGCGCAGGAAGTTGGTGCCAGGCTGGTGGGCAAAGTTAGAAGCGCGTCGCGGGGGAGGGTTGCGGCCGGTGCTCTTCTGTCCGCCCCCTCTGGCAGCCCGAAGCCAGCAGCGTGAAGTTACGCGCTGCCTCCATGAGGCGTCTGTGCGCGGGTTGCAGTTAGTGCTTTCCTTCACGGCGCTTGTTTTTTTGTTAATGCTGCAGCTATCTTGCCTCGTAAAAATGTAAACAGACGTCATCTGTTAAGTGTTTCATCTACCTAGATAAGCACATGGGAGAAGTTGTGCCGTGATAAATGCTGATAGTTGCTGCAGCCTGCTAGAGTTTCTACTTGCGTTTTTTTTTTTTTTTTTTTTGGGGGGGGGAGAAAGTTTGATGTAGGACAAGCTTTTAGTCTTCACTGTGGGGAAATAAAAGAAGGGTAGGAGAGTGCATGGGTGAAAAGCCCTTGTGGTGCCCTGCAGAGCTGTTGAATCAAACAGCTGGGATTCGGACTGCAGCCTGGTACTTCAGTTGTCCATCATAGTTTTGGCCCAAGAAAAAATGCCTGTTGTGCTCTCTTCCAGTGCTTTGCAAACAAGCGGATAGCTTTGACAAGAAGTTTTACTTTAGCAGTTTACCAAACAGATATTTCTGAAAATCTTGCTGGTGAATGCTGGGACGTGTATTGCATGGGGAGTTAATGTTGCCACAGCTTGTGGTTATAAACAAGTAGGACTGTATCTATAGCAAGAAGTTTATAATGACAGCTTATTAGGAGCCTGCACATAACAGCAGGTTTACCTGTCCTTAAGTGTTCCCCTCTTTGCCCGGAGAGCTGTACTTTCAGGCTGATTTGTGACATTATTTCTGTGGGGGCTGGACTCTGTAGTGAGAGACTGATTTGTCTTTGCTCTGTTCTGCAAGCTGGGGGAAAAAACAACAACAACAACAACAACAAAAAAAACTTGTTAAGGCAGAAAGCTTCCCTTAGCAGAACAAGATTGCTGTTTAGACTTTCCGATGCTTTATCTCAGTGCAGGGGCATTAGTTGCGTGGTGCATGAGTACATTCTTTATGCATTTCTTCTTTGAAAGTTTTGTTTACATGCTGCAGTGAATTAAAGGGGGGAGTGAGTTATAAGTAAAGGGGAGGTTTCTGAAGTCCCTTGTGCCTCCCTTCCCCCTTCACTCAGCACTGTCATGGTGAAAGATAGCATTAATTATAAATGCCTTTAAAAAGAGGAAGGGGGAGGATCTCATTTCAGGTGGCTTGAACTAAATTTAGGTATGTATTTAAAGACATCTCCTAACAATATATTGGAATGTTAAATAGAAGCACTTTGTAGTGGATTGTTGTTTTGTAATTGTGTGGTTCAGACTTGGATTGCACTGGAGGTCACCAAAATAAACAAATGTGTTTGACGGTTTACTCTTCTTTACATTGCCCACAAGTCTAGCTTCTTTGATAATCTTGAAAAACTTGTCAACTTCTCTGAGGTTTTGTTTGATCATTAAAAAAGAGAACACTTGAAAAAATGAGGTATTTCTGTCTCTTAGGTGATCTCTTCTTTTCCTCCACTGAGATGATAGGTTCATGATCAAAATAAAATAAGCTTGAATTACACAGCAAATCTCCAAATGAAAGGCCCTCCAGGGTCCACCTCCATCTTCCTGTTCCACTTGATCTTTCAGAAGTGTTGAGCACTGGTTGATATAATTGAGTTTATTGGAGCTCACAAATCTCCGTTACTGAGTGTGACTTTTAAAAAGCAAAACTTGTTTCCATCTTTCTAATCCCTTTCCCACAAAACTGCTGGGAGAACAGGCTTTGTAGTAGGTCTGGAATAATAGCGAATCCGAGCTCTGTTTGAGATTGAGGAGAGTTCCTAAGTTTTTGTTTCTATAAAGAATAGTGCACAAAGTTTTAATTAAGATAAAAGTATTCTAGAGTTTTCAAATGTATTCAACACTGCCTTAATGATTTGTGCATGTAAATGCGCTGTAATTGAAAGCATCCATTTATGGGCCTGACTTGCTAAGTGAGCTGTAAATTCTGCTTTTCAGATTGGATTTAATGACTTTTATCATAAAGCCACAAACTGGTTGTGAACTGTGCCAAGAGGCAAACAATACCTAAGCTTACTTTGCCAAAATATTTGTAATTGTTGATTTGTTAAACTGAATTGCTGCAGGTCATGCGATGGGATTAGTTTTTTGTAATAGACTGGAGAGTACAGGCAGCCCTGTGTTCAATACTCTCTGGGCTAGAAAAAATTGGCTACTGCTGAAAAATCTTCCTAACCGTTGCTTTCAACTTCCACTAGAGAAACTATATTGCAAAGAGTAAGGCTTCAATCCAGATGACGTTTTGTCATGGTTATGCTTGTTTGACAGTCATAGTGTGAAGACCAAGAAGAGACTGTGAGGGAGTAGTTCCTGGGTCTCCTAACAGTTTAGTCTGGAGCTCAAGCTTGATTAAATTACACTGGAGCAGTGTGAGCTTAACATAAGGCAATCTTCAGTACAGAGTGAAGAGACTCTGCTTATCAAGGGGAGTGTCTGAAGAACATTTTTTAGGCCTGTTTTGGAAGTTAAATTGAATAAACTAATTAAATGCACTTGTTTATCATTTAACAAAGTGGAGAAGCTGCTAAACTATATGGATGAAAAACAAAACAGGTACTTGATAATTGAGTACGTGACTAGTGACTATCCCAGACAAATTTGTCCCAGGAGCATTTACTTTCTAAAATAATCAAATTGACACTTGCTTGTTACCCACGGAAAATCTTAGTCAAAACAAAAGAAGAAAGAAGACTTGCAAAACTGCTGTGGTTTGGAATGTGTATGTGGAGCTCTTGTGGAAATACTAGTCTTTCAGTTTTAAGAAGCAATTTTTGCACGTACTTAATATGAACAAACTCGCAGAAGTTTGTTGCTTTGTGAAGTCAAGTGAATTGGCTGACTACATTCTTGGTAATACTCCTCTTTTGTAGTTCTGGGAGAGCTGCTAAAATGCTCCGGTCCTATTAGTAGCTTAATCAAAGGTCATTAAAATTAAAATCTCCTCTTATGTCTCTAGTTGCATGCAGTTTTAGTATACTGTGACTACTTGTGCTGTTTTCAATGTGCTAATGTTGTAATAGGCGTAGAGCTTTCCATTATTACCTTTGTCTGTACTTTGCAGTAGTCCTTAGTAATTGGAAAAAAGTGCAGCTTCTGAAGCTTTCATAACATCATGTTGGTGCGTACTTTAATTCTGGGTATGAGAAGCGTAAGTTTTCTCATTTGTTTCATAATCAAACTTTATGAAATGAGTGAGAAGAAAAGGTCTACTTTCAAAGTAAGTGGGTAATTCTCTTTTCAGTGGGCTATATAAAGATAATACAGTTATGCAGGATTTTGAGATGCATGGCAGTATTAGAGCATAATAAATTTAAAGAATTAATGCATCTGTTGACTTTCTAAATTGGCGTGTTACAAAATTCTCATTTTAAAGTTGTCTCGGAGGAAGAATTTTCTTCGCTCCTGTCGCCAAAGTTGCAAGCAGCCTGCCTCGAACTTCATCTGCTCATGTCAAAGCTGAGCAAGGACCTTGGCTTTCCTTCGTGGAGCCTTGGCCCGAGAGCTGGCCAGATGGAGCCCCTTGGGAGGGAGCTTTTTAGAGCCACTCCCCACTGCTGGCCTAATTGGCTGCAAAGCCGAACCGGCGAGGGGGGTGGATCTGAGGGCATTGCTCAGCAGGACTGGATTCCCCTTCCGACTCCTCTCTGCCCCTACCGCCAAAAGCAGAAAAATCTCAAACATCCCAAACCCACTGAGGAAGTATTTGAAGCCGACATACTCCACCCAGATGATGGGCGGAGAAGGATGTGCATCACCTTTTGTGTGTGATGGTTCCTCAAATCCACATAAACAGCAGCAGTTTTGAGCTTCTTCAATTTAACAAAAACAGGTATCTTTAAATACACATTTGTAGAAGAAGAAAGAATGAGCCTCTCTGGAAAGTCAAAAGGCAGTTTTTGGAAGGGAGGTGGATACAGGGGTAGAAATAAAATGTCTTTTCTTGCCCATTCCACTGAATGTATTAATTAGAGTATATTTTGTCTGAAAGCAAAATATACTGTTTTTTGGTTTGAACTTTGTACCAAATTCAAGTTTCCTGTGAGTTGAGATCATTAACACCAGGGAAAACTTTCTCAGGTTCCATTGAAAATAAGTTGTCCTATTGCTGTTTAGAACGAGTCTAAAGAATCTAGAAGCAGTTCATAAATTAATTTTCTTTTACTTTTGTTCAGTGCAAGATCAAAGACTTATTTTCTTTTTCTCAAAGTTTCTCTAACTCATAGTGATTTTACAGTAATAAAGGTGACATTAATAGTACTACATAAGTTATACCCTTCAAAACGTTTAATATTGTTATATCTTGATATTGCCTTAAGTAGGCTATGCTTCAGTAAATGTTACCTTATTCTGAAACAACTAATACCACAGAGAGGCATGTGAAGGGAAAAGGTGTATTTTCCCTCCTCTCTAAGAGATCTGAAACAATGTGCGCTTGGATGAGATTCTTTATCGATTCCACCAAATTCCAAGATTAATGGAAAAAGCATTGCTTTTCTTAATAATACCAGAAGAATGAGACGAAGATTGGGAGGAAATGAACTTTTAGACTGTCTTCAGATGCCACAAATGATTCTTTTCGATCTTCTTTCCTCAAGAGCTTAACTTCTGTCCTCTTTATCCAAGAAGAGCACTTGCAAATAAAATTCCTCCAAGCCAGAAGACTTCTAATAAACCCAGGAAAGATCAGATTTCTTATTTCAAGTTTAAGATGAATAAGCAGACTGATATGAAATATGTTGCATAAGGTTTTAGAATAAATTAGCCAGAAATCACTTGATATTTTTGGTAGCAGCAGTGTGTTTATAGTATGTTCCAGACACTCAGTAAAGGAAATATTCCTTGAAGGTTTTAATTTGGTAGCATGCTGCCTTTAAGATTTTCTTCATCTTTTATGCTCAGTTGTTGCTGGGATCATGGGTTTAACATTTGATACTTGTTCCAGAGAATAGTAGAATGGAATAATAGCAGACATGACTCAAACTGTGACTTAAAAAGTTGCCAACTATGACACTATGTTTGACCAACTGTAGAAACATGTGTGCATCAGGAAGTGGGATATACTGCAGGGGTAGGGATGAACTAGATACCACCAAAGTGAGGCAGTTTGTAAATTTTCCAGTTTTGGAGTAACTTCCTTTTTAACTGCACATGCTCGCTATGTGCCAGCAATCTAAAGCAACGCTTGTACTTCTCTGGGCAAAACTGAATATTCAAAGCCACAATTTTACAGCACAAAACAAGCAACTGTGGAGATAGTAGCTCTCTGCTCTGTATTGTACTTCTGCCTTGGTACTAATAGCTCAACTGTTGCTGAGCTGAGAAAGGAATCTTGAGACTCACTGATGAGTTACAGGAAGGTATTCAATATGTTGAAATGTGGAAATAGTACACAGGAAGGCAAAAGATCCAATTTTTGAGTGTAGTGTCGGGCCTTAGTGGTAACAGAATGAGCAAAGGAGAGAGGGTGCAAAGAATGAATGATGAGGAAGCACAGTTGTCAAGGTCCTTAAAAGCAAACACCTTAAATGGGTACTTGGTATTTGGAGATGGTTGGCTGTGGACTACAAGGAATTAGCAAAGACTGTATCACAAGGAAGAAGAGGTGTTAAAGATTTAGCATGTATTCATTTACTCTGCAGCCATCTTTGTAGTGTAGAAATGTTTCTTGCAGTGTTGAAGTTCAGAATTGGGGTGGGAAAGGAAGCGTTTTATACCTCTTTATGGATCCAGAAAGGATACAAAGAAGCGGCAGTGGTAGAGGGATGTTTTTAGCAAGTGACAGAGGCTAGTATCAACAGTGGTGAATAAGAAGATGATGCTTTTAGAACAAAATATTACAACTCCTTGTGTTACTATATCTACTTACAGGTAAAAATTTGTGGGTGATGAAATGGCATTCGCTGGTCAAAATGGGCTGTGGCAAAGTGATTTGTAAATCCACAGGTATAGACAGGGTTCCTCAGACTAGATGGACATGGTTGCCATCTAAAGAGTTGTATACAAGAAGCCAGAGGGAGTGGAGGTCCAAGGAGAAGATATTTGCTTGAGCTTCTGCCACATGTTTAGCAGCACAGATGTGCTGTCCATTCTCTAGCTGTAAGTTGCATGTGAGGTGTAGATCCTGTTTTATACTTCTTAATAATAATATTGGGAGCTTTAGGATAATATGACCAAAAAGGTAAGTGGCAAACATAGACCATAGTCAGATTTAACTTTTCCTGTAGTCTTTAGGTCAGTTCTTCTACCATGCCTTTAGGTGCTTGTAACTTGGTTGAAGTAAAGCTTTCAGGCTAGACCTCTCTCCAGAGAAGCTTCCCAGGCTGTATGAGCTGTGTTCCTATGCTTTGTTTTTGACAAAAAGCTGATAGCCCTCCGTTTGTGGGGGTGCTGTGATTCAGATCTACAACATCATGAAGCTTGCAGGCAACGTGAATGTAAGCAGCTCTTCAACAAAGCTTGCAGGAGTAGAACAAGGGGCACATCTGCAACTAGGAAGAGAGCAAGTTAAAACAGCTAAAAGTTCTTCTTTACGCCATGGGCAGTAAATACCTAGTGCTGGTTGCCACAAGAAGTTGTGGAGGCAGATAGTATCATCAGGTCTAAAAGTAATTAGAAAAATTCATGGGCAACAGTCCGTAAATGGCTACTAAATGGAGTAGGTAAGGATGTAACCTCTCACATTGTTGCTATAGCGGTTGCAGATGCTGAAGGGTTAGGTGGGGAATGTGTTATGTAAAGCAGCCAGACTCTCGTGCTTTCCTTGAGTAGTATATCCTTTTTGCTGCTGTTGTGGATAGAGCACTAGGCCAGATACATCACTGTTCTGACCCAGTAGAGTATTTTTTATTATTTACTTTATTGCTGCTTTGTCCTTGCATAATTTAGATTTAGATAAATTGCTTAGGATTCAAGCTAAACATGCCTTGTACTTCTTAGTACCTCCTTTGGGTTTGGAGAAGAATGTAACTTTTGCAGAAATAAAGCCAGCTGAAAAATTCTCTTACCGGGAGTCTATCCACCATCAGTGGCAGTCCAAAGCTGAATGAAGTCCTGTCCTACTTGTGTCGCATTCTTTCTACTCGGCCTTTTAAAGATATGGGGCCATTACTGGAATAACTTAGGGAAACTTAATGGCACATAGCATACCAATGACTAGAAGGAAGAAGTTAGTTTAAGCTTCCCAGAATTTTAGGCTGCAGCTGTGGTATATGTTTAATTTTTTAAACAGCTGTTAAGGTGCAGTAATCAGTGTAATGAAGGACTCCTTAAATGTAAAGCACTCTTTAAATTCAAATGTAAGGAACAACTGATACATATGGGGCTTCTAAATTCTTCCCTGCTGCAAGAATTGGATGGCTTAATGTGTATTTGAAACAGGAAGGGAAATGTTATTTTTTTTAAGCACCAGAGAATACTGAAAATTATATTTCTATATACATATATATAGATCAGTGTTATGTCTTAAGGGAGGGAATACTGCGAAACTGGACATCTCATCTCAAGGGGTATTCAGGAGCAGAAGAACTAGATGAAAGTATTGAGAATGTTTTTAGAGGCCTGGAAAAATAGGCAATTTATCTTGGTATTAAATCAGACCTTAGTTATTTGTCAGCCTCATAAAACATATTTCACTATTCTGGGGCACTGAAAGGTGTCAAATCTGAAGCTAAAGAATGGGAAATATGAGGATTATGTGGAACTGAGAGCTCCATAAATTTGAGGAGAATTGAGGTGTGAATAAACATCAGTATTAATCCTTGTAGTTGTCTACTTCTGAGAGCATTGGATTTGGTGCTCAGACTCTATACTGTGAATTACTAGTGTTTAAAACATGGTCTTTGTGGCAAAATAAGCTACCCCCCTTCAGTTTTTGGAATTTCTGGCATATGCCTCTGAAGCATCTAGTGCTGGCTCTGCTCAAAAGTTGAGAGTCTTCTAATGTGTTTCAGAGCAACGGCTATTCCAGGTCACACCTGGAACATCTAGTCCAGTTTCCTGTTTCAAAAGCTTACTATGAGCATTTCTTAAAACAGCAGAGGCTACGTAAGCCTCCCGTTTTGTCTCTGGAGCCACTCAATGTACCAGATGAAGGGTCTAACTTGTTTCACTGCCTGGCCCACAAGCAGTTCAGGACAGGCGGAAATGGGAATAAGACTTCTTCATTTGGCTTTTCCACCAGAGCTAATTATCTAATAATAGAGTGTATGCTCAGGTTGCAGTTCAAGAGATGCAGTAAATTGCGAACAGCGCTGTTGAAGGCTGAAGCTGGAGGAGAGTCTTGGTCTTCCATGCATGCTTCAGCAAGTTGCCAGGTATCAGTGCTGATACTTAGAGTACTGCAGCGTGAGCTGGTGCAACTTGTTAACCTGGAAGAAAACTAGCTTGGCAAAAAAACTTGGTAATGTCTTCAGGGCTGGCTGTCTTGAGTTTTTGTGGGAAGCTCTAACGCATCAGGGCTGGTGCAGAGGAGATGGGGAGAAAGGAAGAAACAAGACCTGGACTTCTTGAGGCAAAAAGCTGTTGCATTGGCTTAGCTCCCTGTGAGACTAACTTGAGTGTCCTATTTAGGATTTAATTTTGAAATGTTGGATATTGTTTATTTTTCTTAGTCATTGCAGACAGAATTCCAGTATAATGGTTTTGCTGGCTGCAAAACCTGACCTGCGGTCAGATTGGACACAATTGGACATGATTCTGCAATAATTTAATGTTATTGGGAGAATAGAAGTTCTTTTCTTATTATAGTCCTGTATGAGAATGAATACTCAAGATTGATGGATTATTTTGAGTCCCTTCCCTAAAATTAACGGTGTTAAACTTGAGTGCCTGTTAATCAGAACCTCTGTTTCCTGGAGCCTGGACAGCTGTAATTCTTGTTTCAGTAATATTTTCAAGTGGTCTCAAGCTATTTTGTGGAGGTTATAATTTAATTGAAAATGAAATAGCTTTTCTATGTAATGTTCTCTTTTGTGGAAGTCAAAGTTACAATTTTATGTTATTAATATAATGTATTTTTTGTTGACTTCATGGTCCTCACTGAAACTGCTACAATATGACAAAGCATAACTTAATCCTGAATACTATAGCCTTAAATATCTCAAATCAAGGGTGAAATCTTAATAACATGAAATAGCTGTTTCATTTCAATAGAAATGAGGAGTGTGAGGCACGTAAGGTACCTCAAAGGCTCTGATGAAGGAGTTTGAAGGTAGCATTAGTTCTTAGCTAAAAAAGGATATCTCAGCTGACCAAACTAGCTCACACAACTATGGGGTTTGAAGCTGGGAAACAAGGTACCTTTCTGAAGTTCAAATACTCAGTTGCTGTTTGGGAATAAGAATAAGGCTTTTTTTTTTAGGCCTTTTTTTTGGGGGGGGGGGGGGATTTAATACCATTCCTCTTTCCACAGGATCATGATGTCCTCAAGCAAGCTATAATTGCTGTCTGCCCAAAATAATACAGCTGATCTGGGGCTTATAATTTAATATGTAAAGCTAGCCTAATAGGAGCTTCAAAACCAAGAGGTTTTTTACTAGCTGTTATTTTCCTGTTGAATGATTTGATAAGTCACAGTGAAAGCTGAACATAGCCCAAGTTGTTTCAGAATCCCTTTTTGATCTCAGGTGGTAGTTAGTGAATGTAAAGCTATCAAAATTGAAAACAGACAAATACTTCCACAGCTCAGGTACCTGAAAACTTGGATTTTAAATATCCTTCAAAGAATTCTGAAAGACTTCTAATAATGTCAAGTAGTGTCACTTGGGAAGATTCAATATCTATAGGCCATTCTAAACTGGATGAAGAAAATATGCTCAGCACTAAACTCAAGAGTGAATGGGACGTCAAATTGATGTCCCAAAGGAACAAAAATCAGTAAGTTGTTTTAAATAATGACAAACAAGACAAGGCTTTCCAAATGACTGGCCATAGGAAGACTTTCAAGCTGTGGTGACTAAATGGTGTTCCAAATACAATTTTGCTTGGTAAATTAATTTGGAGTTAGGCAAAACATGCATATCTATTTACAAATTGTCAATCATTGATTAACATTTACACAAATGACTAAATTCCACCAGTTTAGGTACAAAACTAGACTAAAGTTATTTGCTTCAATAAATATAAGAGTTAGACTTTAACCAGAAAAGATTTGAGGAAGAATAAAATAACTAATTGAACAGTAAACTGGTATACTAATTTGCAGAAACTGTTGAAGGAGAAGAATGGTGTGCAGAAAGCTTGCACTTAAATTTCATTGGTGACATAACTAACCATGATGCAGACTAGTTTTGAACTGTTAACTGGTTTATTTGGGGAACCTGTGTCCTACAGTGGTTGATAATGAAGTTCCTAGCAAGGTATTTGTCTTATGTAATCCCTCGGTGCTAATGTGTCTGTTCTGGTTTGTGTTTCTAGGGATCAGCCGGGAATCTCTTAATTTGTTGCGTGCTGAGTGTTCTGTCTGGTGAAAATCATGTCATCCATATTGCCATTCACTCCACCAGTTGTGAAGAGACTTCTGGGATGGAAAAAATCTGCTGGTGGCTCTGGAGGGGCTGGTGGTGGTGAGCAGAATGGTCAGGAGGAAAAATGGTGTGAAAAAGCAGTGAAAAGCTTGGTCAAGAAGCTAAAGAAAACAGGACAGCTGGATGAGCTTGAGAAGGCAATTACCACTCAAAATTGCAATACAAAATGTGTGACAATACCAAGGTAAGTGCTGTTGTGTTTGGTTATAATATTTCAATTAAGAAATGACTAAATCGAAGCTTATACAGTCTTGTGAATAACCAAACAAAAAACCATGTTGCATGCTTTTGAATTTTTTTGAAAAAAAACTTTAAAACCTGCCTTGGTTTTAAATAGTGCTTGCTTCAGCTCTTACAACTGAATCACATGCTTTGTAATACCAAAATTTCTAATAATTTTATGTTCATTTTGCAGTACCAACTAGATTACAATTTGTATATATCCTGGTGGTGCCTAGCACAGCTTTTTGTTTGTAGCACTGCGTTATGCTTACATTTGATAACTCGGTCTATAATTGGAGGAGCTTACTTGAACCTACACTTTCACTTAAATAAAAAATTGACTCGTTTTTCCTTGGTCAACACTTCAGTCATCTGATTATTATTTTCAGTTGTATATGGTAGCTTAAGTTGTGCAAGCTGCCTCCATTCTCCCTTTGGAAGGGAAACTTTATATTTGGAGGCAGATTGCCTGCAGATCGGTTTATTAACTGTAATTATTATTTGTTATTGGTTAATGAAAGTGCTTTTCATTTAATAACTTGGAGTATTTCTAGAAATTCTCTTCTGCTCCTTTTTATATATATATATATATACATTTAGGTGAACGACTTGCATTCTACCTCTTTGACTTTCTCAACTTAATTCATAGCAACTGCTGTGCAAGAGGCAAGGGTTGTGTTTGTAAGTATTAACGTGATGTACTTTAGATTCATATTGTACAAAATTCCCACGAAGGTGCATGTGTAAGCTCATTAAGTGTGCAACATAAATATCAAATCACTTCACAGGTGTTTTTTTTCTTGTTATGAAAAAGTTACAGTATCTTGTGACACAGGAATATTTTGGGCCCCTAGCTCCTTGACACTTAAAATAGTTTCTAAGGGAGAGAAGGGACATGCATTTTATGAGCTTGGTTTCTATATTAGCATGTTAGTCCCCACTATGCTTTCCAACTTTGTACTAATCATAGCGCAGACTAGATTTAACTGGTGTCAGTAATGGTTTCCACATATCAAATGTGTTATAGCCTTTATCTAATAATGGTTTTAGTGTTCTCTTTTAGATTTGACATAGCTTTCTGAGAAAATCTTGCCTATGCTCTGAATCAATGACTATTTAAATTCTGTTTTTTTTATCTTGATTAACCTTTTGTTTCTAGTGCTGCACGCTGTTTGCATTTTTTTTCTCCCTAAAGTGGTCTCAAAATTCTTTGGGTTTCCCTTCTGCTTTCTTCCTTTTGACTTAGAAAACAATCAGAAATTAAGTATTTGTTAGAGCTTTGTGATCTTACTGTGGATTGGTAGACTAAGATTTGAACCTACTGAGGTATGTATTTTATTGAGATTGCTCTGTATATTTAGCCAGGTCTTTACCACGACAAAGACTGAATGCTCAGCCGGAAGAAACTTTCACGCAATATAAACTGAATGTGCCATACAACTATTCACTTGATACAAATGTGTATCTAACTTTTTGACTAAATGTTAGACTTCCTAGAGCTGTCCTGCAGGGATACCAGGGCAGTAAATACTACTACATCAGAAGAACGGTTGTCTAAGTATCTTGAAGCCAATGTTAGATACAAACAGCATGCCAATTTACAACTATTTTCCTAGGGCACTTGTCTTTTGTATTCAAGTTGTTCTTCTTGCCTGTGTGACCTCTTGGGCTACAGTAATAATAGTAAAGAACTCTTTAAAACAGAATGCAAAGATCTGTTATACTCAGTATTATAGAGTCTCCATATTGTGATCAGCAGTTCATGCTGGGCTGTGGCATACTTTTCTCAGCTATCCTGGTGTCAACTCTAAAGGACTGGACCTGGATTTTACTACTTTTTTGACTGCCTTAGGAAGAAGCTGGTAGCTAGAGAGCTCTTCAAGTGGTGATGGCCAAACTGAATTGAACACAAGGTTTAATTTTAAATAAAGAAGTGGTTTTGGTGTTAAGGGGCTAGATGATATGAGGATTGTCAGCAGTGCTCCGTGAAATTCTTTAGTTTCGTAGTTGGCTTTTAGACTGTTCATATTATTTCACTTTGACAGCAGTAGTCTAGGTGCTCAAGAATGAAAAAATGTCAGCAAAATAATAATTTTTAGAGATTCTTGAATTTAAGAAACTAATAAAACCTCTAGTACTTCAGTGGATGACCAAAGATCTGTAGGTCATCAGGGATGATAACAAAATACTGAATTTGAAGATTTTTTTCTTCCAAATCAGCAAGAAGTTTGGGGTGCAAAGCTACTAAGATGCAATTCTGACTTAACATGGACTAACTTGCCAAATGCTCTTCTGTTTTTTGTTTTTTCCCACTAGTGAAGTCACTCGTATTATTTAACTAAGAGTAGGTATTGACCAGTGCTGTCTGCCTCTTTTTCAGACTGTTGCATTATTCCCTCAGCAGAAGTTTCACTTGTGGTTTTACAAATTTCTGGTCCTGTTAAACATCATATCAAACTGGAAATTTCTAACTCCCGTATACCACTTCATCATAAAAATCCAAAGTAACTAAAAGTCTGTAGGCTTCTCTCCAAGCTGAAAGAAGCTTTGACAAAAGTTGAGTAAAATTCCCTCATCAGAACTTGAATGTAGTTACTGTATGTCATTTCTAATCCTGCTGCGATTAGAATTGTTCTGTTTCTGCCCTGTCTGTCAAGGTGACCACATACTAAGTAAGGCTGATACTATGTGTAGTATTCAAGCTGCTCATGTGGTAATTAACACAACTTCTTATGCAGCCTAATAGGGGTTCTGAGAAAGCAGAAGCAAACAGATGGAGTGGGTGTTGGCACAGCACAGCAGGGGTGCTTAGCGCTTCCTAAGTGGGTCAGTAATCTAGAGCAGAGGCTAAATAAGTACAGCGGTCCTTTTGACACTAGCCCTCTAAGTAATTTGTAGTTATCTTGCTGAATCCTCCCAGCAAGCCAGTGGAATTCTAATCTCATAATCCCTGTGTATCCTCAAACTAAATGTTGGCACTTGAGTTCACTTTTCTAAAATGTGTAATGAGTTCAGTTGTATGTAAGAATGTGTCTTTATGCTCTCCCTTGTGGTTTTGATACAAATATAGCCCTAAAGCAGTCAGTGAAGAAATAAAGGACATGAGCATCAGCTTATATAAGACTTCTTCCAAAGGACCTGTTTGTAAACAAATATTTTTAAATAACAGTAACAGAAATCCAAGCCTTTAACAAACTAAACTATACCATGTAGTGGAGAATCAAATGGCATATCCACAGTCTGCATTCGTTATAGACAAAGTCCTTTAAATGATAACAGTGCAGGGCATTGTAATCCAAAGAAGGGAAACACAAATCACCTAGTTTTAGCATCCCCATAGTATGGTGTAGTCAACTGTGTAGCTCTTCTCTCTCTCTCTCTTTTTTAAAGTGTATATATAATATATACACACATACTTCATGCTGTCTCTTGCTTTCTTAGTAAGACTTGTTTAAAAAAATGCTTTTTGAATAATGCCAAATATGTAGAACTAATATCAGAGGAGGTTAAGTGAAATGAGTAAGGGGATCATGCTAAGTGCAGTGTTGTAGTTATCCCTTAAAAGGAAGTTAAGGGAAGAAGGGTGGCTTTTGCATGGAGTTCAGACTGGCTCATAATGTCTTACGTTGCTCCGGGGCACGTGTTTCTGAAAACTAATGCAGAACTGATTGTGTCATTCTTGAGCTGTAACCAAATGAATCCATATCACAGATTGAATTCTGCTTCTCTATCAATGTACGGGTAACATGGCAACTGTAATAGTGCCTTATGTGAAAGGTGAGTGGTAATGGAGATGACCTGCCTGTACAGAGTATTCCCTAGGTATGGCTCTAATCCTTGTTTGTTATACATCGTAATCCGTTCACTCTCCCCCAGAAGATGCCATCTTGTGCTGTGCTTTCACTTACCTACTGTCGAACTCGCAGAGCGCTCTGCGTCTCGTCTTTTTGCTGGCAATCTCCCCGCTCTGCACTGTCACAGTCTGCACAATGCAACGCTGAAGAGAGGCATGCTGTATCTCTCAATGTATACGTGCATGTGGGGTGATAAAAGAACACATAGCCACCTTCCATCAGTCTCAACCTCTTTATTCATTTTAGCCTTCGTGTATACCCTGGTGTGGCTATTGCCAACTGAGGGGAAGGAGAGGAGACAGCTAAATGATGCATCTGTAACAGTATACCTCTATTTGCTCTTTCTAGAAGTTTGCATAGTCATCTCAGTACTCTAGAAAGATTTGATATAGCACCAAATAACTTCCTGATCGTTAACTTAAAAGAACAAACTTTCTTCCTGAACAGACAAAATTTTTATTGATGCTAGTGCTAGTGGCAACAGATATGTAAGCTTGCTTTTGATAGTGTATGTAAAACAATGTTTACAACTTGAACCCCAGGGAGACTTGGATTTTTTTTTCCCCTCTGTAGAAGAGGGGAAACTTTCACTGCTTCATAACAGAAGGAAGTTGTGTTATGGAAGTTATGGAAGGGATTAAGGCACAAAAGGAAAGTGATGTATCTGGCAGGGTACTGTAGTGGCTGAGGTAAGGGTTAAGGACCGTGAATTTGAATCTAAATTTAGGGATTCTTGGCTAAGGTGCTAGTGCTCTGCAAGTGCATTAAGAAGGCTTCAGTGAGTGAAATGCAACTTTTTTTTTTTTTTTTTTTAAGCGCAGAGTGAAGACTAATACTGCTGTCTAAGCTTTGGTTCCCAGGCTGCTGTGCCATTACAGTTTTAAAAGTGCTTTCTGAAAAATGACTATTCTTGCTTAACGTGAGGATAGCATCTCTGTTACTTCCTGGTTTTCAGAACCGTGTTTTTTGCTTTGTTTTGAGCAGTCTCCCAGTTCTGACTGAAAAGGGACAGGTAACAAGAAGGACTTAAATCCTGCCTTTGTTCTTGGAGAGTCCAGCTGACTTGTGGAATTCATTCAATGGTTAGACTTCTTGAAGGACCTGGCTTCTGACTTCAAGTGTGAGGTGAATTCTGCATTGTTACTCTCCGGAGGCAAAGAAGAAACCTTAGTAGGCTCTGTGGTTTTGAGAATATAGAAGATTCAGGAGGAATATGGGATTAAATGCAAAGTAAGCAACTGCAAGTGAATTGGTTGATTAGGCTTAAAAATCAAGAACTACCTACTCTGATCAAATTTCAGTAGTGATGCTGCTGCTTTGAGTTTGTTAGGATGACGAGATAGTATTTTAAAGCCATACCTATTGTATATTTTTCACTTTGGCTAATAGTGAAGATTGGTAACTTCTTAAATTGCTGTCATGGAACTGATCACATCTCAATTCTTAAGAAGAATATTTTATAAAGTTCATCAAGCACCTGAACTGGACTATTGTATGATCTTTCTCACTTTTAGATAAAGAAATTATGAATTTCTCTAGTATGACAGTATCGTTCTTTAACTTGCCTGTCCTGCAGCCCTTTTTTCATTCCCTGCAGCAAGTTAGCAACATGGATAAGGTAAATAGCCTAGGCATGGCTTATTTCATATATTGAAACGCTTTCTGAAAGCTGATGCTTGTATTAGTTATTGTCCTCTCTAGATGAAAGTAAATAATGCTGATCAAAGTATTTAGGAGCGAACAACAGCAGAAGCAAACTGGGCAAAGAAAAGATGTTTTTGAAGGTAGGACAGGTGCCTTAAACTGCTGTTTGAGAGCAAATAAATCTTTTAAGATGAGAAAATCTGGGTGCCTTTTTCTTCATGTAGCAGAATAAAAAGTCATGCCTAATTTAGGTCTAAAGTGCACAGTTTTTTTCAACAAAACCTGTTCTATCACTTAGTATGGTTATTTGCATTCCCTGGGAATGTTTGGCGGGAAAGTGATGCATAGCTGCATGCAGTAACCTCGTTTTAAGGGTGCTTTTGCTCACCACTATGGCTAACCTGGCTTCTGGAATAGATTATTTCCCAAAATAGGTTACTTCAGTAGATAGTAATACAGTGATTCCTGTGCTGTATTCCTCTCCAGGTTAAGGTCATAAAAGGTGGATGATTTCAATGATTAAACTGAGGGAGAAGAAAAAAATGGTTCCTCTGGAAACTTACAGGAGAGTTCAAACATCTGCATCTCTGCTAACAAGTTAGCTAAGAGGGCAACCACAGGCAGTTGAATTGGCACAGTAGATACTAAACTAGTGCTCTCCAGATAGAGGTGAAGTCTGTTTTTCCAGCAACAGAATTTGGCACCATCTGTTAGTTTGTAGCAGAGATGCGATAATTTGCTAGTTGAGTTGAGGATGGACATTAATTCTTAATCGTAGCTCACAAGTTGAGAACTGCTGGTTTAAAGAATGTCCTCAAGTGATATGTCATATCTCATTCCATACACATTCACTGAGACATAAAGTGATTCTATAAATGTTTTAAGATATATAGTTGAACATCTTAAGCATCCTAAATGTAAATCCATAAAAAGTTTACCTATGTTGACATACACTGAAGCACTGTTTCTGCTTAGATTGCAAGAAGCATGCTTGTAAATTGATTGCTAGTAAACTGACTACTTATCATGATGGGATTATTGATAGCAGGCTCTGCTTCATCCTCCTTTTCTTGTGTTGGAATTTAAATAAAAATGATGCCTTAGGAGAACAACAAATGGCAAGCAATAGCCGAGTGTTCATGAGTTTTAGGCAAGACCAACTTAGCAAACCCTCTCTGTGATAGCTGATGCTGTGGAGACTTTGGATGCCTCCACTAGAAGGTGTAGCAGGAGGAGAAGCAAAATGTGCTTGCCCTTTTCAGTTCTGTAATTATGGTGGGACTCGAGTGCTGTCTCTAGATTCTCTGTAGAAGACTTGAGGAAGTTCTTGATGTCTTCCAAATGCTTTGGGCCAGACTCTGGCCCCTGCAAGGCAGTAAGGGCAGAATGACTGTGGTCTGCAGCAGCTTCCTGTGGGGTATAACATCTGTACGTCTCATGACTTCTTGTGGCAGATTTTGTAGCTCTCCGAATCGGCCCTGCGTGCATGTACCCTTTCAGCTGAGGAGTCCAGCAGCATACTCTGGAGCTTCTCGACTTTCTCTTAGTAAAAGGAGTTCTACAGCCTTAGTGCCAGGCCTAGCAAGCAGCCAGGCGGCTACTTGCCAGATGAATAGTCTACCTGCGTCGCCTGACCAGAAAACGCTACTGAAAGATGATTATGCCAGATGAACGTTCTGTGTTATTGCTTAAAGTAACCATGGCAAAGCAGTTGGCTTTGGGGATATTTTTCTGATGTTTTGCAGCATTTTGGGGTCTATGTTGAGAATTCTGTTTCAGTCATTTTATGGTGACTACTTTCAACTAGACCATGTACTGTAGTGCTGTACCGCGCAGTTCGGATTGCTGCACAGAAAATGCAGTCTTTCTGAGGGACTGTGGTAACTTCCTTAGGGCTCGTCTCGGAGTAAGCATCTGGTATTCCAAGACAGTCTCCCGTTCAAGAAACAAACCCAGCCCTCCATAGTTTCCAAAATCCATCAATGTTTTAGATGGTGTGGGCTGTACACAAGGGGATGCTGGCCTAACTGCATGCTTGAAGTTGCAGGACACTTTTAAATGCTGCATGGACAGCATGTAATAGGAACTCTGAATTCATGTCAGATTTGACTTCTGGTCCCTGTGAAGGCTAAATTTCTAAACTTGAGCTAAGCAGTCATTGATGGTGTTGGTGGCACTAGTCACACCTGTTATTTTGAAAGTGTATCCTTTACCTACAAAACTATTTTAAAAATCAATTTAATTAGTGTATTATTGCAAAACTAAACTTAGAAATGAGATAATTGAAGATCTGCTGGTGGTCACTCAGGAGTTTTGCAATTTCTTCTAAGCTAATGAAAGAAAAAGAATTAAGTTAGTTCACACCAGTTTAAAAACACAACTGTGGAAGAAATGTCAGCTTGGCATTAATACTCCTGAATTACAATTTCTTTAAATGCTTGCTCAGTACTATATCATACTGTGTAATTATACAACTTCTATAGTGCTTGTTCTCAGGAACTGACTTTTAACTTTTTGAAGCATTGAGCAAATTGTTTCAGCATTCTGAAGAAAAATGTTCTGTTGTAAGCTGGTCGGAGCTGTTTTTGTGGTCCTGTTTTGGAGAGGAGCTGCCATGGATGGACGTCAATGGGAGATTTTTCTTCTACCAACACTTCCTACTTGAATGGCCCCTTTGCAGCAAGCTCCTATTCCTAATAGGTGATACAGAAGTGTGTGTGTGTGTGTGTGTGTAGGGGGCCTTTCAGCAGGTGTGTATGATGGTGATCAGGGCTTTGCTCTAGTATATATGTCATTCTTTAAAAATTGAATTTGAATTGAAAACTTCAATTTTCTAGCCTTCTAAGGCAGTGTTAATTGAAGTAAGTAATGACTGTATTCAAGTGTAATTGAGGTTTTAATAAATACACTAAAACATAGCTTTCTTCTTTTAGCTTCTCTGGCTCTGTATACAGCTGTGGCTACTGTTGAGAGCTGAAATCCTGTTAACTCAGGTTAAACTTCAGTGTAGCAGTAGTTCAGGTTACAGCAATTTATAACATCAGTGTCATCCTAAATAAGGAAGTCTTAAAGCATTAAACAATGAAACTTAATGCTGTGAGTTTTAAGCTCGTGCAATTCAGGATGTCACGTGACTTGCCCAGATCACTTGTTACAGGATTGGTATGCCAAGCAGAAAGTAATGGCATGTCAGTTGAGGTAGAACAGCATGTAAAAAATTTAAATGCACAAGATACCTGGCCAATAGCGTAGTTTGAAGGAGCCTGCCTCAAGTCAGGAGGAAGAAAATGTTGAGTTTTGAGGACCATGTCACGTATGAGTTAGAACACTAGATCAAGGCTCTGGAGGTGTGGATTTCAGTCTTGGCTGTGCTGCTTTTTTTCTGGGAAACCTTAAATTGTTTTATTTATGATGATTTCTCAGTCTGTAAATTGAGATGAGTTTTTGCAAGGTATATATGATCGTGCCTCATCTTCACCTCAGTGACATAAACTGTGTTATTGGTTATAGAGTCCAAGTTTAAGATGTTTTTCTTGTTGGAATATCAATGATGTAGAAAGCAGAGTCGGGGGTGAGAAGTTGTTTAAATCTGTGGAAGTTTCTTAGCTTCAAGTTACTGTTGCTTATTAGTACTATGCTTACTATTGCTTTAGTGGTAAGAAGGAGCGCTCTATTCAAGAGTCTGACTCAAAAAAAAAAAAAAAAAAAAAGTGTTAAAGCTTGATTTACATGCCTTGACTTGTTTGGCCCAAGTTGATGACTGATGCTGGGGCTGTTTAGGCACACGAAAAATAGCAATCTGTGGTTACTTTAACAACTCACCTGCTCGATGGATCCCAGTACAATGCTTTAACTAGAAGAATATCTGTATCTGACACTTCACACTGCTATTAAGATGATATGTTGGTCACTCAAGACAGATATGTTGACTGTGCTTTATTGTCAATATTGAGCCCCAAATGACCTTATAAATAGTAGTTATTTTTCTCCAATTAAAGAATCTGGTTATAGTCAGCCCATGTCAGTGCTGAACTATTCCCGGGATTACTGTGGTAATTAGTGTCTTTATATCAGGCCAAATATGCAGTGTGAAGACTTCTCATTATATTCTTCTCTTGTAGAAGTCAACCAATTTAGTTTTCTTGGTACTACAACAGAAGGATTGAGCGCTGTTTTCACTAATGTGAATTTTTAGGACAACTAGACCATTTTTGTACAGAAACTTCCAAATTGTGTAGCTCAGGCTGTTAGCCTAGGAAGTATTTATAGGGTAAAAAACATGCTGCAGTTCTACTGTTGCAGCTTTGAGCTCAAATAGCTAGCTAAGTGGTTTCCTACTGATTTAATCCTGTTTATAATCTATACTTGCTAATTTAATAAGAGTAATTTCGCATGTCTCGTTTACTATTTGTTACTGTTGGCTTACTCTTGACTTGGTTGCAGTGTGGATTGGTGAAAAACTTTTGAAATTTCGCTGTATACAATGCTGTGGTCTGAATGTGAACAGCTTTCGTTGGCTTCTGTTATGCTACGCTGTTTGAAGCAGGCCAGCAGGATACAGAACAGCAATGGGGAGCTGAAGTGAGTTTGCATCTTGCTGCGTATGCTTCAATCAGCAGAAGAGCTAGGGGATTGTGTAGCACTTTTGCACTGGGATTTTCCCAGTAATCTGACTTCAGAGTTCATTCAGAAACGACTCCCCAGATTGGCTTTTTATTCTAAAATGTAAAAACCTGTTTCAGCAGGTCAAAAATTGAAAGTGTCCACTTGGAGTCTTTGCTTGTTATTGTTGGTAAACTGAACGTTTTCTGGAGTGCTTTCTTCGAATACTGGATAGCTAAAAGCCTAATACAAAAGAAACAAACTTGAAGATTTGCTTAAATGGAGAATTTCAAAGTTACTGTTCAGCTGATTTGGTGAGTTAAGTCCCAGAACTGGTATTCACTTCCTCTGAGTTTTGTGGAAGGCTTGAAGTCAAGTTCCTCTGTGATATTTGAAATAACTTTAATTGATACTGTTGTTTTGAAATACTGATCATGTAGGCCTAATAAGCAACTGATGTGGAATTTTCTGGCTCTAGTTGTAGTGGAAAGTGTCATGTTTGAAGTGATGTTCAACTATCAACTGCTTGGTTGAAAAAGTCCTTTCTCTTTCTATGAAAATAACATTTGAGTTAATCAACTACATTTTTAAAGAACATTTTCTGAACCTTGAAGTTTTTGTGTAGTTTTATGCCAACAGCAACACAGCATCTAATCACCAAACTTATTATGGAAGACAGTAAAGAACTATCAGTACAATGATTCCCCTTCTGCATTGGTGGGGGGAGACTTGAATGTAAACTTAACAGCCATATCAAAGAAAGAATTTAAGTATATCCATCTTGATGAATTCCATGAAACTGGGGATGAAAATCCTTTTGGTTCATTCATACATAAATTCTATGAATGCCTAATATTATAGTTATGCCCGGTGTACCTGTCTTGCAAACTGATGCCTTGTCAAAGTACAACTGGGATCAAAAAAATCAATGTTCCACTGTCCCTTATGTCTCAGGTGAATATAGCTGGAGAACATACAGCCCATCAATGTGATTGTATGTTGCAAATTGCATTAGTGGCAGCCACTTAAAAATGCTGAAATAGCCTGTTTGATAGTAAGACAACATTATTACTGCAGTCTAGTGTTGAAATGTTCGATCAGCACGTGGGAACCCTTCAATGCTTTATCTGATAACCTAGCAAGAAGAATTTAATCGGCTTTCTTTGCACCAAGGAGGCACAAAAATGTTAACTTGAATGCTTATATTCTTTAGCCTTTGAAATTCTAATCTTGTGCTGCAGTAGCACAAGGAGAGAGCAAGGTAGCTGCTGTCAGAGCATAGGACAGTTTTGTTACTGTTTTTCTTTGTGGGTGGAGGTAAATCAGGGTCAACTCCCATCAGTGGAGTGAGGAAAAGAAACTGTTGGATGTCCTGGGAAAGTACTTCAACTATTAAGCAATTATATATGAGCCAAGAGTGCTTGTGGGCAGTATCTTCAGGTGAGTGTTCTGGGTGTGGAGCATGAGCAAGATGCACAAGATTTCAGAACTTTTCCATAATCTTAACACATTATCTAGCTCTAGGCAGTAAGCTCAGTAAATAGATTTTGATCCCTATTCCAAGGGATCTGCCATTCTGCATCCACAGATTCTCTGTGAATGGTATCTGATTTGGCATCCCATATCCTGCTGTGGTCTGAGGAGAATAGAGATTATGTATCTTGGTTGTCGAACTTGTGTAACTTAATTTGAATCCATTTGCTTACTGTGTGCACTGTGGACCATAGCTATGTAGTACTTGATATTTCTTTGAATTTTTGTATACCTAATCTCTAAAGATATTCTCTCTTATCTAGAGGTAAATTAAGGTCAATGTATTTTCTCATTCACCTATTTACCAGTTTTCATGTTAGCTATGCACCAATAGCTGGCTTAGACTGCAACATTTGTTCTGGCATGGCGTAGGGGGCTTCCTTGCGTCAAGCACTTTAGTATATATCCTATGTTTGCTTTTCTTCCTGGGCCTCTGTCATTGAGTTTCTCAGGACACATGGGGAATTCATAGGGAGAGTTATCCAGAAACACCTTCAGTTTGAAATAAGGGATTAGAAGATTCATGAAATTCTGTTGTTTTAAGAGGGTTTTTTTTGCCAAGTCAGCATATTTTTCAAGTAATGTGGACAAGATAGGTGTCTTGCAGAGTTGCCACTTGCTCCTCACCAGCCCAAGTATCCACAAGTTTAAGACAATCAAAATTTCACATCTCAACTTTGTCTGCTGTCCTCCAGGTTACAAAATTGCCCACTGATGCACTAGTATCACTGCTCTCCTGCTTGGAGGGTGACAGGCTTAGCTGTGGGTTGCTGTGCCTGTTAACTCTTGGGAAAAACTTTTAGCAGTGTGAAGATTGAGTCTTTGCACCTAGCATGGCTAGTAGTGGTTGGAGAAATTCAGATAAAGGTCATCTTTAAATGTTTTATGGTGTGTGTGAGCTTTGTCTTTACCTCTTTTGAAAGTGTGACCTTCTGCGAGATTGTTGTCTGCTGTTAACAAGCTAATTGGTTGTGGACAGATCATCTAGTGTTGTGATGGGTGTATCTTTTGTAAAGATACTTTGTTCTTTAATACGCTTCTGTTTAGGTCCTCCTTCATGGAGAAGGATACAGAAGGAGAAGAATAGAGAGCATTCATTAGTCTGTGAAACTCCAGTGGGTATCATCTTAGTTTACTACATGGCCTTACTTGCTAATACAAACTGAAGAAGAAACAAAAGTAACTGCAGATTGTATGAAGTAGAATTGAGATGATCTCGTAGGTTATTCATTTCTTCTATAACTCATAGGTAAAAGAAGAAAAGGTATTTAATGGCTTGACATTGTTCCTGTTCTTGAAGGTGGTGCTTTAGTTGGGGCCTTTCAGTGGAGATTTAAAACAATAAATTGAACAATTCCTTTCCAATCTTTAAAAGACATGGCAAAATGAAAAAGTGTAGAATAGATGGTGATTTCTCAGCTAGACTGTGTTGCTGAACATGTTTGCTTCAAAACAGCATGCTGCATGATGTAGTGCAACATCTTGCTAGCTACTCACTGCTCCAAGAAATTCTTCTGCTAATTGAATATTTTTGGAATGTGTATTCTTGGATACCCTTCTACTTTGAGAATAGAGTTTTGATCTTTAATTTCTTTTATGAGGTGGTGGTCTTGTGTTCTATGAAGAACTTTGATAAAAGTCCAAAGATGTTTCCAGTATGATGTTCTCATTATGAGATTCAGATATTTTTAAGTTCAACATCAGTTCACTCAGTCATGTAATGAGCACAGTACTTTCAGCTTTTGAAACTTCAAACTTGCATACTTTCATCCCAGTTGAAATACTGTGTTTACATTTCTGTGAAGATGTTGTGAGAAACTGCAAAATAACATTGCAATCAGAAAACCTTTATTGCATATAATAGCATAACAAATGAAAGCAGTGCAGCAATTTGAAGTTATTCCCAAGAAGCCATTTTAACACATATCCAAAGCCCTGAATCTTGTGGGGCTTAATGGTCTGTCTTTTCTGTCTAGTTATTCTCTGAGGAGTTGCCATTGCAAATGCAGTTGTATACTTGTCTTCCTTGCTGGGTGCAGGATTTAGTAGTCATTGCTCTTGATGACTGTTTTGAATATGTGATTTCCTGGGGTGGGTTGAGGGCATGCCTATGTCATGGTTCACATTTTATATCTGCTTGATTTCCGTGGCAGAAGATTTGAAAGGTTAATCTTGAACTTGAAGGGGCTATCCTCCTGGCATTTTTTTTCGTTTTGAGAGAAAATGAATGTAACAGTGGTTGTCATTGGCTGCTTCATTTTGGGTGACACTGCTGGCCTAGCATGTCAGGATTTGGGATAAGGGAGGAGGAGAAAAATGCTTTGAAAGGGCCCATCTTATATCTGAATCTTTGCCTTTGTAAGCAGTTTTTTTGATCATATGACCAGGAAGAAGTGTGCCCATGATAAAGGCAAGAGAAGCATTATGCTGTTCATCAGGATGACTTGCTGGCCTGACACTCTGCAAAACAGGAAGAAAGTAGCTCCTTGCCCTGAAACGTGCAATGGGCAGCTCTGATGTTAGGCTGTAACAGAGCGTCCTTTGTACCTCATGTTTCTCTTGTGTGTCCCCTGTGGATATCCTCAAAGTTTAGCGTGAAGTACAAAGCTGCTTAATGACGTTTTTCATTTCCCACAGTGTTAGAGAGGTTAATTGCATCCTGTATCTCCTGCTTTTCTGGCTATTTTGATGTGTTAATTTTTTAAGTAATCTTCCTTACCAAATGGATATACGTTAAGTCCTTTTCCATAGTTGAAATGCTGCATTTTCTATTTGATGTAATGATTTTGAATGTATTGCCTAAAACTTTATGTAAACCTTATTCTTAAAAGGGTACTTCATAAAGAGGAGTTGTTTAGTGGTTCCTGATTTGTATTCTACCAAATATGCATATGTATAGACATTTCTTCCTTGGCTACAGTATGTCCTCAATATGTGGCATGAAAAGCGGGGAGAGAACAGGGAGAAAAGGTACAGTTGCTGTTTTGAACAAGTAGTTTTCTTGTGTATTGCATTTTCTTGAAAAAAGTCTGCTTTTGGGCTCTGGAGGAAGAGCAGAAACAAAGCCTTTCTGCTAAGTTTACATAAGACCTTTTTTTTTTTTAAAAAAAAAAAAAGTACACCTGGAGAAGTGTCCATAATTGTAGGAGCTAAGTACCCAGCTGCCAGTGTTACCATCACTTTGTTAAGCTTCTCTTGAGAGTACAAGTTGCACTTTCAGTTATGTAGGAGTTTTATTTTCTGGGGTCCAAGCTCTTTTAGACATTGCTTAGTATCTTTTTCATAGACTTAACAGGCTCTGCTGCCCCTTTGAAAAAATGGGAGAATCTGTTAGCACACTTACTGTCCAACTGTATTTGAGTTGTTCAAATGTCTGTTTACTGTGGTGTTAATACTAATCTAGCAGAACCTGTCCTCTTTTTTTCCTCCTTTCTTAGTAATCTCCTCTTCTGTTGAAGTATCCGTCACTGACTGTAAAGGTCTGCCGGGAAGAATCTCATTCAGCTTCTACTGAGGATAAGTGCAGCTGCAGATCTAAGTCATTTTTAAGAGGAATTCAGACTTGTGCTTTTTATATAGCATTGACTTGACATATTAACTCATCCCTCTAGCAGATACTTAAAAAAAAATCCCTGTTTCAATTCTTGAACCTTTACGTTTTCTCTTTTTAGGAAGGGAGATCAGGACCTGCATTGCTTCTCATGATTTGTAAGCAGGAATGTACTGCTGTAATGCTGGGTTACTGCTATAATGACATTTGATGAATGTGCACATCTGGTTATGTACATTTAAGTGAAAGAGATGGCATCCTGTCATTATAATATGGGGTGATGGAGATGCAGGTAGAAAGATTGATCAGTTCTGCTGGGACAGAAAATGTAGGATTGAAAAAGGAGTAGGGTAGCTATTATCTTGTGAAAGTAGCTTAAAAATTTACATTGTTAATGCAAATCTCTTTTAATGTGTTCTAACTGAGCATAATGCAGATAGCTTCCTCTGCCACCCCTAGCGGAGGGGGGAATTAAACCCTAAGCAGAAGTTGAGACATTTAGGCCAGCCAAACTATGTTTTGTAGTAGGCTTTTGTATGGCGGAACAGCTAGCTGAGATGCCTTTTACGAAGACAGGTAGTATAATTAGCATAATCACAGAATCAGTAAGCTTGGAAGGGACCTCTGGAGATCATCTAGTCCAGCCTCCCATCACTGGCTGGTACATAGACTTTTCAGACTGTAGTAAGGAGAAATGCTAATTGCCAGTGTAAAGTGTTGTCAAGTCAAAGTATTAAAAGTAGAGAAATGCATAGCATATTTTCATTTGAAACTCAACATTAAGAAACTATGGTCAGGCAGATTTTTAAGAACTGTCTTCTATGCGGAATGTAAGCACATTCATCTTTTTAATTACTGGCTTTGGTTCATCTATAGTGCATCTGGACCTGACATCTTCAAGACTTGAGTTAGTCCCAAAGGTTTGGTGCATCTTTTTTGATCTTCCTTTCAGCTGTGTGGGCTCTTGAATCCCGTTGCCATCTGGAAGAAGAGATTGGAACAAGAGGAAGGATTGAGTTCTCTCATCTATCTTGAGGGTCTTAAAAGTCGGCATCGTCAGTGTAACAGATTGGCTTCACACAAGTGCAACTTCAGTCCAGCTACACTAGTGATGAACTACAGTCTTAACATAAATAGTTGTGTTCCTACCTTGGATTTCTGCCAGTATGTTGTTTTTATAAGGTCTTTGAGCTAAGATTTTATATAGCAAAAGTTTTTTTTCAAAAAAAGTAAAAGTTGCCATGCAAGCTATAGATCTTGAATCGGTAGATTTTATCCTGATTTTTCAGGCAACTCTCACAGAAGAAGCCATCAGCTATGATAAATCAATGTCACTTGCCCCTTCCCTTTGAGAAAATGAGCTTTCATAAATCTAGTAACAATTTCTCACTGTTTTACCTCAAATTTGGATTGCTTGGTGTAGCTTTTCAAGCAAATTCTCTACATATTGTCCGACCCCTTCTCCATACCCTCAACCAAATCTCAGTCAAGGCAGTAAGTGCTGTGACTTTTAGGCTGGCAGTTGTCCGACACTTTGAAGGTGTTTGAGTGTGTGCCTAAGTAACCTCTAGTTCAAGTTAAAACCTGATTTTCCTGTGTTCTTGTTGTTTTTTCTTGTTTAGGCTTTCAGTGAAAATGTCAGGCTCACATCTTTATGTAAGCCTTTGCATGAGAACTTTAGAAGTTGAAAACTAATTTTAAAATGGATAAATGGAGTACTGTTACAGTTTACTAAAATTATTTTCAGAGGCAACTCCGGCACTGCAACTGTCTCAGAATAGATGAGGACAGAGAAAGTAGATTCAGTGGTAGAAAGAATCATGAATGTAAGAGCTGGGAGAAAAAACAGTAAAGAAGACAGTTTTGAACATTCACTTACAAACATGCTACTGACTGTAGATTTTGCAGGATATGATAGTCAGGAAAGATGTTTGGGGTTCAGTGAGTTACTTCACAAATAAGCAAGTTAAATGTCCGAGGCCATTTTCTAGTGATCCCTGAGTAATATGGGCTTTGACTAGTGTAAAGCAATTTACTTTTGTAGTTTTATTTGTTCTTTCTAGTATTTCCACTTCGGGTAGAAAGGAGGTGGTTTACTGAACTCCTTTTAGCTGCTTTACAGCCATTCCACTCCTTTGCAAGAATAAAATAGAATTCCAGTTATCTGTGAAGTGTGACAATATTTAATGACTTGTGTGTAGAGTTTCTGCTATTTTATATACCACTTTGAAGTGTATCATCTTTGAAGTGGTTCTGCCTAACTTGTGTCTGATGTAGTATTGTTGCAAGCACTGCATTTAGTACAAAAAAGGTAACTAGAGCATGCAGCCTGGCTAATACCATGAACAGTTTTAGTGGTGGGATGGTTGCTTTGTTCATTCTGTCACTGTAAAAAGGTAGTAATAAATTTATATTAGCAAAGAACTGCCAGCCTAAGCATGAGAGTGACAGTGGGGTTCAGTTCCTTTGGGTTCAGGCAAAGCACAGTTTAAAATTGTGCTGACATCAGATTCTTTCAGCTATAACCTCAATCATTGATGAGACTCGATCTCTACTTCTATTTGAATAGTCTTTCCCCTTTGCAGATGCACTAGGGGAAAGTTACAGGGATATCTTGGACTATTTGCAGTGCAGTGCCACACACAGGCAGCAGCTTATCTGATGCTGTAGTCATTGGTGTTCAGACAGCACTTGTGCGTACTTGCTTGGATCTCCAAATAATATGACTAGCTCTTAGCTGTGCTAAGAAACTAAACTTTTAATTAAGAGATCTGGATTGAGCACCAATCTGAGGTGGCTTTATTAGTTAGCATTTGAGTATCCATGAGGGCTGTGGATTGTCCTGGGTGGATGCATCTCTGGTTACTGAGGCTGCTAATTTGGAATCAGTGCCTCTGCGAGCCAGAACCCAAATGGTTGTCTGCATTTGCTGTGATGAGGTTGTACTGTCACGAATTATCATTAATATGCTGATTGGTAATGGTAATCTTCCAAAAAACTCAAAATGGCAGCCTTATCCTTTTTTCCTTTTTTACCTAGATGAGTCAGTGTCCTTTGCCACCTAATCATATTCCAAATGCAAGAATCTGTTTTTGACTGGTGTTCCATTTTAGTTGCTGTCCATCTGTATATTTGAACTCTTGAATGTAACTCTAGTGTGCTACTTTAGACTATTCCATCCTGGGTAGTTTATATCTAGCTAGTATGGAATTTCATATGGATGTTGATCCTTCAAATAGGGATGTAATACATCAAAGCAAGCAATTGTATTGTATACTTTGCAGGATGGCCCAAATCACATTTGTCTATGTCCGTTCTTTATTGGCAGAGAAACAACTCTTCTGTATTTGAACTGGGACTTTATAGTTCAGTTTTGTAGTAGGCTTACGGATATTATTGCTCCTGCAGTGTGGTTTGCACTGTTGATGCTGCTTGGTATCAACATCCGTAATATATAGGCTTTAAAAATAAAAATATTTTTTGATTATGTGTGATATTTAGGTTCTTCCTGTGTCCTCATTTTTCTACTGCATATCACTATTTTCTATCTTACTAAAGGAAGACAGTTTTGGCATTTTGTCTCAACAAAAGCATTTGTGAAGCATTGCTACAGCTCTTTGCTGTTTAGGTAATTTCTTGCCCAGCGTAGGGTTTTTTGGAACTCAGATTTTTCCTGTTAAAGGAAATGATGAAATGGAAGAATTGAAGACATACTCTGTACTGTTGCATGCTGATAGCCACATTAAAGATTTTTCTTGCCAGAACTGTATAATATCATCTGAGATGCTGCTCCTTATAAGCAAATAAAAAGTCAAGTTGCAATGCCAAATCCTGCAACCCTTTCCATTTAGGGAAAGGCTGTGACGGAAGTAGCTTCAGTTCCACCCAGTAATAACTATCTGACTCTTTATTCACTGCATCTGTCTTCTAGTCAGTCCAGAGGTTGGAATTGCAGGACTAAGTTGTCCCAGGTTACAGCTTAACCAGATGTTTGCTAGAACTTTGCCTTTTCCCTGAAAATCCCTCAGTCTCTCAGGGTAGCTGTTTTTCCTTGCAGGTATTCTTTGAATGTTTCTCCTTCTTCCAGGAAATAGCTTTCTCTTGTTAGAACTTGGCGTCTGTGAAATTGAGCCAATTTGATGCTTTAGATCCCTAAAGTCCCTTATAATAAATTCGCCAATTCTGTTGTGTCTGCAAAAGCAGCAATCTAGTGTTCAAACAAGCTTGCTCTGGGAGTGCTGACAGACACAGAACGTGGTGATTTGCTAATCTAAACCATTATTGAAAAGACAGAAATACTAGCTTTTGTCTGGTTGAGACTTTGTTTATATCAACAGGTCACATTGTTTTGAGAGCAGCACTGAAAATGCTTCTTGGAATCAAAATGTCTGCTCTGGTTGGAGGAATTACATTCATTTTAAAATTGTTGTTTGGAGTATATTTAAGCTCTGTCTACACAGGAAAGATTTAAGTCCGTCTTGGACACAGGAGTCAAACTGTATTTTGAAAACAGTGATGGTTTAGCAATGTTGCCGTATACAGTGGGTTCAAAACCAAAAATCTCTGCTCCACAAAACATGAAGCCTGAAGTGTGCTTCAAGACTTTGGTTTGAGGGCAATCTGCTTGCTAAAGGTTAAATGGCAATATGTTTTGGCTACTTCTCTCCTAATAAATTAAACGTGCCTGGGAATGTTCCCAGGCACCGAGGCCAACTGGCTTATGACTGCCCACATTCACACTCTTAAACTCTTCTCTTCCTGGGCAAGGGGGCTACATCTGAACTGCCTGGTGCCAGTTCTGTGCCAACTCTCAAACCTGAGAATTGTGTGGGAGAATGCTCAATGACATGGGCTGATGCTGGGGAATGTCCTAGCTACTTTTAAGCGTATGTGATCATGTTCCAGCACCTGGGAATGTTTCCAGACTAGTTTGTGCATACAGATGTTAGTCCTTAATCCTTACAGATCCTTTATGAACTAAGGCAAAGACTGACTCTTCATATCTCAAGAGATTTGGGACAATTTAGAAAGGCAGGTTGCCTCCTATTTGGTTTTGATTCTCTCCTACATAAGGAGGAGATAAGAAGCGTAGACTTTCAGATGGTTTTGGTGGTGGTTTAGATGTCTTTCAGAATCCACCTTTTGGCCACCAGTGTGCTGGGGTGAGTAGGAGTGTCTGCCCTTAATCAAACTATTGCTTGTATATGAATGAATGTATTGTGTCAGAGTAGTAACTGTAGACTTTCATGAAAGTTCTTTATAGCAAGTATGTTTTTATGGTTATGAGGAATTGCGTTCTGATTTTGCATCTATATGAACGTTGAGAGTCCTAGTTTCCCCCCGCTGCCATGCCACCCAGCCAGTAAGTCTTGAACCTTCTTGGTGGTGGATCCTTTATGTAAGTAGGAGAGAGGGGAGACTCAAATATTTCTTCTAGTGGGCAGGAAAAGCTGTGTGGAGCTCTCTTTATTATTGATCATACAGGATGATTTCCAGCAGGCTCTTAGTGTTTGATCATGAGTTATTGGAATGGAAATAAAGTCCAATAAAAACATGGCTACTAATCCTAGTTCAAAGCAGATGTATCTCCTGGAAGGCAGCATATCACATAGGCTTCTGAGTAATGGAGATTTTGCTGTCCTCTTTAACGGACCATTTCTTTTGTAAAGAAATTTGGGTTTTTTTTGTTTGTTTGTTTTTCCCCTGCTTACTTCCTTACCACCTTCTTTCTCCATGATGTCCTGGGTTTCGTTGCAAGTTATGACTCCATCCTGCATTGCTTCAGAATAGCATTTGTCTTTTCATAGACTTTGGAATATACTGTCAGTTTTGACAGTTCAAATATTGATGAGAGAAGAGGCTAACAGTACAAAATACTGTTCCTGTTCATCAGATTTTTGTCAAGCGCTTTAAGGCTTTACTTTTGCGTGCATTATCTTAAAAGCTGTGTGAAGCAACTTCGTGGTGGCGTCACGCTTGCACCAGTGACGCAGTCAACAGTTTGAGACCACGTGCGGTATGTGTCACCGTGTGAGTTGTGGAGCCCCGCTGTAGCGTAAGAAGACATCCTTTGCTCAAAGGTGGCAAGCAGTGGGTTGTCGGAGCTGATGCGTCAGTGTGCAGCACGCTTCGTGTCTGCTGATTCTTCTTCTCATTAAATGTGTGTGATGATCCGTCTTGCCAGCAGTCGGGGTGCCTGTTTAAGGACACACAGTACAGTGCAGCAATGCTGCCTGTGTGTCTTCAGGGCAACTACTTTGACCCTCACGTGGCTTCTGGCAGTGTGCTTCCTCAGAAACATTTTAGGAATACGCAAGGGGGCGATTGCAGACTCTGCTGATCCTGTGGTGGTCAGGTTTCCCTCTTCTGACCGCTCTGTTTCTGGAGAGCGGTGCACATCTAGGTATCAGGTTGGGGTACGTGTTCAGAATAGTTGACTCTTCTGAGGAGCTGGATATGTATCAAAGAACGAGCCTTTACATGTGGCTCTGTTTTGCCAATGCAAAAAGACAGGAAGTTGTCTAGATGAAGACTTGCTTGTGTTCATTATCAGTGAAGTGCCCAAGGGAGTGTGGTGTGGGGTTTTTTTGTTTGTTTTTTTGGTGGGGGGAGGTCGTACTTGTGTCGCTCCACAAGGAATAAAGGGAACTGATCTGGCTGAGAGGTGACTTGCAAAACAGTAATTTTCCACCATGTGTACTCAGGGATCAGATGGGCAATTTGCTGATTTGACTCACCTCCCTACTGCATGAGCATTCCCGTCTCCCTTGGCGAGCTGTTTGAAATAAGGATGTGGGACAGGTCAGAGGGGGACCCGAGCTATTCATTCCTTTTGTCAGTGGCCCAAACGTATGTCTTATTGAGGCAACCACAGGCTTAAGGTGGTTGTCAACTCGTAAAAGTGGTCTAAGTACAGTACTGTGCTGTCTTCTAACGCTAATGAAATCTGTTAATGAATTTCCCTGTGAAAGGAGGAGAAATTAAAATGTCCCTTCTCTTTATTAGAGCACTGAATCCAACCTCATAAGTATGTCAGCCAAGTTTAGCAGCTTAAATTTAAATATCAAAGCTTGTACTTATACCTCAGTTTGGTGAACTTGGCTTCTTTTCTTCATGGTAAACTTCTCAGAGACTATTAACTTCAAAGGTAATGTACGGGCTGGTCAGACTTAAGGCGTTGTGATTAGCTAGTGGAGTTGTAAGCGACTTGTCAAACAAATTCTCTTCATTTCTGAGATGCAAAGTCAGGCTGTGTGTTAACTTAGGTAAAGTAAATTAATGTTCCCAGTGGTGGCAGAACATGTCTGTGACAGACCTGAGCTTGATTTACAAACCCATGGGTGTGGTTTTTTTTTTTTTTTTTTTTTTTTTTTTTGTGTGTGTGTGTGTGTTTTAACTTAGCTTAAATTTACTACTGCTGCTGTTAGTTTGTGGCCATCACTGGAGACTCCCTTTTCTTTACTGCTCTGATCTTGTCGTTGAACCAGCTCTATAAAGAAATGGGTTGTCTCTCCTTTCCTCCTGCTTTCCTGGTCTGCTTGATTTACTAGTAAAAGTTTTGTTGTTCTATAATTAAATCGTAAAATACAATGCTATAAAACTGTATTAAACATTGCATTTTGTGGAAAATAGTATTTAGTTCTTTAATCAAAGGGAGTATGGAAAACTGTGAGAATTATCAGCTGTAACATGCTCTTCAGAGTCCAAATTTTCCTGTGTTGGGAAAAGCAGCAAGTTAGTATCTACATGGAGAATGAGATTGATACTGAAGTGGTCTTACCTGAAAGTTAGTTACCTGACAGTTCAGTTCTAGCTACCCATGGTGTTTGATTGAAATCTTAGATCAGTTTATCTTTAAAAACAAACAAAAACAAAAAAGCAACTCAAACTACACTTTAAAATTGAATTTTGTTAAGAGCTAGGCTGAGGAAGTTTTGCCTGTTTTAAGGAACATTACAGCTGTATTGACTACTTAAAACCAGAGAACTTGTTCACCTTTTAAAAACATTATCATTTACCTTGAATCACGTGTTCCATTTTAATAGCCTCCTTCATATAGAAAATATAGCATTAGATGCCAGTTTAAATGCAAACCTAACAGTGCTCTATCTTCTATGTGAAAGGACGTATTCTGTACATTTTTCCATGTTTGACATCATGGTGTTTTGAATAACCATGTTCCATATTCATATCAATTTTTTGTTTTTGTTTTCAATTTATGCACAGCACTTGCTCTGAAATTTGGGGACTGAGTACACCAAACACGATAGATCAGTGGGATACAACAGGCCTTTACAGCTTCTCTGAACAAACCAGGTGAATATTCTGCCCTCTCTCGCATCATAGAAATCTTGTGGGAGGGATTGGCTTTGGAGGGTCTGTAGTGGGATGCTTTACCTGTAAAATAGACTAAAATGCTTCGTAGGCCTCTTACGGTACAGCATTTTAAAATAATTGCTTGCCAGTATAGAAATCTAAGTGTTCTCAGCTGATGTTTTGACCAATGAAATTCTAATTCTGGAGTACTCCTTTCTCATGCCAGTGCCCTTGAAAGAATAGGAAGACTTGTTAAATGCAAGCTCTGATGTGATTTGGTGCTTATATTAAACAAAGTTGAGATGCTTAATTCTTTAGACCTAATCTTACAAAGTGTTTAAACTGCTTTGTATGCCACAAGCTTTCAACTAAATCTTGCTAATTGGATCAGATATGAGCTACTGAAGAATTGTTTGTAAATTCTTCAGTAGTTAATGTTGGGCAAATTCCAAACAGGGTCTTTATTTTTTCATGTCACATTACTTAATTTGTGTATTGAGGTTTGTCTCCCATCCCATAACAATCATAAACATCTGCATTTGTGTAAGCATATGCAGTCTGTCTTAAAACTAGCAAAACATTTTCAGCTGGTAGCAAGGCAGATGAAGTCAAGAAGATAAACTATACAGCCCTTATAAGATGTGCATTCATGCTTTTTGCGTTACAGTTATAATGCCATGTGGATCACTTGGGCAGCTAACTGCATCTAGGCTTATTTGCAGTGCTGTGAGAATTTTTATGCTTAAAGCCGTAAAGCATCCATGCCACAGCAAAGCTGTGGGGTTTAGAAACCTAAAGGAGTATTAAGTGTATGATTTTTTTTTTAAACTACTATCTTACGCATTTCAAAAAAAAGCATATGAAGCAATCATCTTAAATATTTGGAGGTAAAGTGGCTTTTCAGTGAACCCCAAACTCACTGGCAGTAGCTTGTGTAGCTCAAAAATAAGTTAAAGCACTATTTGATATCATCATTTTTCTCTTACATTTGAAGCCTCTTACCAAGCATATAAATGTCAATAATGGTGCCAATCCACTGAAATCTGAGAATAAACTAACTACCCATGCCGTGCGTGTACACTGTTGCTTAGGTGATTGAGACAGCATGTAGTCTATAAATCCTTCTCAACATCTTTTCCATATAGATCTCTCGATGGCCGTCTACAGGTATCTCATCGTAAAGGATTACCGCATGTTATTTACTGTCGCTTGTGGCGCTGGCCAGATCTTCACAGTCACCATGAACTTAAAGCAATTGAAAACTGTGAATATGCTTTTAATCTTAAAAAGGATGAAGTATGTGTAAACCCTTACCACTACCAGAGAGTGGAAACACCAGGTAGGAAGACTACTTTGGCCATTCTATAGCAATATCTGTCCGTACTTATTCAGCCTAATGTTTTAAATGAAAAATAGAAAAGGATGATTTGTTCTCTTGCCAGAACTGCAAGGTGTTTGAGAATACAGATTTTGAGACTACTATCCACTGAAAGTTCTTAACAGTAAAGCTACTGAAAAATCCACACTTTACAAATGTGTTGAATGCCTTTGATAAACACTTCTGGTACTACTAGCAATTTCTGGTTGGTTAAGTGTAATCCAGCATGAAAATGAGAATGGAAATGATTTACTGTAGCTGATATAGGGTAATCTTACTCAACAGAGACCTCACAAATCTTTCTGAGGTAGCCAGCAGTTCTGCAGCAAATATAATTCCCTGACACTTAGAAGTCTTCAAGGAATCTACAGACATTTTTAGACTTTTTAGGTGTGTTTTCTTTTAGCTCACAGAAGTAAAGTATGTATTTTTGAGTCTAATGCTATAAAATTTTCTTTCCTAGTCTTGCCTCCTGTACTAGTGCCACGGCACACTGAGATCCTAACAGAACTTCCACCTCTTGATGACTATACCCATTCCATTCCTGAAAACACTAACTTTCCAGCTGGAATTGAACCACAGAGCAATTACATACCAGGTATTTTCTTAACTCTCTCTGTAAACAATATGCTTAAAATTTACTATTGGAACAAAGATGGTAATTTCATCCTCTTTAAGTGATATAATGGCTTGGAAGACTCCAACTAAATGTTTTCTTGTTGATTTTATGGATGGATATATTAATATCTGATCACGCTTATTTGCAAAACGCAGTCCTGTGTGAAGCCACATGTGCAGCTGTGTTAGTACAGTAGGCTAGCTTACCGTTCAAAATGCTAGTGAATACAAAGTAGACCTTTGCCCCAGGCTTTAAGCCTGTTTTACAAACATATAGGGGTTACCAAATACTGTATATTGGAGATGGAGTAGTAAACTGCTGCTCAATTTCTTAGCGTGTATATATGATTTGGAGGAAGAGCTTTCAAGTTGCTGTTCTGACAACTCTAGATGTGGATTTTTTGAACTGTAGGTTGCAACTAATGAAAGCCTGTTTTGCGTATTTTTTACTGTTGTGTCCATACACTTTTATCCTTTTTTAGTATGAAAGAATAATGTAACAAAATTGAACTGTGAAATAATTCTTCCTCCACCTGTTTGATTCTTCCCTACCCTGAACAAATACCAAGACTAAGCTGCTACTGTGCACACATACGCATGCATCCATATTGTGAAGTAAAATGAGCAACTGTTGTTTCCTGCCCTAACTTCCTGTTTCCTATCTCTTCAGGAAGTTGCCTGGAGTATAAAACCACACAAAGCTGAAATTTCTCACTACATTAATTCTCACTTAATGTACTACCTTTCAGCATCCAAAAACTGACGATGAATAAGCTAAAAATTCAGATCCAGATTCTAGAAAAATAAGATTACTACCTTGAGGCTTAAAATACATAGAATACAAGACATATCTATGTGTCTTAAACAGAATGTTGTTTGCATTTTCTTAAGTGTACCTCAGAATGAAGTGGCACCTTAAAATCTCAATGGATTTGATATCTGTTTAATTAATGACATATGTATTGCCAGCTAAGGAGAGCAGATCCTTTGAGAACAATTTAGAGTCTTGGAATTTGGTGTTGCTTTTTAAACTTTTTTTAAACTCTAGTTTAAGGGCTTTTGATAGTGTTTTCAGACAACTTACTGGAAAGCAACTATTTTAAAATTCAATGTGTTATGTAAATGAACTAAAGCAGCTATGGATAGTGATTTACAAGCAGTCTGAAGGTGTTTGCGAGTGTTCGCGTGATAAATGCTAATGCAGCTAGGCACAGCTTGAATTTCTGTAGAGTTCTTTCCTGTCTTTGCCATTAACCCTCCTTTTGATTCGTGTTGTGAAATCTTACTTTATTTGGCCTGACTGACTAATCTTGAATGCTTAACAGGTTCTGATAAGTCTTGTGCGTCTTCACAGCCAGCTACAGAAAACCCTTTTCTTTAGCTGCAGACCAGAGTAACAGCCATGATAGTATTGCACTGCAATACTGTCTTGATACTCGAGATTGATTTCACATATGGCATATGTCACGTGTGCTTGCTGGGCAAATGGTGACGATGGAAGCACAGGATGGCCTTTCAGGGCTGTACGCTGCCTTCGAAGTTAACAGTGTGCTGAACAGCACTGTCCGAACTTTTGGCAGTATTCGCTCTGCTAAGGGTTTTTAATGCTAAGTTAGAGCATTTATTTCCAGCTGTGTTGGTGTGCAGCCCCTGATCTGAAAGCTGTATTAATAGTACTAAGTAGGGGAAATCTCTGTTCAGAGAAGCTAGATATGGAAATTATCTGTGCCAAAGAGCCTATATTAGCAACTGGAAACAGGAGGTGTGGGTTAGATTGGAAATGGTTATTGACCTTTACCATGGTTGTGGGCTTAACTAAAATAAATGACTCAGATGGGTGGAGGCCACTTTATCGCAATGAATTGTATAAAAATGTTCAAAACAGTATGACTTTTATCGCCATACTTCTTGCCTAGTAAAGGTTTTCCTTAATCTTCCCTTTAAATGCTCATTTGTGTTTTTGTCACAAAGTTTTAATATTTAGCCTACTAGTTTTACAAAAATGTACTAAGAGTTGATTCTTCTGTTCATTTTTAATCAACTGATTTTTCTGCTGCTGAGTTCATTCCAATCTGTTGTTACTGTGAATTTCTGACAGATACAATTTTATTTTAATTCTCAAATAGAAGGCTTTAGCTTTAAATTTCTGCTTTTTGATAATATTGTAATTAAATATGTTTAATCTCTCAGATATCTCAAAGGCAATTCCATGGCAGTAGTAGAGATTAGTTAGCTTCAAGCACTTTCACTAAAGAAATTGAGGCTTTGCCATTAATTTGTCGGAAAAGAGACTTGTCCGGTTCAAAGACAATTATTTCCTGAAAGGCAGTTAGTTAACTCATTATCTGGATTGCAAAGCGTATTCTTGAATGGAGCAACTATGCTCTGATATTTTTAGATATTTCTGTGAAACTAAGACACAGTTTCAAGTATCAAAATGCTTCAAACTTGTTTGCTTCAGTCAGTGAAACACTTCTAGAGAAAGCTGGCTGAAAGAAGAGGTGATCTTTTCATAGAAGTTGGAAGTTAGAATAATAATAATGGAGCTTTTGCAGGGAAAACTGGTTAGATAATACAGCTGTAGTTAATGAGTGAAATTGACTTTTGGATATTAAAGAAAAATGGATTTGGAGACTGAATTGAAAGCTAGTCTTGATTAAATCTAGCAGCTTCTAAACTGTGGGAGGGTATCTGATCCTACGGTTATACTACATAAGGCAGCTTGTATTTTTCTCTGGAAGTCACCAGATGGTTTTCTTGTTTGTAATCCTAGTAAATGTGAAAGCTGTTGATCAATACAATGAGTAACGATTTTGCAATTGTGAAAGTATCTTGCATTGTGTGGAATAAACAGGGATTGTCCATTAATTATATAACTTTATCCAGTAAGCAGTTGACAGGTATACAAGAGAATGCATTTTACATAGACTATAGGACTTCAGACCCATTAAACATCTTACTGGAAGGAAAAAGGGCCTGAAAAGGGAAATTCTAATTCAGTGTTCGGGTAACATATGAGGCTCATTGCAACTTGCGGACAAAACCTTTATAAATTTCTGTAGTCATTGAACCAATAGATGGATACTTTTTTGACAGAAACACCACCTCCAGGATACATCAGTGAAGATGGAGAGACAAGTGACCAGCAGTTGAACCAAAGCATGGATACAGGTAAAATTTCTTTTTACCGCTTCAAAGATCAGGGATTACTAGCTGAGATCCATCTACACGGTGGCATGAATTTAGCTCAAATGATGGTGGGTGGCAGCAGTAGCCCTCTGTAACCTAGTCTTTTGTCTTTAAAATATCACTGTCTTTTGTGGACAAAATAACTTTTGCTAGAGGGAGTGTTTTTTAAAACATGTGCCATGTTAAGTCCATTTCATTTGGTTCATAACAAAAACATCTAAGTCTTATAAGGCTTCACTGAAAAGCCTTAAAATAGATTTTGAAAGCTGATTGTTTTCAACCTGTCCCTGACTTTCCCTGCTGAAGACAAGCAGGAGGGTGTTAGGTCTATTGGAGACAAGATGTCTGTTGGCCTGAAGTTACAGAGAAACTGCTTTATGAGAACCTGCCTGCGATACCTTATTTCTGCCATATATCAAAGAGTTCTTGTATAGAAGAGTCTACTAAAAGAATAGTAGTGTCTTTGTGTGAAAGGAGTTTCTAGATAATCTGTTTGAATTCAGACTTGGATGAAGAATAGTTAATGTGTTGGATAAGAACCTCCTGCTGTGTGCTGGCAGACTTGAGTTTTTGGTTAGCTAATGTTGGCAACCTTCTTCAGTTAATTGGAATGAACTGCACTATCTTATGTAAGAATTGCAATGTTTTCCCACTATGTGACAGTAGATAGACAGTAGATAAAAGCCTGACTTCAGCAGTAACTGTAGGAATGTTTCTGTGCAACCTCTTTTTGCACCTGAATTTTACCTACTAGTGTTCATATTGCATTGGAGAGTCCACACTTTTCTGAGTTTTTTCTTCCTCTTTCCAGGAAAGAATAGTTTCCTCAAATGAGGAAGTCCAGCTTGTTCTTTTCTAGAGATAAACCCTCTCCTTTGAGAATAGAGAGGTAATATCTTGATTATCTTGTCCACTTTTTCTTAGCTTTTCTCACTGAATCTAGGAAGAAGTCACTGATTTCTCACTGGATTCTAAATATTGTGCATAAGTAAAGACACATTGACATAGTGTGCATGAAGTGAGATGTCTGCCAAATATGACTCTAAGATGTTAGTAGAATCTTTACAAGGAGGGGTAGGTTCCCAAGTTTCTGGAAAATTAAGTGTAATCTTTATTAATCTTCGTTCGATAAGGATGTGATGTGCTGGAAAACTGGTTGTAGGATTTGTGAAGTTTCTTATTTCCGAAGAATTTTAATATAAAACTAGTAGCTAGATAATACTCATACCTTCCTGTCTGAAATACTGAGAATCATTTGCTCTGAAACAATCTGTGTTGCTCCAACAGGATCTCCAGCAGAGCTGTCTCCTAGTACTCTCTCCCCAGTTAATCATAGCCTGGGTAAGCTGGAAATACTTCCAATTGTTTCTGTTGTGTGATCACTCCTCTCTCTGTATGTAATTACATTAAAAATTAAAGTGTACTTTCAGAAAATAGAAGGCTGTAGTAGGGGGAGGTTCACTTCCTGATAAACATAATATGATTGGGCTAATAACTGGTGCTAGTCTACCTCTGTAACTGTTAAGCTTCTAGCAAAGAGAAAGGGTTATACAATTGTGTGTGTGCAGGAACTGCATTTATAACACACATCCTTTAAAGGACAATAACCTGTAACTAGTTTTTTAGGTAGATACCAAATTTGAGGGGCTATCAAATCTCCCTCGCATACTAGTGCTCCCCAGACTTGCTGTCTCCTGCTGTATGTCTGTTCTGCTGCTGTTCTAATACACTGTTTCACCTGGGACCACAAGACAGTAGTTGCTTCCCTGTTAGCTACCTACCTGCTTTGAACAGGTGTCATTGTTGTGTGTATATAAATGCCTAGGGCAGGTCAGAATCCTGGGATTTGCTTAAGGAATTGGGGAGCAGATAGGATAGGAATGTGCTGTTCAGAACATTGGGTGAATAATTAGGTAAGAAGGGGAAGTAACATAGCAAAAGCAGAAGATGCACAGGGAAGTTACTGAGGTGTAGAAGTGAGAATAAAAGGAATTTAGAGGTGCCCTGAAAGAGAAAAAATGGAAATAGTGTAAAACAGGGGAACATCTTTTCCATATTAATCATTCTTTCCTTTGTGTGGTTCAATGTTTGATAACTTCACTGAATATTGCCAAAATCCTTACAAGTTACAGAAAGGCAACAGAAGTGCCTCAGTATGTGTCATTCACTAATTTTCACTATGTTTAGTTTAACTATTTTGCTGAGCAAAAATGCAAGTACTAAAGTACATGAGCTGTTGTCAGATGAGGTCACCCCTTCTCCTCCTTCCTTCCCTCCTCTTGTGGGGAATGTTGAATTCCATTCTGTTTACTGGAATAGATAAAAGTGACAGCAAGCAAAAGTTAGAGTAGTTTGAGAAGACTGCAGCTGTCCTTCCTGGAGGAGACGAGTAACAGGGCAGAGAGGTATCTTTTCAGCCTCAGATTCTCCATTACTCTTATTGTTTGTTTTTTTTATTTTATTTTTTTTTTAGACTTGCAACCAGTTACTTATTCGGAGCCTGCATTCTGGTGTTCAATAGCATATTATGAATTGAATCAAAGAGTGGGAGAAACCTTCCATGCATCGCAACCTTCACTGACTGTAGATGGCTTTACAGATCCATCAAATTCAGAACGATTTTGTCTAGGTCTGCTTTCCAATGTAAACAGAAATGCTACAGTGGAAATGACGAGGCGACACATAGGTAAAAATCGCTGATCTTTTAACCATTTGATTTCATTTCAGCCATTAATCTGATCAAAGCAGGATGAGCAGAGCTGTGCTTTGGGCTCGTCTCACCCTTGTGCAGCCAGCCGTTGAACTTCTCCTTTGAGGCTTCCTGTAGAGAGCATGGTTTGCTCCTGCAAAGGACAGAAGTGGAAAGATGCAGAAGTTACTACTGCCTAATCCAGAGAAACAGCTTCTAGTGTGGCAGCCAGTTGCAATACAGAGGAGTGTAATGGTGGCTGAAGGTGAAAGGAGCTGTCTTCCTTTCCTCATTCAGCAGTATCTAAGTTAGTAGCAGCAGCAGCAGCAGTGTCACAACTGTCAGGCTGAGAACAGACATGGGGAAGTACTCAGCTGTATGGTATGGGTATTTTTGTTGCTCATGTAGCTGTTCTGTCTTCTGGAGAAAGATGATGTGCTAAACAAACATCTTGTGGGCAGGTTGTGGCCTTCAGGCTCCCAGCTGGACCACACTGCCCTGGGTAGCTTTTAAATTTGGGGTTGTTTATCGTTGACATTTAAAGTGTAATTAGAAAATATTAAAAGGTTACTCAGCTTATTGTAACTTTTAAAATGTTTTTTTTTTAAAAAAAATTAAATTGGACATCTATATTGCCACTTCTCTGGCATGTGAAAAGCTGCCGTTGAGGTAATGTGCTGTTTTGATATGACCAAGGTTTTCTTGGAAACAATTAAGAATACTGTTTACCACAATGCAGCATCTTGCTTTTAAGTTCTGTGTTAAACTATGTTTTATTTTTTGATGGGTTCTTTTTTCATTTAGCAGTATTCATTGGTGGTATTGTTTTTTTACTGAAACCTCTATAGTAGAAGTTTCTGACTCCTTCCACCCCAAATCCAAATGCTTATGTAATAAAATTTAGATGTCAAGAAACCCAGGATATGCCTGTGCTGACTTGATCAAAATGGTCAATGATGAGGAAAAGCAAACATGTAAGGAATTCTCTGTTCTTTTTTTAAGGGAAGATCACAATTTGTTTAAAAAATATTTTTCAAAAGAGGGAGAGGGATTCTTAGAAACTAGGACCTTTAAAGGACCTGCTAACTAGAACTAGTTAACTAGATCAGTCCTATACTATTTCTGTCTTTTGTGCCAGAATAATTCATCTAGATATTTTTTTTCCATTCAGAACAAGATCACAATTTAGAAGTGAACAGGGTGGCTTTGGGTTTTTTTGGTAACAGGGCTGAATGAAGTCCTGTTGTTTTTTTCAAAGTAGGGAAAAGAGGTATGCAGTGGGTCGTTCAGTAGTTTAGTAGTGTGGCTGCACATATGAGGAGTCTGTAGATGGAGATTACTTCTATTTTGCTTTTTTTTTTCATTGTCTGGTACAATATACAAATACAACAGTTTTTAATGCTGGCGTTAAGTTTTAATAATGTTGAATCTAATCCTCTTTTTATTCCAATTCCAAGTATTCCTTCAAGTGAAAAGGTTTTTCGGAAATGAACACTGCTTCCTAGCTTGGACTTGGCTGTAAGCCATTACGTGACTAGAAAATTCTAGCTCCTCTTGACCAAATACTTTTCTGCTCACATGGTGTATGTTTGCGAGGAAATAAAAAGGGGTGTGTTTTATATATATATATATATATATATATATATATATATATATATATATATATACACATATATATATATGTGTATATATATATATATATATATAGTGTTTTGCTCTTACTACAGCCGTCAGCCCAACAGTATCGTCATCTAGATAAGTGATTTCTGTTGCTTTTGAAAGAAAAACCTTGGCTTGGCCTTCTCTGGAGGAGGGGAAAAAAAACTTCCTTGTTTGTAGATCTACTTGGGTCATATCGTAACTCAAGTTCCTTTGGATTTTGTTATAGGAAGGGGAGTACGTCTCTACTACATTGGTGGAGAAGTTTTTGCTGAGTGCCTAAGTGATAGTGCAATTTTCGTTCAGAGTCCCAACTGTAATCAAAGATACGGCTGGCATCCTGCAACTGTGTGCAAAATTCCACCAGGTTAGTAGCCTGCAAAGATTTTTTTTTTTTCCCCCCAAAAAATCCAGTGGTGTATTTGTTTTCCTTTGGGCACCTAGGAGGGGTTTCTTCACAGTTTTGGGCTTATGTAGTGAATACAAGCACATGTTAGTTGTACATTTTTAACTTTTTTTTTCCTCTGTAGGATGCAATCTGAAAATCTTTAATAACCAAGAATTTGCTGCTCTTCTGGCTCAATCTGTGAATCAGGGTTTTGAAGCAGTCTATCAGCTTACTAGAATGTGTACTATAAGAATGAGTTTTGTTAAAGGATGGGGAGCTGAATACAGGTAAGAAAAAAACACTTTGCTTTTAAGAGTTCATCGTTTTCTTGTTTCGCCAACACTCTGTTTTTGTCTGGCTGAAAAACCCTATGTACAGGCTTCTTGCCGCTATTGTAGATGTGCTGTCTGCCAGTTGAATGCATGAATTTTTTTCTCTCTCACTCAACTATGGAGCTCCTAAGTAATAAAGACAAGTAACCTGATTTTAGTATTGCATCGAAGTTAGCTGTTGAGCAAGGCACATCATCAAAGTTCACTTCCCTGATCGGTTCTGCTTGCTTGCTTACTGTGGTGAAACCACTGACTACATCCAGAAGTTTCAATGTTTGTGCTATGATTATTCGCTGTTTGTTAAACCTATAATCGTTCTAGTCTGTGCTGTTCTATATAAACTGCAAGGAGTTGGTTAGGATATGATACTGGATTTAGTAAATGGTACCCAAGGGAAAAAATTGGAGCAACTAAAAGGCCATTATGCAGAATAAAACAGCTGGAGAACACACATTTAAGGGATGGCAAATACTTTGGAACTTGTAGTGGAAAAAATTTTGCAGGAGTAAGATGACTCTGTGAATGTGGTAAAAATGCTAAAAATGGTTTTTGAGCGGAAAAAATAGTCCTTTTTCTGCTTTTGAATGGATTCCAATGATATTCTCTATTAACAAAACTAAAAACTAACTTAAGATGGTGTCTGTTTTTAATGTAATATGGGAATTTGGAAAGAAAGCATCTGACTTCTAACTGAGCAGTTTTAAAGCTGGTTTTATTATTTTGGAGGGTTTGGAGTTGTGGTTTAAAAAAGAATCCCTTAAACGTCTCTAGAAAATGCTCACTGAAAGAATAGAAATCTGACAACATAATGATTTTTTTAAAAAATCCAAATCGTTCCTGATTTTGGAATTGAATGATGCCATGCTGGTTGCACTGTAGATCCTGGGTTTTTGATTCTTTTATCTGCCTTGTAATATATCCACGTACATGTGAGCGTCAGTATGTGGGGGAGGATGCTCGGCTAAGTGAAGCCAGTTTTGTAAAAGCCGAATTACGTGAAATAAGAAATTTGAGCAATGGAATAAGTTGGTACCTCTTTGTTAGCAAGAGACGCAAAAGAAAAATCTGGCTCAAGTTTAAAGAATTGTTGGATTTGGCTCAAAAGGAGTATGTATACACTTACACATAATTAAATACAACATTCAAATCAGAACAGAAGAAAGGCTTAAGCAGTCAGATGATATGGAGACAGCTTAAAGTGAATGGAGTGTTAGTGCTGGGTTGGAGCAGTGGGGAGACTCTGGGGAAAGGTTATTTCTAAGGAGGGAAAATGTTGTTTGTTAGTGATCTGTAAACCCTTTAGAGATCATAGAGTTGAAAAAGCTCCAGTGGAAACACTCCCAGGAAGAGATCAGAAATTGGTTACTAACATAGTGCTGTACTAGTTTCCTTGCGTATGTTTAACGTGGTGCTAATAAACTATTGATGCAGTAAACTTCTAGGTTAGGCTGCAGTTGTGATTAAAGCAAGAAGAGGTTGCTACTAACATGCATGACTGTGAATTTAAATGAATATAGTCTGAACTGTCAAAGTGGGGTGAAATCAATTGCTCTTGTAAAACTTGTGTGCTTTGTTACTATGTCAAAAATGTTCTTTGTAGACTTCGACAAAGCCAAAATAGTATTTAATTTTTTTGTTTGATATTGGCTTAAACTGAGGATTATGTTAGAAGTTCATACGCTGGCAGTTAAGAAATCATACTTACATAGGAATCCAGAATCATCTTCTGAAGAAAGTTAAGTGGAGGTGATTACAGCAGAATGATGTATGGACTGGAAATTCTCAAGTAAAAAAGCTGAGTTTTAGCTTTGAGCAAACTGTTAAGGGACCGACACTGTTTTCTCTTTTGCCAGTTTAGTGAAGAGCTAGGGCTGTTGAACAAAACCAGTTATAAAGTGTTGAGGAAGTATGTTATGGAACACGTTGTAGGGGAGTTGACAGTGGTGGAGTAATGCACTTCCTTCTTGGGGGGAGGAATTGAGACTAAATGGAATTATATTTCCTGTGGTTTAGCTTGTTCTTTTATTGGATCACTTTGTTTTGGCATAGGCATTCAGTACTAAGATAACAGTGTTTTTTCAGAACACAGAGAGCACAGACCCTGGCTGCTTTCTAGTCCTAGAAAACATAAAAACCACAGACAAGTCTTGAAATCTGTCCTCTCACTGGCTTAATTTTTCTGCATTTACAGTTCCTCTATTTATGTAAACAGATTTACTTAAAGTGGAGGGTTGCAGTGCTGACACTAAAAATGAAGTTTTGTTTGTGCCTGACTAATCTGCTGTCATTGAATCTTAATGCATCCTTTTTTGGCTTTGGAATAGCTAGAATTACTAGGGAAAAACTGGCTTAGCTAGTTTTGCCATTCTAGTTCAGGAAAACTCCCATGTCTGGAGTGGGTAGTGTGAAATAGCAGGATTTCTCAGGTAGAGAATGTCTAATACCCATTTCTTTTAATTTGGAAATGGAAGAGAAGATTTTTTGAATAACGGATACCTAAAACAAGGACACATGGGAGAGGAAGGTTGTCAACTCTTCAGCATTACTGAGGCTTTCTGTGTGATGTTTAATTAAAAGGCTTCTATCCTGGAAAAATGCAGAGAAGTTTATAGCGGACAAGGGAAAGACACAAAACTGTTACATAAACTGTTTGCGTGAGGATGCTACAGTACAAAACAAATGTAGAAGTATAAATACAGGAAATCAGAGATGAAGTCTGATGTTCCTTTGAGATAACATCACTTAACACAGCGTAACCACATACTGTGTTACGATGCAGGGTTTTTGTCAAGAGAAACTTTTAAGGGAACTGTGCTAGATGTTGTCAGTTGCTCTGAAAAGCCAAATGTTATGATTGCGATAGTATCGTGCTATTCAGCTTTGCTGATTGTGCAGAGCAAGGTATTTCTATTCTTTCTTTTTCAGTAGTTGTCTCTTAAATTCAAACTCAGTTATACATGCAAACTCTTTGAAGATTAAGATACTGCTGTGGCGGGCTGACTGTGATACAAACACTAGATCAGCTTCAGTTTTGAATCTCTTTTTGAAAGTAGGACTTCTGGTGGTACTTGAAGCAAATGCTGCAGTTCTAGTTTTAATCTGCAGAGTAAAACTATATTCTGGACTTTGAAGATATACCTGTAGTTACTGATGTGTCTTATAAACGTGGAGTGTTTTTGCAAAGATATCTGAAAAACCTCAGTACAGTTATGCAATAGTTGCAGATTTTTATCTTTGTGGGGTATATATGGATGGAAACATCTGATCAGGTGGTGGAGGTCCTTATGGTAACCGAAGCTGTTTTCTGATTTTTTTTTTTTTTTTTTTTTTTTTTTTTCCACTTCATTTTCCAGGCGGCAGACGGTAACAAGCACTCCTTGCTGGATTGAACTTCATCTGAACGGACCTCTACAATGGTTGGACAAAGTATTGACTCAGATGGGCTCCCCTTCAGTACGCTGCTCCAGCATGTCGTAAAACTCCTTCCTCCGTTACCAGTGGGCTAAATATCGAGTCCAGTCAACAGACTTAATATAACAGTTCGTCTGTCGTAGTATTTGTGTGTGGTCCCCATGAACTGTTTACTATCCAAAAAAGGTTTTTTTTTAAAAAAGAAAGAAAACAGCACTTGAGGTCTCATCAATTAAAGCACCTTGTGGATTCTGTTTCCTATACTCTGATACTAGATGAAAATTTAGTGTATAGAAACGCCTTCTTCAGAAAGAAGAAGGGACAGTTCTAAAGACTCTTAATGGTGTTTTTATTGGGTATATAATTGAGTGTCCTAATGGTTTATCAATAACATGAATAGTTAAGTATATGTACAGGTAATGTATCATGATCTCAAATATCACAGTATTGTGCTGTTCTACATTTTAGTTCCCATAAACAGATGTTTGGTTTTTTTTGATTGGGGCAAATCTCAAAATTCCAATACTCCTTTATTCTTTTATATTTTTTTATATAGGCAGGTTTTCAAGTTGTCCTAAATATAAAAAGCAGACTTTCCTTGTAGAAAAGCTTAACTTTTGCTGCCTTCTTAAAGAAAAAGAATCCCTCCATTGGAAGGGAAAGAAATGTCTGAGATTCATCTCTGAAATCTTAAGACACATTATATGCTTAATGGGGCCTAAAATGAATTCATATTTTAAATTCCAAGTATCCATCACACTAGGAGTCTACTTTTCCCTATCCATCTGAGTCGATGCACCTGTTACCAGCAATAGATAGGCTGATGGTGCTGGCACTGATGCGTTTGGGACTTGTCTTGTATCTTGAATCATTGAGATCAATGTTTTTCTCATGGAGTATGAATTTGTAGTAGCGTTGGATACTGGATTAAAAATACAAGGTTATTGGCTAACCCCTTACATCTGTATGTTTTAATTAAGCAGATGTCACTAAATCTCATTTTTAGTTTTTGAAGCCAAGTACCTTGAAAAATCCTCTCCCAGGGTAAACTAGACTCTTACGTTTAGTTTTAAATAGATGCAGCTTCTTAACATATTTCAGTAACAGAACTTAAATTTCTGATCTGAGTGGCTTTGTATAGGTTACTTACATACCAGATCATACGCATTCATTATGTCATAACGGGCCTTGTTATTAAAAGTAGTTGCTTCTGCAAAACCTCTAGGATAGTGGTTGCTGAGGTATGACCAGCGAAGGAGGACTTCTAGGTTCTTCATGACAGTGCATGTTATTGTGAACCCTTGGACACTACAGCTGCACCATATTAAAAATACTCTGAAATATATTCTACAAATAAGTTTGGGTTGGGGAAGGGTTGGGAAACTGTATAGAAGGGTTATTCTGACTTGAAAAATATACATCTTACTAACAATCTTGTGATCTAGCTGTCTGTCATTCTTTTGTTATTGTGGCAGTAGCAGGATTGCCTTGTCTGTTTTTTTTTTTCCCATTGTTTCATCCATTACACTAGTACTGTACTTTGTAAGTACAGCTAGTGATAACTTAGCTTTGAGAACAAAAATGTGGCCAGTGTTACAGCTTTTAATCAGTTGACTGAATTGATAATAGTGATGGATATTTTTATGCCATAATGACTAGGGCATAGAAGCAATACCAAAAATTAAGCCTTGAAAAAGTGGGCCAGACAACTCTTAAAAATTGGCAAAGCAGTTACCAGTTTGTGCTAGTTTTACCAGTAGACTAATGTATTGGTAGAACTTGTGAACCTAAGAAATAAGCTTCATGCGTGTTGCATTTGCCTAATATGTGAATACACTAATAAAAGTTTTAATTCTCATGATGGTTGTTTTTTATTATTATTAATTGCTCTCATATATATATTTTTTCCTGTTGAAGGAGAGGAACTAACCAACCTAAATAAATGGCAAGTCTCCTGCATGTTGTGGCTAGAAAGCTATAATTTAGTTAAAATCACTTCTCGTATGGCTATCTTGAAGGCTCTGGATCTGTGTTTATTTAGTGATACAGGCTTCTACTCCAAGCTTATAAAAGCAGTCACACTTTTTTTTCCTACCAAATTACATCTTACTAGCTCAGATGTTTACTTTCACCTATGAAACAGATAAGAGCGGCTGGGTGAAAGTCTCCATTGCATTTATGAGCAAGTTGCAGCTTGAATCAGTCGGGTGACCTCATTCTCTAGTCTTCCTTGCTGCAGGTTTCTGTGTGTTCTTTTAGCTGTGGCAATATTACTTACTTTGCCTTGAACATTACACTAACCTTGATTGTAGGCTTTTTTTGGTGCGTACTCCCAAGTAGTTAGCGTACAAGGACACTACAGACGTTATCTGTGGACCTGTGGCACTGCCTGCTTGCAAGGTCATCTTGGTCTGTGTAGAAGTCAAGCTTTTTGGCTTTTGTTAGTATTATCATATAAAATATTCTTTTTTTTTTTTTTTTTTTTTTGCCAACAATATCAAATGCCTGGCATCTTGCCTCTTTGATGTGTGAGGATTGGTAGTGGAACACCACCTCTATAATTCCTCCTTCCTTTTGTGCGTGTTGCCTATTTAGGTGGTAAGCTCTCTGCAACTGGAATTCTCTGCTGCTATTATAGTGTTTTGCACAGAGTCCTCCAACCTCTTTTAGCTTCTAAATACTGTTAAACAAATCTAGAATATTGTGAAATCTGTAGTGTCATCTTGTTCTTATTCAGGGCATTGTGCTTAATCAGTATTTAACCTCTTAGAAACTGATTGCAGGCAAATAGCTTAAATAGTTTAACTGTAGACTCCTTGTAATCCACAAGGAGAAGTGAGCTCTGAATGTGGTTGGTGCTCTGAATTGCTTTCAAGTAGAGAACCTAGGCTATTGGCTAAGGTGCCTAATTTAAATGCCTAAAGTAAGTATGAATGTCTACTTTGTTTAAAATAAAAATGCTTGGGTGCTGTCAAAAGTAGGCTGCTTAGATGTTCGGGAGTAGTAGCTTTAGAGTAATTTTACGCAGTAAAAAGTAGAAATCACACCTAACTTACTTCACTAAGGTGGGGGGGGTTCCCCCTTCATGTGTTCAACTTGACTTTTAATGTTGAAGTGGGAGGGTGTGAGGTTTGGGGGTTTGATAATCATCTGCCTCCATGGCAGCTCAGAATTGTTGGCACGGTGAACTGAAAGTGTTTTGTTTAACCTTCAAACTTGTCATACTTCATTGTGGTTACAGCTTTTTTTAGCGTTGCAAACTGAAATTTTAATGCAGCTGGGTTTTGAGTTAAAATATTGTGAAATACAGGATTTCACTATACTGTGCCCACACAGTGTTTTACTTAAAGAATGAAGCAGGGTTCGTTTTACCAAAACAAGTTTGACTATAACCTGATTTTGGGGACTTTCAAGCTTCATCAGTATTCTGAAGAGTTGAAGTCCTGTCTTTGCTAGAAGAAATACCCATCTCAAGTAACTTGCCAGCTATATTAGAAAGTACTTATAGGAGGAAGGATTTAAATTGTTGTCTAGAGGTTTATTACCAGTAGGAGAATATTAATGAAATGTGTATTTTCCTAATCTCTTAAGCTTGGGTGTTAACCAACCATTACAAACTCTTCACACTAAAGGAGGTCATTCAAAAATAACCTGTAGCTGTGTTGGTCCTCTTCTCCATATTTCTTTCCTGTAAGAATTCCTGTAGGAAAGGTGGTTGGTGTTTCTCTTGGGAAAGCACAATTTGCAGAGTAAGTTTTCTAGTAATACATTGTCACAGCTACAAAAACTAGAATAGAGGCTTCAAAGCTGAGAACAGCCTTTGATGTTACACTAGCTGTTGCTTCATTAACTGTAGTCAGGATTGAATCTAGTCATTTGGCAGGAAAAAAAAGTAGATGACAAATAATGGACATACAAATATGTGAGACCTTCATTCTCTTGATCATCTTCCCCTGTGTAGAATATCTGGTCAGAAGGGATTGTAATAAGGTCCTTGACTTGTTCTGGTACTTTTGAAATAGGTTCCAAAGTGACAATGGACATATGCTCCTGCACGACTGTGTTTTTTCCTTTTAATTTGCAACACTGAAAGGCGAAACAAGCCTCACTGGTTGTTTTTCATGTTAACAGTATCAAGCTGTTAGCTTGTCTAATGCTTTAGTAAGGTAGATTTAGTTAGTTATGTGTGACTTATAAGTTGAACTTACGAGCAACATGCACCTGATGAAGAGTGAAAGATTATTAAACTGCAGCTGCTGAAAGCTAAATTTATCTTTGAATAAAAGGGTGACTGTTCTCCATCATTTATCTCCATTATTTATCTTTTGAGAGGAGTTGTCTAGGCAGTTGCTCCCCTTTGATTGGGGAATAACTAGACAGGGAGACTGGAGGATCTAAAGCATGCAGCATTTTACAAGGAAGCTGCAGTAGAGGCAGTACTGGTTTTAGAGCCCTATTTAGAGCAGGGAATTCCAGACTCAGTTATTTGTCAAATATTCCAAATTCCTCAGAAATATGAGGCAGTTTGACAAGGAATAGTATATAGATGAGATTAGCTTGTCAAGATTCATGAATTGTTTTGAAAAAAATGAATGCATAGTTAATTCAGAAACACTTCAGAAGCCCTGTCTCTTCCATTTGTCTTGTGTGTCCTTTAAGAGTTGATTTTTAGACTTCACAGTGTGAATCTGAGAAAAAGATGTGTTTAACCTATTGAGATTTGGGGAAGGAGAATTCAATACATTCCCCAGGGCTTTCATGGCTGAGTGTTGGTGTACTGCTTTCTGTGAATTCATTGAAGGAGCCTGGAGTTGAAAATGCCTTTGGCAGGAGAAGAAGGCTTCTTGAGAGAGAAACAAGACTATCCTCCTGAAGCCAACAGAGGAGCAATATGTATTTTGCTATGAAACAGCAGTGCAGAGATCTGAAGACATTGGAAATCTGAGTAAGGCCACATGGAGAAGGACTACCTCAGAGGAGATGTTAGCACAGATACAGCTAAAGAAAGGATGCTGTTTGTTTTGGGCCTGAGCCAAGTTACGCTGTTTGTCTGTACTGTGCTTCATCACATGCTAGGTTCCGGAGTTAGCAAGGGCAGGTGAAGCTCAGATCTGTCCCTTCTGCCAGAGCAGATGGATAAGAGCTCAGCAGAGTCCAGTCATTTGAATGAATGTCCACTAGCTGGACTGTTGTCTTAACAGTGGAGAAATGACTTTTGAATTAGTTGCTATATATTTTTGCAAGTGAGATGTTGAACAGCAGGTAATATTGACAGTACTACAAGAAAACCCAGAAGTAATGGGATTTGTAGCAGGGAACAAATGAAATTACTACTTTGCTATGCATCTGAGGAGCTAAGCAGTGGCAGGCCAGGGAGGACTATAGCATGCTGAGGCAGACTGGGGGAAAAGGAGTCTGGAAAAAATGAAAATAAGTGGCTATGAACTGGTAAGGAGGAGAGAAAATAGTTTGAGATGTGAGGACTCTGATGGAAAAGTGCTGTTGGGATGTGTGACTGAACAATCTGAGAGGAAGAGGAGGAGTTTGAGGTCATGACATGGAGTGCATCCACCTTCCAGATTGAACATACCTAACACTGGGCTGCAAATGGGCATCACCAAGCTGTACATTTATACGCTAATGTAAACCCTCCCTCCTGTTTTTGTAGTTAGTCTTGGAAAGATAATGCTAACTTAGGAACAATGGTTCCTTTTTAGATAAGCACACTATTTTTTTCTTTTACAGCTTCAGGGGTCCAATAGTCAATGGGAGGAAAAAACACAGCTATTAGCAAGGCTGATGCTAGTACTGACGTGAGGGAGAATATCTTCATAATGTACTCAGACTTTGAGGTTTGTGCTGTGTAAGAAATTAAAGTGGGCAAAGAGCCAAAGACTGAGAAACATTAAAGTTTCAATAGAAGAGGGCAAGTGATAGAGCTGAAAAAATGGGAGGGTATGTGATGCTCAGCTTCAGCAGTGATAGTCATTTAAAAAAGAAAACAAAACAAAACCCCTTACCAGTATCTGAGTGCTTTTAACGTGCATCTGCTAATCAAAGATTGCAAACCTTAACTTTCCTTTTGTTCCTCCTTGAAAGAGGAGTTGGAGCATGGGAGTAGGGTTAATGGATTTGGGGCTAGTGGGAGCCCACGTCTAGTTCTGCATTTCTGCTAATGTCAAAGCTAAGGCTCAGTATAATCCCTTTTGAAGCAACATGAGTTAAAAAACCAAAAAACTGGCACAACTTGTCGTGGAGCCTGGCACGGCATGGAAGGGGCTGTTATGTCTCCACAAGGAGAAGCACTCCTAAAAGGACTCTGCAAAGAGGTTTGCTCATGTATTTATATGAATATATCTGTTTTGATTTTGGAAAACAGAATTTTGCCTTTTCTTTAATGAGAATGCTCAAACAGATCTAAGGCGCGTTCAAGTGTTCCTCAGCAAGTAGGACATCTCATCCTGTAAAGACAATATCTTATTTTTTAGGGACTTGGCAGAAGAGTGACTTACTGAATCTCTGCAAGACTTCTTTTGCATCCTGATTTCATTCTAAAAATTGTTTAAATCCAAAATTACTGGATTATTGCATGATAAATGGCAACCATGCTTGTTACATGTGTAGAAAATTACATGGATCTAGAGGTCCCTGAGTAGAATATTAGATGAGATTTTAGAAAAAATGCTTGTGTGCCAATAATAGGAAGTCATATTGGGGGGGAGGTGGAAACAGCTTCAGAGTTGCCTATTTGTTAAAAGGGGGATGGGAGGAAGGAGATAAGGTCTAACAGTCTAATTGCTAAACTGAATTTCAGCCAAGTTCTGGGTTGAAACTTGACTGCTTGATGGTCCAAAGCCTAGTTTAAGTTGCTTAAACTTAGTTGAACTTGAAGAGGCTTTATTTTAAGTATAAAGCATAGAATGATTGATCAACAAACATTTATTGTTTGTTATTTGTATTTTTAATTTCCTATTTCAGCATACATCATTGTTTCATGTAGATTCATGTAACTAGCAAACAGCTTAGCAAAAGTGTCCCATCTTCAGTGACGACACTGTAAAACTGGGAAGCCATCAGTTGAACCACTAATTTTGTGATGCAGGAAATGAACTGGCTGCATCTGGGAAGGTAGTTCTGACCTTGGTGCCCTCCCAAAGGCGCAGGCTAGGGCTCTGCACGTGTGCATACACATGCACCCTGCAGGGACCTTACTTCTTGTCATCTGGTTGAAATTGGAGACGAACAGAGTTTTTCAGCTACTTTAATAACGCCATATTTATGTGATAATGACTGCAATTGGTGAACTGAGTTCTCTGATACCTGCTGTCAGCAGATCTGTGTCCCATTTACACACGAGCGGACAATGCGCAGAGTCAAAACCTGTAAGCATCATCCGTGATGTTGTGGAGCAAAGGCAGCTGTAAGTCATGTGAGCAAGTGTGTCCGTACCCAGGGCTTTCCCTGGCTGCACTCTTGGAGTTGAGGTGTTTAGATTTGCAGGATGAATGATTTATCATGACATTGGTAGAATGAGCAGGATTTTGATAACGTGAATCTCTGACCTCAGGTGAGCAAAGATGCTTCCTCCCTCCATCCCCCTTGCTCTCTGGCGCTGTCAGGAGACTTGCGTGCACGCAGCACTACCAAGCTGTTAATGAGTACTGCGGTAGGTAGCCATGGCCATGCTAATTGCTAACATTGTGTCTGTTAGGTCCAACTGTGTGGCCAACAAAATAAAGACAGATGGCAATGGATTAACTGACTTCTTCATTTGGGGCTGGCTTCAACAGCTCCAGTCTGCCTTGTAGGCTAAACTTGTTAGGACCTTGTCAAAAGCCAGCTTAATGAGTTAGCTAGATACTGAAATGCGTTTTGTATGTCTAATATTAGGCTCAGTCGTTGATAAGACATTTATTTGAGAAGACATGTGGCTGAATTATAACAACTAGGAAGCAGGGAGGAGCTAGTGGACTTCTTTCCGGGTCATAGCATGTTTGAGCGGCTGTCCCAGTTCAAAGAAATTCATCTATTGGATGCTAGGCAGCCATGGATGTGCAGCAATGAGACTTCTTGCTAGCAGGGATCAAGCTAATGCCGCAACTAATGATGTCTAAACTCTGCCTTTCTAAGCAAATGTGAGCTGTTCCTCCTCCTGCTACTCTGAAATGTCACATAGTCTGGCTGGTGTTGATGACAAACCTAGGCTTTCACTGAGCAGTCTGGGATCCCTTGTGTTCTTTGTGCCCTCACTATTCCTGTGGTCAAGGCGGTATGAACCCTATCATAAGCCAAATCCCTTAGTGGCTCTTTCTCACAGAAAAGAACTAATTAAAAGTGAAGATTAAAGGGGGTGAACTACTTACATCAGTATGACAGAGATGACAATCGTAATTTCAGAAGCTTTTGAAAAGTAGTGTGGGAAGGCTGTCTTCTCAGCTTCACTCTGCTCCCTTAAAAGGTACTTCTGGGGGTTGTTTTGTACAACAGAGGCATCAGGTTCTCAGCATAGGCACCAAGCCTCCACCACTGTGGAGGAGTAGGGGGGAAAATGATCTGCTAAAAGTCTGTGTGGAGGAGGGCCAAAGCAGGCAGGGTCAAGGTATGATGAATAGTATGTGTGTAGAGATGGAAAGTGGATAAATAAAGTCAGTGGATAGTATTTTACACCCTTGTTTTGCTGGAGTCTGCAGGCACATCTTGTGTGTGTCAACATTGCATACTCTTAGTTTAAGTTTATGGGTTATTTCTTGGTCCCTGCTACCTGATGATACAGCAGCAGAGGCAGGATTAAAACCCACATCTTCCTGCCTTCCAGCCTCAGGCTGATTTCAATGAACCGCAACGGTTTTTTGAGAGGGTACCGCCACTGGCAACCCATAGCTCTTGAGTCACGGAAAGTTTGAAGTAACTTATATAAGACAGCGGATACATATGTTGCAGTCTGGTGCTCTTCCTTTTGCCTGTGGAGCTGGTTTGGTTTGGATCCAATGGGACCCATACTGGTGGCTTAGGTTAAGTCCTTAGGTAAGGAGGCAGTGATGGTGATACTGGGACCGGGCTACGACTCTGGACAGGGTTGGCCTCCTGACCACCTGAAATCAAGAAGAATCTACTTTGAAGATGTGTGTGTGATTGTGTTTTAAATTCCTTTGTGGGGGGGGGGGGGGGGAGGGACCTTTGTTAATCACAATATTCTAAGGGACTTAAAATATCAAAAAAAGTTTGTTGAATAGTGCCAGATGATAGTATTAGTCTGGCCTGTACAAAAAAGGCCACAGAACTTAGTCAGCTTCAGAATAAGAAAAAAAAGAAAGCCATGCACTGCTGACAGAGTTGAGTTGTTGCATGGAAGTGTGCTGATTACGTGGGACTGCTGAATAAAACCAAAACAGACGAGTGGGTCGCTTGGTCATCTTTCCAGCCAGGCAACCTCCCTGGGCTTATGTCACTCAGTCTCTGGCTCTTTCAAAATTTAATTTTTTCTGACAAGTCTTCTGCAGAATACTTCTTGCTTCAGGTTTCCCTTTCCTGCATAGTCCCCGTAGCAGGGGCATTCATTCTAAAATTCCCCTAGCTGTTGTTACGTACAGCACGATAACTTCTGTTCGGATGCAAGCATTTCTCTTCCTTAAAGCTGCTGCATGATTTCAGGGCACTCTGAAACCCTGTTCCCTACCTCCTATAACAGGTCTGTCTTCCAAAAAATTATCTGTGATATTTTGTCTCTTAATTCTCCAGCCTCATTGTTATACAGATTGAGAAAGCAAACCTTGTGATCTTGGGTAAGTGCCAAGCTCTCATCCTTTGGTTTGTCTAGAGGTTTCACGTGAGGTCCTCTGTGTGATGCTGGACTGGTGAATTCCTTTATGAGGATGTTCTTGGGCATCTGTGACAAGGAAGAAGCCTCAGTTACAATTTTGCAAAGGGCAGAGGCCACCAGTATAACTCTTGTCCTGGAAGCCACTACAGACTCCAAGACCTGGTCGGCATGTTTCCCACCAGCTGGGTATTGACCAACATCAGCTATCTGGGTGCTGAACCGAGACTGCCTTGTTACCCCATTCCCTACTAAGAGCAGATATAAAGGCTTTCACTGAACACAGTTCCTGCTCTCTTGCCGTGGCTATTGAATCCCAGTGACGGTGGGAAGCCAGAGAGCTGAACAAAGTTGGGTTCAAATGACATTAATAACGAGCATTACTTTGGCCCTTCTGAAGGGGGACTACTTTGTGATGGCTGACACTCAGGATGCCTAGCTTATTAATAGAGAGGACAGTCTTGCTGATACCTCAGCTTCTTTCTCGAAGGGGATCGTATCCTGTTCAAGATTTTTCTGTTTTGGTCTTCCTGCAGATTCTCAGATCTGGAGAGTTGCTGTTTATGTTAAAAGCAACCCTATATATTAATTTAAATGATAAGGACCTTTCCAAGAAATGAGATTACTTTGTCTCTGAACGCAGCCTGGCTTTTTGTGTGTTCATCTAAGATTAACGCGCAAAGGCTGCATCACACATTACTGTGAGCATGGAATATGTTAAAGCATCCAGTGACTCCCTGGCAAGACACCATCGACCTCCTATAGGCAGGGTATCCCCTATGGTGAACTTGCTTCTGCAGTCTACATCCCAGCCAACCACTGTGGTCAAATGATGTGTGTCCACCCTGGGCACTGGCCTCTGTTCTTCACATGAGGTTTCATGTATAACCTTTGCTTCAGGTGTTGCCAGGTGGATCTGTGCTCTCTCTACTCTGCTGCCAGACTTCCCCACAGCAAGCTTGTCACCCTTCATGCTGTGGCAGGACTCATTTGGTGATTGGGAGGGAATACTTGTTTCTTCCCAGATTAGTGTTAGCAAGCACATCTGGCTGGAGTAGCTCATATAGGCAACTTCACTAGTCTTGGAAGAGTCTTGGTAGAAACAGAAATTTCATATTCATGCCCTAAAGCACTGGATTATTTTAAAAGGCATTCATGCAAAGCTTTCTGGTCTGTCAACCACTGTTTGCTATATCAAAAAAATTACCTTTTCCTCTGTTAGGCAGTTCCGATTACCCCGTGGGTCTGGTGCAAAGGCAATGGGATTTGCTTGTCTCAGCAACTCCCCTCCTGATTGCCCTTGAACGCTCCAGGAGATGAATTGAGTGGAGTTTTGCTTTTTCCCCCCAGGTAGGAGATCTATTTTGAAATTATTTCAAGGACATGTTAGCCCAATGTAAATAAACTCAGCCTGCTTGTTTCCCATGTGACCAGGAAAAGCTGATGCTTCTGCTTCTGTGTAGGTTAGTGCCCAGGCACTTTCTCAGATGATTTCAGATTGCATGGATGAGCACTCCTGGAAGCGCTCTCCTGAGCTTCGCTGTTTTTCTGTGGAGGCTCTAAATAAGCTCTAATGATTCTGTTCACTGGAGCAGGGTGGAGGCAGTTTTCATACCAGTCTGGTAAAAATTATTGAGGTCTCTGAAATCCCTCTGGGTTTCCCCTGACCTGCTGAGACTGAGATTGTCCCACCTGGCTCATTGTGGCTCTAAAATACTGCTCCTCACAGCTGGGAGCTCTGTAGGTCTCCTTGCCCATAAACTCCTCTTCCCTTGCTGTGGGAGAGGTTAGCTAACTGACTCTTTCCCTCTTTGTGTTACAGATTCTGACTCTTTGGGGATATTCCATGAAGCCAGGGTTTTGGGATTCTCCCTTGACACTACTAAGATCCATTTTGTCTCTCTGCGCTGCTTGTGGATGGGGTGTCTGTTTCCTTCACCTGCTTTCTTAGCCTGCGGTGGGAGGAGAGAGGAGATATGACCCCTTATGGCTGATACTGCTCAGTTTTGAAAAGAATTCCTTCGGACTCATCCATGTTTTTGTCTAAGACAGTGTCTAAATTCAGCCAAGAGATTAATCTGATTTTGTTTCCTAAGCCTCGCACCTCAAAGGGTGTGAAGAAGAGAGCTCTCGTGTTGGGGAAGTTCTCCCCTTTTGAAGGACTTTCTACAAGGCCATTGGTGACTGCTGCTAAAAGATAAGAATCAGCAATTCCAAGTGAAGACCAGCAGATTGTATTCAAAGTTGCCGTGATGTTGTTGAGGTGCCTCCACTTGGTACCATCAGGGTCCCTGTGTTGGAGTCAAAGGAGCAGCGGTGCTTCCTTCTCTCGCAGCTGTCCCATGACGGCCTGGTTGTCTTCCATGCCTTGTCTGAGCAGGGCACCAGCTCCAATGCTTTGGGCACAGGTGCAGGGTTGGGTTGAACACTTTCATGGTTGCTGTCTGTGTGAAAGACCAGCCCTCTGCTGATCAAATTAATGGTATAGGGAGATGGCTCAGATTAGGCGCCACTTGAAGATAAGATCCAGCATGGCTGAGAAACAAGTGTGTAGAGAGACCACGCACTCTCTAGCAGTTTTGCCCCGCTCTCCTTCTGGGGGAGTCCTCTGGAGCTGTATTTCTGGATTGAGAGGAAACTGGAAGAATGGCTTTTGCAGGGGTGACGCAGAGTCTGGGAGGCAAATCCCGTGCAATGCAGAAGGTGCTCTGATGATGCATATAGATTTATAAAATATTACAAAGCACAGCACTTCGTCTGCTTGTGTGATGACATGAGGCAATTCTGTCAAGCGGTAACTGGGAGAAAAAACAGGCAATGTTTTATGAAAATGCTTTCAAGATACAGAGTATTAAGGGCCACCACTATTTCTCCCCTCGCACAGGGAATTTATGGGAAGCAATGCACACAGAGAACAGTCTATAAGAAAGGGATCTGGGTCATGTTTGGTTATTGAGTATGACTTCTGCCAACTGTTGTTGGTATTTAAATCACATTTAACATGAAGAAAAATTTGTGGTAGCCTCAAGCTAAGAAAAGTCAGATTTTTTTTATTTTATTTTTTTTAAAGAAAGCACACGGCAGAACTTGAAATGAAAAAGCTAATAAAGTCCATATTCCATGGCGTGTTTGCGCTGCAACTTTATAAACATGAAAGGAAATATTCCTAAGTAAGCTAATACTCATCGCAAAAGAAAGATTTTCTATCATCCACTCTGGTATGGCTTGAACCACACTGTATTTCAGGCTCTTGGCAAGGTAATGAGATTTTTATGTCAAATGATATTTTTCATATGTATTACTTAAAGCAATTCATTCCAGACATTGCAGGGCTTCTTAGTCACAGTTGCTGCCTCAGTTTTATACCAACTGCGAGGACTTGGCCTCCAAAACTTGTAGGTTTTTCTCTTTCTTTTTTTTCCTCCTCCTCCTCCTCCTCCCCCCCACCCCAGACACACGTTAATCTGCCATGCGCTGCCTTCGCTGCAAGTGGAAGGATAAATATGTGAAGGTTTCCCGGGAAATTTACTGCGCTGCAAAAAAAGAGGAAACCTTGAAATGCGCAGGCATTAGCGGCGTAATGTTATAGATGGGGGAAGCCATCAAACACGGCTAAATGCTAGTTAGGAGCAGCGATTTTTAAAATTCTTGTCAGCCGGGACAAAGTTATGTCTAAGCTCCCCTATGGCCTTGGCAAGGCGTAACAGCCCGCGGAGGAACGTGCGTGTGGCGCAGCGCATAAAAACCCGCCGGCTCCGACGGCCCTGGAAGTAAATTAAAGGAACAGGTTCGATCGTAAACCTCCCGGAAAATATGAGGATATCAAAGCTGGCTGGGTAATTAGCATAATTACATCAGAGCGAATGCAAAGGAGATCGTATTAAGGGATGTTGTACTGCGGGAGCTCGGCGGGCTGATAGACCGCTCCGGGGAGCGGAGCAGTAAAATCTTGTTATGAATTTGTTTATCAAGAACACAGAGATAGGAAGGAACAACGATGGCAGTTAACTGGCTGAATTATTGCTTTTTTAACCTTGCTTTCTGCTGATAGTCTTTTGTCAATGCCTGAGCATCCTATTTACGGGAGGGGCGGAGGAGCAGTACGGGCCCTGGGAGGGCTTTCGGGTCACCGACACTTTGTGTACCCCAAAACTCAGGTCCGGCTTGCAAGATTGCCTCTCCCTTTTTCTCTCCCCTTTCACCACCACAGGTCACGTGGGGCTCTGCCATGCCTTTAGCTGCCCTACTAAATTGTTTCACCACTGTTGAATTTAATGAGCTTGAGCTACTCCTTCCTGAAAGTTGATTTTGGGTGCTGCCCTTCCTTGCGTTGGACGTTGCCTCCTTGGACGAAGCTGCTACCAGCTCAAGAATGGTTGTGGAGCACCAGGCAAGAGGCTTTTTTTCTCTCATCATCCTCTCTCCAAAAGGGCCAGCAGCAGATGCTAAAGAACGGAGCAGCGATGCTTCCTTGGGATATCTTTGCTGCAAATCATGTCTAATTACCTGCATTTTTCTCCCTCCCTGTGACGTTTTGTTTGCAAAAGTTTGCACAACGTGCAGTTAGTCCAGAGCCTGTGGAACCATCGTGGCAAGGCAGGACTGAGCTGATGCTCAAATAAGAAAACCCAAAGGCGACAGCGGAGCTGGTACATGGAGAAACAGTGCTGCGTCTCAGGGATGTGCCGTGACTACTTTCCTTTCCCAGCATCTCTTTCAGGCAAGATGGGAAGAAAAGTGCTTGACAGTTCTGCGATGGTAAAAATACAGCACTAGGAGCAGGTGTTCAGCAGCAATGAGAAAGAGTTGTATCAAGAGCTAGTTTTGTGAAGCTCTATGAGATTTGCAACATGGTATCTCTAATTTAACGGTCTGTAACAACGTTATTTGTAATTACTGTATGAAAGTAACGCTTTGGCCCCTAATATTAAAAAAAAAAAGATATTTTGCAGCATATTGCATTAGCACCAAGCATCTTGGCAGCGTTTGGGGTACTAGAACAGTATCAGCTGGACTGACTTCTCCACTGAGTTCCCAAAGCTTTGCTGTGCAAGAAGGGTATCGGATAATGCTTGGGGCTTTTGGTGCTGCTGTTACATGGAAGAATGATTTCCACCCCTTAAAGCTTCTGATTTTCATGGTGAGTGACAAACCGTGCCCAAATCCCTTTGCAAATGCTGTAGTTTGCAGCAATTCTCAGAAGTTGTCTGGGAAGACACATTGTTGAAAAATTGTGATATTAGATAGGAATGGTCCTTGTTCAATGCAGCTTTCAGACTGGATGTGGTCTTTGCCATACGGACCAGAAAACCGGCATCTGTCCCATCCCCTGCACCTGGAGTATCTTAACCCTATCTCCAGGCTTCCAGGGAAGACTTATCTGCATGAGCAAAGGGACTGAAGCCTGGAGAATCCGGTTCCCATGCGTAAGGTGGCTAAAATCAGCAGAGAAGGGGAAAACACCCTGGAACTTTGCAGCTTCACAGGAATAAAATCAAACATCCACCTGATGGCAGCAGAGGACGGGGAATGGAGAGGACAAGGATGTGGCCACACAGCTGCCCAGCCTGCCTGGTACACTCGCTCAATGATTTCTAAAATAAGGAGCATCCTGGTTCTAGAGCATTTGCTGCTTGTATCCTTCCTGATGGTGTATCCCTGGCCAGGAGGAGGTTTCTTCTAGGGTGAAGGTTTGGTGGCTAGTGGGAGCTGGGACTCTGTGCTGCCCCAATGCCCGGCTGTCATACCTCTGCCACTTCCTGAGATGGCAACTCCTGCGTTGAAAGCCCCTGAGCTAGTCCCTGTCAAAAAAAAAAAAAAAAAAAAAGCACCGGCAGCTTCAGTAAAGATCCTTTAACAATCGGGTTTTATGCTTTGAGCTTGGACAGGTAAAGTCGCCTTTGAGTCCTTGTGCAGCACGCAAAGTACATCCATGTGGGGAAACTGAGGCACAAAGCGGTGAGCATATCCGCTTTGCTCCAGCGGGGCAATGTCGAGCCAGGGGAGATCACGGGTTCTCCATGGCTTATTGCAGCCTGGGCACATTCCTGCTCACACCCGAGCTCCAAAGCGAGAGCTCGGGATCCCCCACGCTGTGCGGTGTCGCAGCAGAGCAAAGGCTGCAAGCTGCACGCTGCACCCCTCCGCTCCACTCCTGCACCTTGGCCACGCGCCAACCAGCTAGCAGCTTTGCTCTGCTCCAACCCTGTTTCCCCTTGGCCAATAGCCTGTTGTGGGTGAGGGCAGTAAGAGAGTGCTTAGCCCTCAATTTAACTTCTAAACTTATTAATTACCTTTTGCTCTTATATCCACAGCTATACGTATATGTGTGTGTGTGCATATATACATATATATATATATATATTTTAATTACCTGCACAGACCTGCAAGACTGCTGCACATCTGCAGTGATTGGCCTTGCCCTTGGGACCTTACGGCGTATTGAGCACCAAGCAAATGGATATTGTGGCAAGAAGTGAGGAGACAAAGTTACATGGAAAGGAAGGGCAGCAGGGAGTGCAGAATGACCTCTCAAGCCAGCTTTGCATAAAGTAACTTTTCTCTCCCTTGCACCATGCAGATCCCGAGCAGCTACTAACCAGATGCCTGCTAGCTGGGCTCGAGGACGCTCACTTTCTCTTATTGGCCAATATTTCAAGTATCAGTAGATACTTAAAACCGTCTTGCTTCGAAGAACCAGTTTTTAGCAATAGTCCAGGCCTGGTGGCAGAGCTGGGAGGGAAGCGTCGGCCCGGCCGCTCGGCACCAGCGGGCGAATGCTGCCACCAGCAGGCTGCTGAGCTGCTGCCGCACTTCCCAGGAAGGTCTCGGAAGATTTGCTTCCAAAGCAGATTTTCTTCAAGGAAAAAATGTGAGATTTTCCCTAATTCTCCCCCAGACAGGAAAATTAGCTCTGCTCTAGTTATTCAGCAGGAACTGGGAGAAATTACTTTTGTTTCTGCCATGTAAAAACGAGGATTTTAAAAAAATCTCTAATAGAGAAAAGAGCTGCTCCTTGCCACCTGCTGAGCTACAGGCAGCTCTTTGCTTTTAGATGGAGGAGGTGGGTTTAGATGAGAAGAGTCTGGATTTGATTTCTAGACAAATTTCTATCTAGATAGACAGACTGGAGAGATTTCTCCAAGACTATGTTGCCCATCCTCGTTGCTAGCAAGTATTTGAGGAAACCTCTGATGGAGCCTGAGGCTGAAGGCCATCTCCTGCTGAAGCAACATCACATGCGTGTTCACACTGGCATATGCCCGTGACCTCTCCTACTGGTTGAGATGTGACCTGGGCAGTATGTAGGAGCAAGGAAACCAGCTTTTTCTCATGTCCAAAAGGCGTTCCTGGGCAGACAGGTCAGATGAGGTGAGCATCAGGGTTCAGCAGGGTTACAAGGGCGGCTGGTTTGTAGCCAGGCACTGATTTCTATCAAAAAGGGTTGAAGTCAGCGGAAAGCTACTTGCTGAACTGTAAAAAGTCAAATTTGCCTTGGCTTAGCCGTATCGCAACCTGTTGCTGAAATACTAGCCAACATTTCTGTAATTTATGCTGTTCGTCGAAGCTGAATTTCACCACCGGGAAGGGAAATGCTTGCTGAACGAATACGACGGCTAAAGGAGGAAGTTACTGCCCGATTCACAGGCTAATTCCAGAATCCAAAGTTAAATTTGAATTGACTTAAAAATCCCCCAAACTGGATTTGGTTCTCAGAAAAAACTGACTGGAGACCACAACCTGGAGCCCGGTCTGGATTTCTGCCGTGCTGGAGAGAGAGATTCGTGCTTTTTTTTGGACTTGAGACTCTCCTCAGTCTGGGCTGAATTTGTTCATAAACCAGAGGGGAAAAAGTCCAGAATCTCCTGAAATTATTACATGCTGGCAAACTAACCCAGGTGTTACATGAACTTGCAAACTTAAATTCTGATGGCAGCCACTGCTGTTCTTGGCTTTAAAGAACTGGCTGGGCTTTGTGTGATTACCAGGCCACTCATCAGAACAACTGGAGAATGTTATTTATATTCATGTGACCTTCCAGTGACCAAGTAATCAGAACAAGAGCACATAGATGATTTGGTTTCAGGTGAAAAGCTGGTGGCGCAAGTAGGCCCATGTCAAGTGAATGCGGAAGCAATGGGCTGTAGGGCAGCGTTATTTGAAGACCAAGGAAAGCAGAACAAGCAGATTTCCAAGACAACCTCATTCTACATTCAAAGCAAACCTTTAGCTAATAATATTAAATGCCAACAAAAGAGACTGTGGTCAGTTACAGGTAATAAACTATTAATTAGAGCTTTGTCATAAACGACTCTCGACCTTTGAGCCAAGACAATAACCAATTGGGGATCCTTTGTTCCTGTTCTCTTGACTCCAGCAGTGTCAAATGTTGGATACAGATGAGTTGTGTTGTTTTCCCCCTCTGGGAAAGGTGATGCCCGGTAATTCGAGGATATTCAGCAACTTAGAAACTAATTAGCTGAAAATTAAATTTTCCACTCTGCCAGACCAAGAACAATAAGGCAGGTCTTAAGACACCAGAGGCCACTTGGGAAAGGAGTAAAGGGTGAATGGGCAAATGAAAGAGTCAGTGCGCATCTCATGCAGCTCTGGCAGGGCTAATTACGTGCAATACAAAACCGTTCCTTGGTCCCATAAACCTGAACTCTTCCCTGCACTCATGTGGTCTCCACAGCCTGAGTGCCGCTGGGGTCAGAGGGAGGCCCTGGGCTTCCCCCAATGTCCCCTGCTCCAACAGGTCCTCTCCATCCAGCCTCTATACCTTATCTTTCCTTTCTACCACAGGTCCTCTCCATCCAGCCTCTCTACCTTATCTTTCCTTTCTACCTCCTTTCCTTGGGCTGAGACTCACTTAACACGTGTAGCAAACTGAAAGGATAAAAATAAGCTCAACTACTCAACTGGAGACTCTTAAATATTGTTAAAAATCAACTAATTGTGGAACAAAGCAAGGGGCTTGCAAGGCACTGCCATACCTGTTGCATCCTGTTGAGCTAGCAGAAGTCTTTGAAATAGGATGGCCAAATTCCCATAGTTTCTCTGCCACTGTGATTTTTTTCTTGGTGCCTCTCACCTAGGAAGAGCCTGCTTGGGTAGAACCATTGCTCTTCAGTGGCTCCTGTCCCCATGGTCCCATTGCTGCCCTGCTTTGCTAGGCAGCATCTGTGGGCTCCTTCCTACCCAAAGGTTGAAGGCAGCTGAGCAAGTCCTATGAGCCAGGGAGTCTCTCCCCGGTGGAATCTGGTTCAGGCTTTTGCAATTAATTTGTGTTCCTACAGAAAGTAGTTCTTAAAGCAAACTGAATGTCCTCAATATTTTTAAATACGTAAAAATAGAAAGCATTTCCATAGGGTAAATTACGATTGCTAAAAGCTCCTCTACACCCCCCCCAAGCCCCATGTCCTCAGCCGGCCATGTGCCGCAGTCCTGGTACTTGCAGTTAGTGCTGCTGAGCACTGGAGAAGCTGTAATTGCTCATAAGCGAAGTAGCACTTCCCGAAGTACAGTATTTGTTTAATGGATCATTAAACCAATATAAATAGCACCAAAACACGCATGAAAGCAACAAGGATTTCAGTGTAATTACAGCAGGAAATGCGGAGCGCGGTTGTCCTCTTTCGGAGGCTGTGGGGCAGCATGAGTAACGTCACTAAAGCAACAGGGTAAAACTAGGCTCAGGAGGGCTTGGACCCTCCACAACGCTGCTTTAGCTTTCTGTTCCTTCCTGTTTTAAGGGAAAATTCTGGGGCAGCCTGTAACCTTTTTACTTTATTCCAAGAATAATTTCCTCTGTAACGATTCCATCAAGATCAGGGAAATTAAATCAAAAAAGACCATCTCCATTACCGTCATGGGAGCTGCTATAAGTAAAGTGAATTAAGATATCACATTGTCGAGGGCCAGTCTAACAAAACATTTTGAGTTTGTCCTTCTTGTGTGTCTGGCATCCATAGACCAAAGCTCTCAATGACCAGCCAAACCAGCCCATCCAGGGTGTGGTGGAGCATCCCTGCTGGGTGAGCCTGGAGGAGATCTGCCTTCCCTTCTCATCAATCGAGGACTTCACGTCACACACAGCCAGTGCACGTCTATGTGGGAAAGCTGCTCAAATGTTAAAATAACATGGTGTTAAAAAGTGAACTTTATACACTAAGGGCCAAGTTCTCTTGCCAGCTAGGTCTCTACTGTATGTGCGAAGCCAGGTGGGACCTCAACAGTGGCATGTGTGACCTTGGGGACACAACCAAAATATATATTCAAATAACCAGCCCAGAGCAAGCGTTCAGGAGCATTTGCACAGGTACTGGTCAGCATAGAGCAGGGGAGCAAGAACAACACGTTGGGCCAACCGTAACTGAGACCTGCACCACCGTAACTGGGCACCGAGTTTCCTGGGTTTTTTGCAGCACCCAGTGTGGCGAAAGGCAAAAGATCTCATTTGGAGGTTGCAGATTGCTCGGAGAGGTGAGTATTTCTATTTTGCATGTCACTGCTTGTAGCTTACATTGGAAAAACTGATATTTGCATTAAAACTCTGTACGTTGGTCTTTGCTGGTCAGAGTAAGCTTGTTGTCCGAGCTCCTTTTGCTGCAGGAGGAGATAACTTCCTCTTCTGAAGGTGCTGGTTACCCGCTACCATGCAAGCCGCATTGGCTGTTAGGGACACACAATCAGTGAGGCTTTGTTGGTCTGTTAATTATTACTGAAGTTAGCGCAAAGGTGCCGACAAATGAAAACACTGTGCAAAGGAGAATCATGAGGCTAATCATTTGAATGTGAAGCATGCGATGGGGACGGCACCCAGGATGTCCTGATGTCCGAAATATAATCTGAATCGTGAAAACTGCAGTGGCTAAAGCATCTTTCAGTCCTCTCCTTAGTTTGGTACTTTCAGTCAAAATAAGTTTTGTTTTCCAGCACTGCTTAGCCTCCTACACGTGTGCCCCAATGGGACGTGTGGTGATGGAGGTGGCTCCATGCTGGGACCACTGGTGGTCATCTCCCACGCTGACCTAGGACACCTTCCTACCATGAGTTTTCAAATATGATTAAGAGCCCCTCTGAAGGCAGAGCCAGCTCCTCCTGAGCACCGGCCGTCGGGATGCATCAGGCCATACGAGCAGAGGCCATTTGGACCCAGGGGGCTTTTCCAGAGTGCAGGAACGGGCCGGGCAACAAGCGGCCGGATTTTCGGAGGGACTCGCCGAGCCTCCTCACTTCGTGCCCGCTGCAGCTCCCCACCCTGAGGTTGCACTTGCGGCCGGGCGGTGCTGCGGGGCCCAGCCGGCTCGGTGCACCCAAGGGTGCCGGGGGTGGTGGATTTTCCCCCTGGCTGTCTCCGGGATTTGGCAGCTTTCCCCCTTAGCAGGCCTGGAGAGGGCAGCAGAGAAAAGCGGAGCGGCCGCGGCTGGCAGCGCCGGGCTGCAGCAGGAGCAGCTGCGCTCCGGCACCCGAACGCACTTCTCTGTGAGGAGGGTAATTTAGAGCAATTACACCGATTATTATTGCTTTTCTAATTAGTGCTTTTCCTACAGAATTAGCTGAGTGTTTATTAGGAGCCGCTTGTTGCCAATAGCTTAACTGCTTCAGCACCAGCTTTTGCCGGGCGTCGGAGGGGTTTCATTTTTATTTTATTTTTTTTTCCTGCGTGTAGCCGGTTTCGTTAGCCGGTCTCGCATAAAACCGCCAATTAAATATTCATTTTGCTTTGTTACACATGGCATTAAATTTTTACGAGCTGTATGTTCTCCTTGAAATTTGGGAGGGGGCGAAGTAACCAGCGGGCTCTGAAACGAGGAGGTGCGGACGCTCGTTTTGGCGACAGGGCTCCTGCGGGTGCTATGAGAGGGGAGTGTGGAAAAAAAAAAGAATAGAAAATAGAGGGAAAAGGCAGAAAAAGCCTTTCCTCAGTACTGTTGAGATTCAGCCTTAAACCTACCAGCCCGGGGGGGGGGGGGGGGGGGAGGGGAATGTAAGGCAGGTGGATTTTCAATCCCTGCCCTGCTGCATCAAGCAAGTTTCCCGTGCTCCATAATCCACGTAATTCTTCCTCCATCCAGCCGGAGTGTAAACTTTTTCCTGGGAAAAGTTTTTTTTTTTTTTTTTTTTTTTTTTTTTTTTTTTTTTTAATTTTAAATATGATATGCCCATAGAAAGTGGTGAGGATGATCTGAATGGAGGAATAATAATAATAATAATAATAATAATAATAATAATAATAATATTCAGCAGCGGGAAAGTATCTGAGCCTCCCGCTCGGGTGCAGGGAGAGGAACTAACGCCCATGTGTTTCCTTTCCCCAGACCGTGAAATGTGTTTTGTGGAGGAAGCATGCTCTGAAAGCGTACGGATCTAAGAAATATGTTCAACTTGGAAGCCGACTGTGAAGGAAAAGGGAGAGAAAATGTGAAACAATGATTTTTTTTTTTTTTTTTTAATTTTCTGACCTGGGAAAATCAAACGGAAACAAAAATGAAGCTCTGTTTGAAGCAGATGTGTTTCAAACTGCCTCACAGAATTCAAATTAAATGTTGTTATTTCCTGGAAGTACAACTCACCTTTGAGATACTTTAGGGGTTCTTCCTGTTTGTTTTGGGGTGAGGGGAAAATACATTTTTTGTTAATTTTTGGATTGATTTCACTTTGGTCAGTTCTCAAGCAGTGTCAGGAGTTAGCTAGAAAATGACCCTCTGCTCAGAGCCAGGGAAACAGCAACAGTTCCTGCCTATTATTTGGAATTAAAAGAGGAATTTGCATTTGGTGTGTCTTGATTTTAATTTACCTTGAAGATACTTTTTTTTCCCGGCGCGCTCAGGGCTGGCGGAGTAACTACCGCACGCGGCGCCGACGGGAACGTCAAATCTGCCGAATTATGTTATACTTAGGGGTTTCCGAAAGTGAGCTTTAGAATAAATTCCCGGGGATAAGTAGGATAGGAAATACCCAGGCTAATATGTGCGTGCACATAGCGAGCGATGCCGCTGTAACCGCTCAAATGGAACAAAACAAAATTTGCAGTCAATAGTTTTTTTTTTTTTTTTTTAATAGGTTCGGGGCTGGGGTGGGAGGTTTTTTGCCTGTGGGAAGCAGGGATTTCTCTGCAAGCGTGCAGGTAGGAAGGGGACCACGTGGGACCCCACTTGAAGCCTTTGGGATGGATTTTTAAAGCAGAATCAGCAGAATCAGCAGAATGACTGCGGGAAGGGTTAGATGGGGACGTTGGACAGACGGACAGACAGACCCTGGGATGGGCGGATGGGTCTTATCCCGCTGCCTTCCTCTCCCCGGGGACTTAGGGCACGTCTGGACCTCTGCAAGGCATGGAAAGTCCCTGTGGACTGAGGTTGGGCCATGGATAATGTAATAAATTTGTATAGATAGCTAGATGCACATACATATATACACATATTTTTTTTGTGTGTGTGTGTGTATATATATTTATGTGTGTTTGTGTATATATAATAACACATATATATATACATGTGCATATATATATGCATGCATATATGTACACACATGCATAAAATTCTACGTGTGTGTGTGTGTATGTATATATATATATATATGTATATATTTGTTTTTGAGATGAATTACTCATTCCTCTCTTTCTCTTCATTTCCAGTGGTGTATTTGAAAACAGACTTTACTTAAGAAAAACTGTGGAGGCTATTGAAGTTGAATGAAAGCTGGAGGCAGGAGCAGACAAACAGTTCCCGCGTCCAAAGGAGTACTTTTGGGGTGACCCAAACTTGCATCAAACCAAAAATTTATTTTTTTTTGGGGGGGGGGGGGAGGCCCTTGAACTTAGAGGAAAGCATCACTGGAACTTCATCTGAATGGGATACGTGTGTTTTGTTTCAAAACAGCGTTTTGAGACCGCTCACAACTAATTTAAAACCGTCAAGCTCTTGCCCCTACCACCGTCTTAGAAAAAAAATAAAAGAAAAATAAAAAACAATCAGGGTCAAATCAGAAACTTGTGTAATGAAAAAAAAATGTTGCCAGGGCTTCAGCTTTGAGTGAAAAATTTCAAGAGCTTTCCCCGCCAGGGTTTTGCCCTTGAATGCTCCGTTTTAGAGAGGTCTCTGCAGCCGTGCTGGCTGCTAAGGCAGCAGTGTGAAGGCCGGCGGGCGGGAAAGCAAGATTAAATTCTCCTTTTCTTCCTCCTGGATCTGAGAAGTGAAGGATTTGGGTCTCCTTTTGAATTTTGATTTTGATAGGGGAAGATTTGTTTTGGAAAGCGCTTACAAAAATCATGTGCGGACGTGTTGCTCTGTTTGTGGAAAGCGCTTTTTTTTGCTTTAATAATTTTGAGTTGATTAGGTGAGTGAGAATCAGCAAAGCAATTCTGGGGCACTTTGCAAAGCAAAATGGCTTCAGGTTTCCGCTGCTGCTGCAGAACCAGGTCTTTTTTGGATTAAGAGGACGACGTGCGCATTAGACCCTATCGCTGAGCACCCGCTGCTCCCCCAGAGTCTTTGGGGGCCACCGACGCGCTCGAGGCTTTGAGCTTCGTGGTCGCAGCAAAAACCACAGGGCTCCGTTTCGTCCAAGTCCATTACAAACTCCACGTATCGGGTTTTTGGAGGCAGGGGCCAATCTGGGGTGGATTTCACTCATTTCTCAGCCAGCTCGTGGAGTTTCCCCCGAGCAGGAGGGTGGCAGTGTAGGACGACTCGCGGATGGTACCTTGCCTGCAGAACTCCCAACTTCTGGGGCCAAACTCAGAGGTTGGAGCTGGAAGTGGGAAATTGAGACGGGTTTCTTGGCCCGTGGAAGCAAAAATGTTCCGGCGGATTAAGAACAGGCTCTTCCACTGAAAGGATGAAAAGAAGGAGGTAAAAAAAAAAGAAAAAAGAGAGAGAGAGAGAGAGAGTGAGAGAGAGAGAGAGAGCGCCACTGCCATTGAATAATTGATGAGTTTCAGACCAATCAATGCTACAGCAGAGCAGGGCTAATTAAAGGTTTCTAAGGAATCCCTGTAGTAATTTACTTGAATGTAAGAAGTTCATTCTCTCGCTCTCTTTTTTTTTTTTTTTTTTTTTCTTTCCTAGTTCCTAGGAAATTCCAGTTTTAGGCTTCGGCGGTCTCTAACCACCGCTCACTTTTCCCCTCCAGGGGAGTGTTTGCTATGGAAATATGCAATTAATATTGCAGTGATGGTAATTGCTAATTATTAAAACAATGCTACCCCCTTTTTCCATGGCCTACTTTCTCGCTCAAAATCATTTAAATAACAGGGAGAAAGGAAAAAAAAAAAAGAAAAAGGAGGAGGCAGAGAGACAAGGTGGCTGGGGCTCGGCAGAGGCAGGATTAAGCTCTGCACGTGGCTGGGGGTTTGCAGTAATGCGTCCGCCAAAATCAAGGCAACGCGGTGCTGCTGTCACCTTGCCATCACCGCACGGTGTGCCCGAGGACCGCCTTGCACCGCCAGCACGATCCTAACCTACATACGGAGCAGCCCGGCTGGACGGCCGTAGCTACTGGGAGCCCTGGGCCTCCTTGAGAGCCATCCTTGAAGGCAGCACCAGGAACGAGCGAAGAGCGCCGCTTCGCCGCAGAGCAAGAAAGGAAGACAAACCTGCTCCCGGGGATGCCGACAGCTGGTCGCGCACGGCGCGTCGGACTGCAGGAATCCAGGGAGGTTCTGCCGGGGGGTGTCGGAAGCGTCGTATGTGGAAGTAGGGCTAAGGAGAAAAGTCCCCTTGTGTGTTGAGCCATCTTCTGCTGTACATAAATGAAAGCAAAAATCGACAGGGTTATAATAAAACATGAAAGGCTTATGTGTAAGCTGGGAAGAAAGGCTTTGAATGGGTTCCTGGTGGTCTCAGGTGGTTGAAGGTGTATCTATAATGCAGTAGGCAATTAAAAGCAGGTTTTCTATTAACCAACTTACTTTGCTGGCTCCTTTGATGGAGCTGACCTTTCCCTCCCAGCCCGTCCCGGAGGAAGCAACAAGTTGGAGATGATCCGGCTCTCACCCCACTGCGTTAAGCACAGCTTTCAGTCCTGCATATCTTATCTTTTCCTGCCAGAGGAGAGTGATTTGGTGTCTGGAGAGCTGACTGTGGGCCGGCCAGCTCCGATTACAACTCATAAGTGGTGCAAACAGGTAAATGAGAAGGCAGGAGGACTGGGTTGTGTCCCCGACTTGCACCACTGGAACAGCTTCTCTGGAGAGCAAAGACTCCCTGGTGGGTTTGAGGTTTTTTAGTAACCTTTTTAATTTTTCTCGTTACAGAGGATGCTTTATCTCTAAAAACTCCTGTACACTTATCAAAGGTTCTTTACAGGTGTTATCAGCGTGGCTAGCACCAACTCGCTGATTTGCCTGAATCATTCCCATTTATCCCAGGAGTGAATGGTGGCTCTGTCAGAGACGGAAATTTTCCTAATTTGCAGAGATTTCATTTTCAAATGATTTGAACTAAGTAACCTTTTCCTGCAGCTTATGAAGCTGCCTTTAACTGATCTACTTTCAAACCTAGAACCACTCCTACTGGGATCTGAGCCTATTATTTGAAGAAAAGCTTTCCGTCACTTTTCCAAGGTGTGCTCTGTTTTTCACCATTGAGGGTCTTGTACGGTCATCCATGATGTACAGGAGGGGTGGTTGGGCGGTGGGTTTTCTGCTCAAAGAGCAGCAGCGGGCATCTCTTGAGAGACGTGTGGTTATGGGTATGTGGTTTCTTTGAGCTTCAGAGCCAGCAACACAGAATGGGAACTCTGGCAAATCCCTTCGCTGCCAGAGTCATGCAAGGTTTCCTCTTGTCATGGCTTTCACTGCCATGGTAAGCCACCAGCAAGGAAACACCAGTCAGTCACAGAAGCCAGGGCTTCACAGACACTATAGGGTCATACAAGACAACTAACCACTCAGTAGCAGCAAAATCTACGTAGACATCAGCATATACTTGTGTCATCCTCTTCCTGCTTCTCCACTAGATGATTGACCTCTTTCCCACCTGGCTCCAGCCTCTTGCCACAGTCTCCACTGGGCACCAAAAGCTTTCGTCTCCACCAGGTGGGTCTCCAGAGCAAAGTCATCAACTGAAGGAGGAGAGCAAGCATCTCCCTTGCTCCATTTGAGAGCAAAGGAGCAGAAGGTTAGTGCTGGGTGGTGAAATGCATTGCACTGGTGTCAAGGAGATGCTTCTAGCTTTCTTTCCGTATGTAAAACATCTTCCCTCATTAGGAAAAGAACAGAAAGAAAAACATGAGAAGACAGAAAGGGTTAGAAACAGGGTCAACAGGAACTGGCGGACGTATCCTTTGGCCCTGCTTTTGATTATTTCCTTCCAGTTGGCTCTTCCAAATGTGATTGCTGTCACTTCCTTTGCTGTGCCACAGCAGTCACCTGGAGGCCCTCACACTCCTGGACTCTCTCGTGTGCCAGAGCCTGTCTCAACTCTGTGACCTCTTCCCCTATGTCAAATGGGTTATGACAATTTCTCTGCCCTGGGGAGCTGCCCAGAGCAAATACCCAGCCTCCTTCAGGTTGCTCTGCTTCTCCTGAGTTTCCCAGCAGTCTTCTGTTGTCCGACATGTCTTCTAAATCTGTTCCCATCACCTCATGCGTTCTTCATCTCCATCAAGCTGATGATCCCTCTGTGGCACCAAAGAATACCTCATTAGGGATTGGGCTGCTCAGTTGCAGGTCTCTCCTCCGACAGCTTTGGGGAAGGTTCATGGGGTGTTCAGACCTAGCCTTGATCTCTGAGGGCCTTGGAGCCCATTGCTATTTCTTGGGAGGAAATCCAAGTGCAGCCGAGGGCTTCCCCCGTGTTGATGTGGGCCAGCCCGCTGATCGGCCTGCATATGCTAGGAACCGACTCTGCTCTTGGAGAGCAGCAGATGGTCTAACAAACTAGACCGTTAATCCAGCCAAATTATGGCAACAGATGTTTGAAGATGTTCGCATTCAAATTCAAACTGTTAGCCCTCTTGGATGAACTAGGCAGAATGAGGATGCTTCTCATTAATTAAAAGGTGGGGAGAAGGAAAAAATAAAATTTTTAAAAATGGTGTTTGTGCCAAATTGCCAGAAGGTTTTTCACCACCTGTAATTGAAGGCTTGTGTCTCCCTTCCAGGTGTAAAGGGAGACTTGGACCTTACATGGTAAAACACGGTGCGCCGCCTGGCTTTCTTCTCCCAGCCTCTCAGGACGAGCATCCCTGAAGGACAGGAACTGGTTAAAAGCCCAGCTCCCGCGCAGCAGCAGGATCCACGGCGGGAGCCGTGAAAGATTGGTGGGCTGTAATGATGCGCTCCCGCCGTATGGAAATGCCCACCGGCCGTCGGCGGTGTCCTCTCCCCGGCGCAGGAGGGGGACGCGGCCCCGCGGGGCCGCGGGAGCGTTATTGATGCTCTCGCCTCGGGGCGGGCAGCGGTAATGGATGTGGGACGGAGGCCGGGCTTTGTCATCAAACGAGGGGCCTGAACGATGACGCGCCGGAATATTATCAGTCATTCCTTGATCAAGATGTAATGCCACCACGGTCCTTTTCTTTTTCTCTCCCAGCACGACCAAAACACTTTCGGTTTGGAGGCTGCGGCACTCTTTGACCCGTTTGCTCTCACGTTCGGGGTGCTCAAACCCGTTCCCACTGCAACCAAGAACCCACCACCCTCCTCTACCCTCTCCTCTCCCTTCCCCCCAACCTGAATGTATCAATGTGAACTCAAAAGAAATCACATTTCCTGATCTACGTGGCCTCATCTTGCAAACTGAAAGGCTTCTCTTTCTTTTTATTCCCCCCACCCGCCCGTTAATAGATTATGCGTATGCATACACATACTTAAGTTTTATTTCTGCTGCGCTATAGGTGAGAATAGCGCTTTGTAAACAAATAAAAAGGTCAGTCTCTGCTTTGAGATTGCCGTAACACAGCAAGGGATGGCAAATAAGAGGTTTTATTGCACCTCACCTGTATTTAGGCAAATCAAACAATTGCATTTTTTACAGCCCTGTGTAATGGCCTGATGCAGCCAAATGAGACCTCTCTCCCAGGGAGTTTAAGCAGCATATTAGCTTTATCACTTGATGACCCATAAAATGGTTGTGCACCCCTTAGTGATTACCTGACTTACTCAGCACAGCTCTGCAGGGAGGATATTTAAACATTTTTTGCATTATCAATTTAATAATGTCATAGCTCCAGTCATCAGCCTTTTTGAGGCAGCAGCTCTCCTTTGCAGCTGTGTAGGGGTAGTAAATGAAGAGAGGCAGGAACGAGAGGAGATAAGCCCAAGGTTTGGCCGCATCGCGGCAGAGGAACCGGAATTTGGGGCATCATCTTCCTCCGCTTCCTCCTCTGGTGACATTTCATTGAGCCAGAAACTCCTTCGGCAGCCGTCAGCCCAACGGCAACGTTGGTCACGGTGACCGCGGCGCGGTCCCCTCCCACGGGAACTGTCGCTGCCTCTCGCAGGGCAGCGCTGGGGACGCCGGGCAGAGAAGCGGTGAGAGGGAATGCTGCACTTCATCTCCGCGGAGCATAGCGAAACCAAGAAAGGACAAGCTCTAAAAATGGGGCCTTAGGACACAAATTTCTAACGACCATGTTTCTTAGCATCTCGATTTTTAGGGACTTTCTTTCTGTGTAAAGCAGCTTGGAAAAAAAAATATATATATATAGTTATCCTGAGAAAATGTTCAAGGTTTCAAAATTTACATTTTACCTAATTAGGATGACCAACTAGTATTTTGCTACCTTTCTGAAACTAAGTTTTGGGGGAAATAAAGTGTGCTTCCTTGAAAAAAAAATCAATTTAGTTTTTTTATTTTTTTTAACTACTAGAAAGCCGATATGAAAGAAAGTACACCTCAAGATGAAATGAAAATATTCAGAAAACAATTGAAATGACACTTTTCAGTCTTCTAAAGTTTTATTCTGTTTTTCTCTATAACAAATCTCTAACAATAAATCTTACTGCAACTAATATAGTAATGAGAAACTCTTCCGTATTGTCAAAACTGCATTGTTCCTGGGAAAGCTGCTTTAATGACAAACTTTTAGTCCTTTCTATTTTTTTAACCATGGCAGTAGACACCACAAATTCAGGCATCCAAAATTTTTATGGACAGTTTCGGAAACAAAAATCTTTGCCTTAGGGATTGTTTGTGTGGAATGGAAATGAAACGGGGAACTTGGAGATTTGCTGCCAAGCCGGAGGAAGCAGTTACTTGGGAGGGGAAAAAGCTCTCACTTTCACATTTTGCTATTGTTTTTTTAATTTCACCGTAGATGCTGGCAATTCCCTTGCCCCAGCTGTAGCTTTTGCCTGCAGTCACCTGGATCAGCTCTGTGCTCTGAGACGTCAGCATGACTGAGAAGTGATTCTTGCGAGCAACAGGTACTATAATTTTACTGGAAAAAATAATTTGTCGTCGTCTTTTTTTTTCTTTTTCTTTTTCTCCACAGCTTACAGGCTGGATCCCCACCAGGCATTATTTAATCTGACGTGGGCCACTCATAAGTAAGCTGCACTGATTCTGCGGTCCAGGAGTCCCCCTACTTGTCCTACTCACCGCGCTTGCGTAGGCAATCAATGCATTAGTATTTGCGGGTCCTGGGGTTGAATTCAGGTGATGATAATCCAGGAATTCAGCCTCATTTGAGATGCACCAACACACGCAGCCTGGTCAGAGCAGCTGCGCAAGAAGGAGGTATCTCCTGTAGGCCATGTCTTATATCTGCCATCTGCTTAGGGATGTTTTGGATGATCCCAAGCGTGAGATACTTGTGTTCAGGCACTTCTTTCCCACTCCCTTTGCTAGTTGGGCTGAAACATTTGTCTCCATCCACACAGATGTTTTTGAATGTTCTCTGGATGCTCCTGCTTAGCCACCTACCTTTCAAAGCTTTCTGCTGAATTCCAGCATTGTACGTTTTTACTCTGTAATGAATTGACAAATTGTCCAGCTCCATGCAACTCCTCTTCAAATTCATTCCCAGCTCCAGTCCTTCTTGGATATGCCACCAGATCAAAAGGTAGTCATGAGAGGAGGGTTTCTTTTGGGAAGAGGTTATCTTTTTTTTCTAAATAATTCTGAAATTGTGCAGACCTCCCCATTTTCACTGATTCTATTTCATAAATCACACTGAAACTTGCTCTGTTTCTGTGGGAACACAATAAGTAGCTATCACAATGGGTTTGCATGGCAAAGTGATAGATCATTTATCCTGAAGTATGCACACTGAGCATATCAGTAGTAAGATTTACTCCCAAGAGCAGTCCCCAGAGAGAGCTCTTAGGCCTTAGTTAAAGACCACTGTCTCCATTCATTATCTTGTCACTGGTTCCAGCATCTGTTTGATCTATAGATGGTTCTGCAGGGAGCAGGGTTTAATAACTGGAGAAGGAGAGTTCTCTGGGGTTTTGTCACCAGCTAGGTAGAGTCACCTTGAGCAAGTCACTTACTGCTTATTAGTCAAAAATAGGCTATGCTTCAAACTTGTTGAAGTGGGTGGGAGACTGTGGTATTTTTGAGGTTGTGGGCCCTTTACTGGGTTGCAATGTACCCCTCACCCTGCTCCCGAGGTTCAGTTCAGGAGGGCTGAGAGGAAGGAGGTGGTGAGGCTGCGGCTTCCACGTGGGAGCTACAAGAGCAGGCATCCCTTTGGAGGCCTCTAGAGCAATGTCAGAGACCATTGCATGTTGTACCAACTTGCCTTGGGACAGCTGGAGAAGGATTTGTAGGAAAAGGAGGTTGTCAAATGTGTACCTAGGATCCCATTTGACTTGAAAATCTTTGGCAGGAGTGATGGAGGGGAAATGTTAGCTATGTTAATTTGTTAACAAATGTTAATATTTGTTAACAAATATTTTTTCAAAACCATCTCTAACCCACAAAATTAGGTCTTTGAAGTCCTAATTTAGTTTGAACCTATCATTTTTATACCTGTAAAATTCATAGTAAACACAGAAACCATCCTACTATCCTAATGTTTCGTTCCCAGAAAGAATTTTGAAACGTTGAAGCCTGTTATTGGTAAGTCACCCATTCAGAAATACTAAGTGAGTAATGGAGGATGAACAGAGGTAAATGTCGTTGATCCATTTCTAATTAGTTCACAATAACAAGTATTCTCTTTTCATATGCATCAAAGACTAAAGCTTCCTTGCCTTTTTCATTTATTGCTACTCCATCCAAATTGCTTCTCGCAATAGGAATTACATTCACACCATTTTTCAGCTTACTTTTGGATGTCAAAACAAACAAGAAGCCAGACTTCTGAGATAAATGTGTCTTTTTAAGCAATTTTTTGTTAGGCTTTATAATACAACTTCACCCAAATGCTTCCTAAATCAGGAATCTGCTTTGGCTTTGTTAAGTCTTCTGTGATTTCTGAGACTTATAGAGAATAATGCAGTTGGCTGGTGGGGGGTCTGCTGTGGGTGTTAGTTCCTGGAAACAAATTCCTAACTATCCTAGTCTATAAATCCTGAGAATAATGCCGTGAGACTTGTATCAGCGAGTTCACACCTAGTATATTGGCATTTCAAGTTTTGACAATCCTGTTTAACCATCTGTATTGACTGCAGGTTTGGATACAAACAAAGGAACCTTTTCATGGGGAAATTTGAATTACATCGGAGTGGAAGGAAAACCCCAGTTCATTTTAATGCACCTTAATATAAAATTGAAATCCTGGGATAGTGTAACTTCAATTAAAAGGAAGCCATCACACATACCCTAGCCACAGACCTGAGATCTTGCATAAACATGGCAGTGTTCAACAGTGCACAAGAACAGTGCAAAGTAAAACAAGCCCAAGGTATTGAGTCTCCTTAAGGCACCATTTCCTTTTGTTTTTCATTACTTTTTTTCCTGTAGTGGCTTTACCCACCTGTAATTGCAATAGAAAGAAGGAGCCAGAGATATTTCTTTGCAGACGAGACAGTGGTTGTATTATTATGGTGTATTATGTTTCTTTCCATTAGACCAAAAACTTTTCATCTCTAACCCTAGGAGGTGACCTACAGTAAATACAGTGTCATATTTAGCTTTTGTAAATAGCTTAGCTCTCATGAATGTTTTATAGTGGGGTAAATATCACATTCTCTCCACTTATTTACATCCGCACAGCATCACAGAAGACTTGTTGGTATTAAATATTAATTGTAAGCTTCAGTGAATCTATGCTTTTGTCAAGAGTGCACTGGGCCACACATCTTTTCTGGCCTCACACATTGAGAAACCACATGTTCTTGCAAAGAAAGAACTGGAAGTTCATTACCAATGTTTTTACCAAACTTCCCCTCAATTTGATGGCTACAGCTTCCATCAGTTTAGCTTAGTTGTGTGATGGAAGGAGGGAGAAAAGCCTTGGACAGAGATCTACATGCCTGACCCAACGCTTTGACTTTAGCCTGTGTATCTTTCTGATCCCAGGGCAAGCTTCTGTGGAAGGATTTCACAGATTTATGAAGGCCAGAATGGATCAGCTAGCCTCGCTTGCTCTGTATCTCTGTCCAGTGACCTCTGGACTGAACCAAGACCTTGTGTCTATTGAAGGTGTATATTCCAGAGAAGCAACCAAGATTTTCGCTGGAAGACATTAATCAATGGGGAATCCACCTTATCCCTTGGTATGTTGTTATTATTTGATACATGGTTAATTAATTTTAGAATTACTAGTTATTTGTAATTTTGTGCTGTGATTTGAGTGGCTTTCACTTCCAGCCATGGGCTTTGTTGTGCCTTTTCGTGCAGATTTGCAGATCTTGCCTAGTAGCCTGTAATTTCTCCCCCAGAAGAGCAAGTTTTTCTTCTTGTGATAATTTCCTCTCCTTCTTTTAATATGATAAATGAAACGCATGGAACTCTTGGTCTTTGTGAGAAATCGCCTCCAGTAACAAATTGTTCATGGCACTTTTTTTGCATTTACTTGATTTTTACATGTCGTCTGTGTTAACACTGGGGTAGCAGTGATGTTTTTGGTAACCCAGGATCTTGTTGGCATGTGAAATGCAGTCCTCCGAGTCTGGGGGGCCTAGGTGGAAATGTACATTGAGGACAGCAGAGACAGGGAAATGGAGGCAGTGAGAAGCTCAAGGTGGCTTTTTCCATGTAGAGTCTTCCTCCAAAGTGACCAGACTTGCTTAGAAGCTTTGATTTCCACAGAGTATCTTTTTTTCTCCAAAAACATAGTTTTTTTCACAGAGTAATTCTGAGGCCCAAATTTAGACCTGATTGGGAGGGTGAAAAGGGATCATTATTGGCCTATTGCTTCTCTCACTGAGCTCTGCAAAAGTTTTACAGTTAACATTGATGAGGATGAGGCTGAACTAGCTCTGGACACTTGTAGAAAACCTCACGGTCCCATGAGCTTCCTTTTGTTGGGATGACCCCGTTGCCCAACTCTTGCAGCTTGCAGTGCTTCACTATCCAAGAGTGGCACCCATTTTTGTCACTGGTGTAAATTAGGGAGACCACAAAGTGGAAGAGTGCGGAAAGAAGGAAGGGAATTAACTTGATTTTTACCCCATGCCCTTAACTGACATGTGTGAATGCAGAACAAGATGGAGAATTTATAGCAAGTAGTTGCTTTGCAAGAGTCTTACAGAATTCAATAGATTAAAGTACCTTTTGGAAGGAATTTATTTCAAAAGGATTTCTTCAGAAGAGCTCTGCTGGATCATTGGAAAGGAATATTGGAAAGTATTTCACTGTGCATAAATCCCTTCAGCAGTGTGGAGCAATTTTTAACAGGATCTCCATTTTCTATATAACTTTTTAAACTCTTCCTTAACAGTTCTTCAAGGCTTTTCTATAAAAGAAAAAAAAAAACTGTAGATGTCAGTACGTTTCCTCTCTTTCCGTGTCCACAGATTGTCCATGAACACAGTGTAGGACCCAGATTTCAGAAGTTTTTCTAAGGCAATAAGCATGGATTTTTTGGAGATCCACATGCTTTAAACACCCAAACATATTTGCACCAAGATAAACATAATATAAGGTGCAAAAAGCTGCAAGACTGTCTTTGAGTGATAGACTTCAATGGGCTTCCCACTGGTTTAACATTCATTGATTTCACGTTCACCGGTACTGGTGCATCTCCGTTGCCTTCGCTTAAGTCTCTGCTGAATTATGTAAATGTGGGCGAGTAGAAAGTAGGCATGTTGGCCTTGGAGATTACAGACCTGCTGTCAGAGGGGAGGACAATAGATTGTTTGCTGTGAATGCATATTAGGAGCTATGATGTTTTTGAGGTATTCACTTTAAATAATCTTCCAGAATGGTTCTTCTGAAAGACAACTTCTTCTTTTTCCTACCCCTCCCTGATACCAGTTGGGATCCCTATTTATACTCTGGCTGGATATCAGAAATGTGGTTACTTAGGTATGGAAGAAAGCTAGTGTAATGGAGTTTAACAGCATTGATTTTACATGGAAGGCTCATTCTGCATTTAAACTCCTCCTCACCCCAGGAATACTGTATTTAAGTGGTTAGTATATAATTTTTTAATTAGATGTTCCCTAATCCATCTAACTAAAGACTAGGAAGACTACAACTGTACAAGAGGGACAGAAAGCTTCTGGTTTTGTTAACTGTCTTTAATTTTCTGATTCATTGACTCAGGTGGCCTTTACTCGGCAAGAAATTCCTTTACTGCCCGACCTGACCCAAAACCATTAAAATGATTGTAGAAATTGGAGCAGTTGTTGGTACATGCTGGAGTTTGTCAAGTGGCCATTAGCCCAGAGTAGCAACCTGGTTATTTTTAATCAATGCAAATCAAGTTTTGAAGCATCCGTTATGTCCTGGACCAGGGGCAAATGTATGAGGCCACTAAACTACATTACAAAACACTTAAGCCCTGTAAAATTTCCCAACCTCTGAAATCTCTTACGACCTACTTGCAGCTTTGCCATGTCAAGCGCTAATCTCCCCATTAAAGCCTTTTCACCTATTTCCTAAACTGCGCACAATGTATGTATTTAGACAAAAGCAGCGGCTTTCAGAGCCATTAAAGGCTCAGGCCGAAAGTAAAGATGATTTTCTTATAGCTGAGGATGTCTGACAGCCGGAGCGGGGAGTGGGGGAGGTTCGTGCGACGCTATATTCTTCTGCTGACTTTTATTTAAGATAACCTGTGAGTGTCAGGATTACAATGCTAAGATTACTGTGGTATTTAAATATTATGTTATTAGTCAAATACTGGCATGTATAAGCCAAAGATTTTTTTTTTCTTTTTCACTATCAAGGCTCTGGGTTTAGCTATTAAATTCAGCTCACAGCTGAGTCTTAAAAAAAATACCCACTTCCCCTCTTATAAACAGCTATTTATGTTTACTTGCCAAATTAAGTCTTTCCTCTCTACTTTGTGACCCTGACACACTTTCTTTTCATTTACTGATCACCAAATTACCTTTCTAATTAAATCACGTGTGTTCTGTTTGTAGGAGATGATTGTATTACCTCTGCCTCCGAACCTTCCTGTTGGGATGGAAGTAGAACCTGAAACCTGTGTTAGTCTCCTCCAGTTTTTAATTCCCGACATTCCCCAGCACTCTTATAAAGGACTGTTAAGAAATCTCTGTGACTTTTCTTTCCCAAGGTTTATCAGCAGGAAGAGCCCAGCTGCCTACTGACAGATGATTTTCATTGCTGTGAGGAGATGGGAAGAAAAACCGAATTAGGGTTCTCCTCCATACTCACCCTGATCCTTCAATCTTTTAATGGTAGTTCAGGGGACTTCAAATAATATCCTGGGGTGAAGGGTCTGTTTCTCCTTGTAATAGAAGAAATGTTGCTTTTATCTTAGCAAGGACGATTCATTGAATTGCCAACAACTGGGTAAGGGGAGAGCAAGTGACTCTGTGATGTAGGGAGCCAAGAGAGGGGCAACATGGCCCGTAGCTACCTGAGGGCTTTCTCTAGCTGCCGTGAGCATGATTACGTCCTCCTGGCAGATGTCCTGCTTGAGGGAAAAGAGTGATAAGGAGATTCTGTCTCCTCTGGGACAGAGTCTGAGCATCCCAAGCCTGAGACACTCTCTGATTAAATGTTTACCGCAAAGATGAGCACATCCAGCCCTTCATTGCACTGTAGTCCTTGAGAAGACATACAGATATTTCCTGAGGCTTAGTGTATCCTCTCCTAAAGCAGACAGTGATATGAGGTCAAAGGAGTCACACCTAAGTGCCCCTTTTTCTCCATTGAATGGGCAGAGTGATTAGTCCAGCTCTCAGCATCTCCATCTTAGGTGTTTGAAGGCAGGGGGGGGATCCATCCCACCTCTGACCACGCAGATTAGTGCCTTTGTAAAATACTCCGTCAGGAAAACACATTCCCATTCATTCCACAGGCTCAAGAAATAATGAGCTCACAGGCCCACAGGATGTGAATGGCTGGGTCTGCACCTCCTTCCACGCCTTCCACGGTGGAGAAGCAGGACCTCTCCAACCCTCCAAGATCTTTGCTATATTCAATGTAGCTCTTCTTTTGGTGAAAACAAGCACAAACACAGCTTTCATTGGTAGGTTGCTTGAATGGAGAGCAAGTCAGGTCTGGATGCAAAACATTTTGCAATGATTCAGAAAGGAGGAGCCACCTGGCTTCCTGCCTCCTGCATATGCTTTTTGTAGCAGTTGTAAGAGGCACAGATGGGAAGGTACCTCATGGCTGAAGCCAATGTTCAGTACTTCTCAATACAAAGGAAATCTGTTTTTCTTTTTTTTTCTTTCAGCTTTGACATCATCCTTTGGGGTCACCCTGGATTATGCACTACATCTCTAGGAGATTGCGTTTCCTCCTCTATCAAATGGAGATGGTTGTAAAGCTCCTCAAGACCTGCTGGGGCAGAGTGCTAGATGAGTTATTTTGGAGCAGCAGAAGCAGGCTCTCCTCCAAAGAAAGCGCATTTCCAGCAGCACTGAGATGGGGAGAGGGTTTCCCGCAGGAAGCTGCTGGTGTTGGTTGCACCGCCTGAGGTTGTGCTGTTCGTGCTCCTTTAATCTCTCGCTTTTTATTGGAGTTTTTTTTAGTTGTCATTCTTCACAGCGCCGTGGTCTCAGGATCCTGTTAAGCAAACCCCACATTAGCCACACTACCTAACAGTGTGACATCTGTGAATGGCTTTCTAATTACTCAAATAAATCAGCGTGATTGGAAATTCTTAAGATTTTATTGGGAAGGAAATTTATAGTAATTAAACTCAATTAATTTTGGATTTCTGTTAATCCAAAGAATGTTTTGGAAGCTTTGGTCTAGACCTGCATTGTCTCCAGGAAGTGATATGGGTGAAAAAATGAGAAAGTAATTGATTTTGGACAATATGATGATAACAGGCAAAATTTTCAAATGAGTTTATTCTGTATCTTGCAACCAGTGCAGAGTCTCTTTTCTGGCATCTAAAAATACCATTCAGAGCTTTTACTGAAGATTCAAACAGACTGAAAGGAATCTTTTTTAATCAAAATAAAGAACCCTTTTTAATTACTCAGACTCCTTCGCAGTTGGAGGTAATAATTGTCTTACGTTCTTAAGTAGTGCTGTTATTAGCCTGCCCTGGGGCTCTTCTATTTTCCAGAAGTTAGCATCGCTGTCTGTTGAATGCCAGGATAGACTGTGTGTCAGCTTAAATTTTTTTTTTTTTTTTTTTTTTTTTTTTTTTTTTGATATTGGGAGTGATGCGTGCTGAACCCAGCCTCTTCCTTCTGTGCTGCTATTCCCAAAACATCCATACACCACTCTAGGAGCCTGGGAGCACCTATAAAGCCATCATCTTCATTTTTTTTCTTATTTTTGTTGTAGGGTGGAGAGTTTTTTGGCAAATAAGTGCCATTTAGGTGAATAAGCATTTTACCTGTCTGGTTTTTAGTGTGCGCTCTGAACTGTCCTTCTGGTACTAGTGGAGCTGGAGGAAAGCCTCCGGGACATGTCGTGGCTCTTCTCTGCAGCAGCGCATGTGGAAGTTGGCAGACTGTGCTACAACATTATCAGGGTCCACCCTGATAGATTAGGATGGGAGGAAGAATTCAGGAAAAAAAGAAGGGCAGGATGGGACCAGGGACTGCCAGTCTCGACCTGCGCAAGATGCCCACTAGAAATCTGGCTTTTAATAACTGATATCAAGTTAACTGCTCCTGATTTAAGGAGAGTATGGCAGACCCTGGGAAGGGCCTTTGGACATGTGTGGAGATGTCTGCCTCGTTGTCGTGTCCTCAGCATTGCATATTGCTCCTGTGTGAATCTGTGTTTTTGTCAGGACATTTTTCAACCAGTACTTCAGTGCCTCCTGTTCATCGTGGGCTACTGCTGTTGCCTGGCACAAAGCTACTCCTGATGGCAACTGGAATTGGAGAGACCAGAGCCAGCTGTCAAGTCTTTGTTTCTGCCACACCTATAATACAGGTTCATTATAGGTGGATCCAGATTCTGCCACGGTAATCTCTTTAAATTCACCAATATTGCTAACTGGCTGACAAACAAACAAGGCAGAAGTAGGTAGTCCTTGCTTTTTGCTGTTTCCTTGCTGATTTGAGTTCTTGGGCAGATTTCCTAGGCAGGATGGGGGGGATTGGTCAAGAAAGATAGAAGATTCTTGTCTCCTTTCTACCTGCTTGAGTAAGCTGCCTCGGAGTAAGATACTTGTCCTAGGTTTAAACAGTCTCTGCTGGGTTTGACCATGCCATCTATTGACGATGCCTCCACTTTTATTTATTTTATTTCAAGTATCAGCAGATTGAGCTCTGCAAAGAGCAAGTGAGCTCAGAAGCATCCTTATCCCTTGCTGTGCAGATCAAAAAGTGAATTGAAATAAAATGTGATTCACCTCAAGCTGCTCGCAGAAGAAGTTGGGTGCAGAACCTAGGCATCTTGACCCACACTTTGCTTCTGTAAATCTATCAACTGTCTCATACAGTCTGTTCCTATAGCCTGTCTTAAAATCAGCATAATTACAGTTGGAAGAGACCTCTGGAAGTCTCTAGTCCAATCTCCTGCTCAAAACAGGACTAGTTTCAAAGTAAAATGAGGATACTCTGTAGCTTGTGAAGTCAAGTTTTGAAAATCTCCATGGATGAACATTCAATTCCCCCTGGGCCCCTGTACCATTACTCTCATTGTGAAGGATTTTCTTGCCTTATGTCATCTCCTTTATATGCCCTCCCCCTTAGGTAGCAACTGTCTTCTACAGACCATCTTCATCTAATGAGAGGGTTTCCACTGAGATCTGCCATCAGCTTCTGTCGGAGAAGCAGGACCAATAGCATGGAGAGGGCTGGATAGCTGTGCAGAGTCTCGAACCTAGCAGCACCAGGTCTGTGTTCCCATCGGACGTGTAGGCTCAGAAGGAGCCGCTTCAGTCCAAACACCGTATTTTATAATTGTTTTCATAAACTGATCACGTTCAATCTTAAAGAGGCAGTTGACCCTACAAGCATCATAGATAGCTGCTCTAGGATTTGAGTGTGCTTATGAATAGAAACTACTTTCTAGTTTACTCTTGCTCTGCATAAACCTGCCTACCCTGATGCCCGCAGTACCCTTCAAATATTTTTCACTGTCTTGTTTTTACCCTCCCGGCAGCCACAAAGAGCTATTGGCTATTCCTACCTCCTTTTGCTGGGTGAAATGAGGCCAGCTCTTCCCATCTCCTTTCCTAATGTGCAGGCTCTGTTGTGTGCCATCCCAGGAGCTCTTCCCAGCATCTGTCCCATTTCCATCATCCCTGCACAAGGATTGTCTGCATTGCCAAACTTTATTCCAGGTAAGGTCTCATGGGATCCATTCTCACAGAGAACAGCATGTAGGAGGTAAATAAGCATTTTGAATTTTCCTCCTTGCTCTTTCCATATGTTTTTGCACACAGTATTGCTATCTTCTAGTATTTCATTCAAAACATCTATGAGAGAATGTGTTTATCCCTGCTAGTATTTCCTGAGATCCAAAATTTCAGAGCATAATTAATGCCATAATTGATAGTTGATTAATTGTCCTTTGCATTCACAGTAAAAATAGATGCCCATATCATTGAGTCCAGATACTATTAGACAATCTCTCTGGTTTTAAGGCAAGTTCTGCTATGAGTAAAGAAAAAAAAAAAAGTGTGAATAGTTCAGAAGTTATTCCAGTACTCAAGAGTCAGACAGATTTATTTAAACTTTCCTCAAGCCAAAATGATGAACTGATCCTTGATGTTACTCAATGGTTCCAGTCTACAATATACGTCACAGATTTTAGTTCATTGTCTCCTAGTATGGAAGGTGACTCAGTTTTCATCTGAAGAATCCATAGCAAGAATGAGCACAAAAGCTGAGATCTAATGTATAATTGATCTGCTGAGACATCCTCCTTTGGAGTCAAATGAATATCAGATTTTGTTAGTCGATTCTCAAGTGTTTTATATGTGATATAATTCATAGTGTTCACCTGATGCTATGCACTTCTACTTTTATTTTCTCTTTCAGCATTTAACAGTGAATGCTGTGAGCACAAATGACTTAGGAACCATTTTCTGGGCAAACTGAGGGAGAAGTAAGCTGAAAGAACTTGCTATTAATAGAAAGGACTTTCATCAGCTGATGGATCCTTTGCTTGCACAAAATTTTCTTTTTTAACTGGCTGCCTGGAAATGAAAACACTTGATTTATTGGATCTCTATCAACTGCCATTTTATATGCTTGGATCCTGTCTCAGAATAAGCTTAAGAAATCAGCTTATTCATGGGTGAATACATCTTAAATGATTATTAATCCCTCTCTCCAAATAACTATTTGTCTTATTTCAGACCTCTGGTGACCAGTTTAAATAGCTCCCTGTAATTCCTTTCTCTCATGCTTTCATTCCCGTGGTACCCATTGCTTCTCAGAAGCTGTGCTCCTTTCTGTGTCTCTGCTGAAGTTGTATTCTCATTTTTTTTCTTAGACATCTAACACCTGATACTTTAGCCAGACTGTTGTGTTTTCCACAGTGTTTCTGTTTCTACTTTCAATTAGGGATATATATTTTTGTGTCACTTCATTACACTTGCTTAGCTGAAAATATAGTGTAAATATGTATAGGTTTGGTTTTATGGATTTTCTTGGGTGATTTTCTTAAATTTTAAAATTCCCCTTTCTTAAGTTCAGTGTTTCATATTTACTTAAGCCCCCCCACACACACTTTTTCTGAGGGTGTTATCATTCTCTTAGTAAGAGTTATGGGGTTTTCATTTTAAGCTAAGTCACGCCTTTTTTTCAGACCCAGGTCGTAAGAGCCTCTCCTCTTATATTACCTGGTATTTATAGTTCCAAGAAAATTCTTGGAAGGTGTCTCAAGATCTCTTCCCTAATCAGTGCCAAATACCATCTTTGCATGTGGTATACTCAATTTCCATGTGTATCAGTGAAATTACTGTTACAGTTTTTCCTTGCCCTGAGAAAAGAGGAGGATTTCCTTGGCTGGAAAGCCCTTTTAATGCTCCTTCTGATTTAGTTGTCTCTGTAGTGTTCTGGGTGCTCAACACAGATCCTGTGAGATGGCTTTTCCTCACTGAAGAGTTTGTGTTTGAGAAAGAAGACCAACTCTCCTGCTCTTCTGACCTTCTAATGCCCAGAAAATTTTCTGATGCTTTGCCCTGCTGTTTTTTTTTCTCAGAAGGCCTCAATCCATGCGTCCCAACCATTGCTGTCCTTAGCCCATGTGTTTCATGTGGTGACCATTATAGTTCCCCCATACAAAAACCCATCAAGCACTTGCTGAAGAAAACAAGTGCATACAGCAAGACTCTTTTTTGTGCATTTCCTGCAGAAAAGGAACCACTTGTCAGGAAGGGGACGGCACAGCCAGAGCTGAGAGCCTGGATCTGGCCCTCCCTGGCTGCCTGCATCAGAGCATCTTCTGAGGCCCTGGCACCCATGGGTGCACAGCTGAATTTGATAAAGGGGAAGTTTCTTTGAGTTAATGCTTACCAACCATCTTGGCCCTTCTTTCATTGCTCTTGGGAGTTCAGACTTCAAGCACAGACTGGCTTGCTGAAATTTCCATGGTTCCCATCATTAGCCAAGAGCAGCCTCGTGCTATATTGCCAGAAGGAAGAAAATGGTTTGGAAAACGTCCTCAACTGCACTTTTACCAGCAACAAGTGTAATTGCTGCATTGCAAACACTTAGTATAGGGAGGAAAGACTTTCTACTAAAATATCTTAAAGCTGCATCTGGGAACATGCTCCATTTACATTTTTAATATCTCTGGCTATAATCAAGATGAGGTCTAGGTCAGTAGCTGAAGAGTTAAATTGTGCGTCCCAGGTACTTTCCACTAAAGAAGCGTCATAGCAGAAGGCAGTATCTTTCTGAAAATGACTTTAGACTGCTTTTGTGCTAATGCATTTACATTGTGATTGTGAAAAGCCTTTTTTAAAGAGGAAGATAAATCTTACCCAAATCTGATAATCATTTTTAAAAATCTCTACTCTGCGATTTATGTTGCTTTTCCCTCCCGCCCCCGAAAAAAAAAAAAAGAACAGCAACCCTACTGCATCAAAGACAAAAATAATGGCCTGTAAGTACTTAAAAGCTTACAGATAGGAAACTTAAAAAACTGGTCGGATTCAAACCAAATCCTATCAGATTTTCTTGGTTCTCATAAACCTTTAATCAGCTCCCATGGGGCATTTTTGCTAACCATAAAACATGTGATTAGAAGGCACATGAACTACTAGAATTATGACAGCGAGATGGGCTTTAACTTTAGTCCCTCTTAAGAATGGGAATTTAAGAAGCCATTCCAACGATAGCCCGAGGGGGCCGCCCTGGGGAGGGTGCACTGAGCGTGGCCGTTTCTGTCACAAGAAGCCAATCCAGTAGTAAGAATCTCATAAACAGTGTCCCAGCACTACTGGAAGGCTCCAAAGATGGGCAGCATCCTCCTCGAGACCACGGTGTGCCCAGCGTGGGGACATGTGTGTTTCAGAAGACTTAGTGGTGGTGGTCTCCTGCCCATTCCCTTTCGCGGGGACAGGAGAAACCTGAAGTGGTGATCACATGGTGGTTTCAGCAGAGGACCAGGGTGACCTCAGTGATGTCTTCCCAGTGATGATGTTGGGGGGCTATTTGACAAGGGCAAGTTTTGGCCTTGGGCACCCAGCAGCCTCCTGCCACATCTACTTGCCCTAAAGCTGGCCCAGCCCATGAGCTCAGCTCAGCTGCTTTTCATATCAGTGCCTTGTGGCCTTAAAAATACCAATTTTCTGGAGCATGAATTCCCTCCTCTGAGGCAGGGCTATAGAGTCGAACGCAATTCAGTCAGGCTCTCCGGGCACTGCTGTCATATAAACAGTATCTGTTGAGGCTGAGCCTGCTACAAGAAGAGATTCTGAGTTAGACTGGGAACTGCTCCTTGATCCCTTATGGGAGGAAACAAGTACTTTATAATCTGTATACGAAGGTCCCAACTATCAACAAGTTAGAAATATGCTGTAAGTAACATAGAAATTACTAGAACGCTAGACATCGGCCAGCATTTGTCTGTGTTAGATGTTACTAAAATATGTGGTTGACGTGAGAATTTGTACTTCTGTCATCTTAAAGATGCTTCATTTGGAAAAGAGAGTGGCTGGTATATAGATGAAGGAGTTTTTATAAGACCCATTTAGGTTTGATCTAGGGAAATATTAGATGAGTTAGGGAGTCTTGACTCTCTAGTGACTGGATCTGAAGTCTCCATGAGTCGATCAGGATAGCGGCTTTCTCTAGAGCAGAAGTGGTTTTAGACCAAAGCACCGTGAAGTGCCATGCGGAGTACCATCAAGATGCCCATTGAGCCCATTTCAGAAGGGCCCTTATTGCTTTAGAAAATGCATTTTTCACTCTTGAAGGCCATTATGTTCTCAGATGGTCAGCTGAGAAAACTCTTGTATGGAGTCCCACCTGCTGAGCTAGGATGGTGCAACATGGATATTTGACCACGAGGACACACATCTTCCATGCGGGCATCAAGTGACTACAAGGCTAGGAACCAGCAGCAGCTCTCATACCTCACTCGGTGCTTCTTGCTGTTGTCCTACAGGCAGTCACTGCACACAGCATACACCTTGCATAGGAAAATAGTTTTTTTTCCAGATTTCTTCATCTTTTACATGAACACGAGGAGCCCTCAGAAACCTGAATAGGCATCAGAAAGCCACAGGAAACATAAGAATGTGTATTATAGGAAATGGATGGTGGTCACCAGCCTGAACTGGTCATTCAAGGCAGATATTGGAAAAGGAGCTGCTGGCAGGTTTTTCCGTGAGGAATATTTTATTCTGAAATTCAGTTTGCTGGATCTCAGATTACTTCACCTCTCTTAGTGTTTAGGAAATGTTGCAAATACTGTCTTCTTAGCTGAGTGGATAACTGGGGTTGGTATTTTACAAAACAAATAAGTAAAGTATGTATGGACCTGTATGCCTGGTGAAAGAAAAAATATTGATCTTTTAACTGATGTCATTGCAAGTTAAAAATCACCTCACAAAGTACATTTGTTTTTTGTATGGAGATATGATAAAAATTCCACTTAAATAAAAAGACCCAGCACAATATCTCTGCTACGATCCCAGGAAGCAACTCAAGTCTATTACCAAAACCCAACTTAACATAATCATTTTAGCATAGCACACTAAAATAATTTTAGATAATTCTATATATATGATACTATTTTACTCAGCCACTAGGGCACTGCACAAATAACGCAGCTCTGCCCTTTTCCAAATTCTGCAGGAACTTTCCTGAGTGTATCTGGGAAGATTATACAGGTTTATGTTACACAGGCTATTGTGATGCTCTTTACTATAAGATAAATTTGTAATTCCTAATGCTGTAATGTCTGCTGGAGGATTATTGTATGTTAATGTGATTGGACTGTATACTGGCTGGAGCAATATGGAAATGATAGAAGAATCTGATACTGTGAGTTGCAATATATGGAATTACTCGTACAAATGAACTCCTGAAAAAAATATCAAATTCTACCAGCGTTATTTAGAGCAAGGGCGAGAGTTCATGTCTGGACTGAGGTCCTGGCTCAAGTGCTTCCTTAAATTGAGTATTTGGCCTTAGGACGATGCTCTGGAGGCCAAAACTTTGCTGTTGCTTGACAATGTGTGGGAGCTGGTGGGACCTTCTCTTCCTGCAGCATGACATCCTCAAGATCTGGCTCTTCTTGAACCCAGAGTGGCTGGGAGGACACCCCGCTGGAGAGCTCCACTGAGTCTGCACCCAGAGAGGTGGCAGGTTGGGGCAAGCTTTGGTGGGGGCTGGCGCCTGGCAGCAGGTGAGCCTGGTGGTCAACGTCGCCGCGAATCCCCATCCTGGAGGATTCATCCGCCCACCAGACTGATGAGGAAAGGGCCACGGTCGAGACCCAAAGCGAAAGCCGCGCACACGTTTCTCGGCAGCGCAGCAAACACTCAGCGGTTTATTTGCCCAGCTATCGCTGCCGCAGAAATACTTAGGTCACTTGGACGGGAGTCTTCAACTCGCAATGACTTTTAACAGGCAACATCTGACAGTACCAAAGCCCTTTGCAGCCCTGGGTGAAATTATGATAACAAGAGAAAAAAGCTATTACTGCCACCATGCTTTCATTATGCAAATGATATTAAGATAGGCTGTGCGGATCGCCTGTGGCTATGCTATAATCTCCATGCAGTGATTATAATGTGTCAAACTTAGTCATTTTGATTATGACATGTTAATTACATGCCATCCTCATGCAGACATGAATATTACTCGCAGTCAAACAAAACACAAATTGGGGGCATTGTTTTTTTTCCCCTGTTTTGTCTTTTTTTTTAATTTGAAATTTTGTTGATTAAATGGATTAAAAGATAAAGAGATCCATAGCATTGTAAACTCATTAACTATTGGCAAAGTCCTCTCTGGCTGGCTGGTTGGAGACTGGGGCACTTTTTTTCCCCAAACCGTTCACTAGTGTCATTGGTTTTTTTTGTTTTTTTTTTTGTTTGTTTGGTTTTTTTTGTCCCAGCAGGGGCAACGTTTTAAAAAATATATTATTTGTAAAAGTCCTCTTTGTATTTTTTTTTATGTTTTCTCAAACCGGAGTGTCACGTGGCGTTGAGGAACATTTGCTCTTTCAGCTCTTCCCGATGCTCCTCAGGAAAAAACGCCGCGCGGTGGCAGCGGGTGCCCCAGCGTCGAGGAGCGTGGGAGCGGATACGCCGTGCCTTTCGCCCAATTTGGCTGTTGCTGCCCCAAAATGTGCTGCTGGTGAAGTGGAAATCAGTGCCTCACTTGGGGCAAACACAGGTAAAGAGGAAGAATGAAATATCAGCAAGAAAAAGAGCAGCGGCGCCGGGCGACTGATGCTTCCCGGTAACTCTGCTTCCAGAGCGGGACCCAAAGGATCCGGCTGTCAGCTCTGCTGCAGCCGCTTCCCATCCCCGTCCCCATCCCTGTCCCCATCCCCATCCCTTCATTTCAGAAGTCGAATATATATAGATACATAAAAAAAAAAAATCCAAAGTTTTCTGAGGACAATCCCTTTTTTTCCCACTCCCCTACCTTATGCATTTCCTACTTAATCCCCCTGGAGAAAAAAAAAAAAAAAAATTTATTTTTTTCCTTACGCTTTCCAGTGAAAATATATTTTAAACTCTTGCGATTTTGAATGTAGCTCGGCATAAAAATACAATTTCAGGGGAGATGGTTCAATAAAATATTCCCCCATGATGAAATATGCCATTAAATATAGAAACAGATCAGATATCAGACCTTCCCATCGAGATTCCCTTGGATGATCTAGGTAAGAGGCTGAATCACTGAGACTCCTCCGTAAGTATGGAAGGGAGGGAAAAAAAAAAGAAAAAAGAAAAAAAAGACACCTCGCAAGGGAGCAATACTTAACGAGACTTATAAATAGCTGGGACTGCAAGTTGCCTGATTAATTTGGGGAAATAAACCTCATCGAAAGTGTTTTGCAAATTCATCAGATTTCCTGACTTCTTCAGCACTCGCTAACGTTCAAAATAAAATATCAGCATCCAAGCTCCGACTTTGTCTTCGGCAATTAAATGCTTCGAGTTACTGGTTCATTAGCAGGGATCTCCCCTCGCATTTTCTCCTTGCAATAAAATAAAATAAAAGAGACGACGACGAGGAGACAAAACCGCGCGGAAGGCGCCGTTTGCGGGTAGCGAAAAGCCCTCGGTGGCCGCCGGGGAAAAGCCGCCGGCGCGGCAGCCCGCTGGGCTCTCGGGCTGGCTCGGGGCTCGCCGGCGACCCGGCGGTTTGCTCTGAGCGCGCAAAATAGATTTTTAACTTAAATAAAAGGCGTTTCTGCCCTAAACAGGGTGTTTTTACAGAGGGACGTTTCGAGGCGAGTTTTACACAGGTTTAGCCCAGAGGGAAATTAAACTCTACATGTAAATGGAGATTACACACAAAGGAATCCATTACTTTCAATATTTCTCAGCAGGAGGGTTCAGAGTTATTTAAATAAGTTTAGATATTAAACCTAAAGTAGCCATTAAAGGAACGTGTATTTGTTTGCCTAGTTTTTATAGAAATCTATCTTTTTTTTTTTTCTTAAGCTGACTGAAAAATCCATTGTGTGCATGATGGTGAATATTTTTAATGCATAAAAAAATCAAAGAACTTTCAATATAGTACTTCCTTTGAATTTTTAAGCACCAAATTACAGAATACTTATTACAGAAGGATGTCTTCTTTAGGAGAGACTAAACTGCAAACGTTTTCCTTACTTTTTCCCCCTTTTCCATCTATTCTTAAGAAGAAAGCTAATATAAACACTGACATTAAACCATATTGGCTATGTAAGGCACTTTGATTGTCATTGAGATTATTTTAAAAGTTATTTAGGTCCCCACGTTACATCTTTGCAAGTGCATGGAAAATGTTTCACCATGTTTCTCTTTGCAACATTTCTTTGGGGATTCATAAATATTGATTGTACCGTAAAAAATTGATGGAATCTTGAAACAGACTGCAGTCTTGGTAGCTGGGGAATTTACTCAATTTTTCTCAATAGCTGCAGTCTATAAAAAGAGGAGATTTTGCAAATTGTTTCTCACCTTGTCTTTTTAGTATTTAATAGCTCTCAATTCTGCAGCCTCCTGAACCATGCACCGGGTAGGTTTTCCATCAAAACTGTATCAGGCCTATTCAAAGGGAATTAAAAGGCAGGGTGTCACCAAGGGGTTAAACTGCCTTCTCTGACAGCGAGCACGAGTTGCCTTGCTGGTGGCAGTGTGGAGCCATCCTGGGCCTTGCTGTGTTAAAAGTTTTGTATTAAAAAGAAAAGGAAAATCCTTATATGTTAATGGTTGTACACAGAGGGTGGGGAAAATGAACAGAATTTCTGTCCATCAATTAAAAAAAATCATTTCCCCAAATGCTGAGGAATCTTAGTATTAAGATTCATCTTAGTATTAAGCACAGGAGGTACAAGGAGACTTGCAGCAGGATTTTGCTGTTCTGGCGTAGGGAATTTTAAGGTCATTTTGGCGGTATCCGTGCAGGGCTGAACAGGTGCCCCACACAAATGCCTATCAGCAAAGCTTTGCTGTGCTTCTTACTCAATTTTTGCGCATCCCGTGAGTGAATGAGAATAAACCAGGGCAAGAGATGTCCTCTGATGCCGGGCCTGCCTGCGCGGCAGCACTGGTGGCACTGGCCAACCGACTCATAGGCTTCACCATTTCCACATAGCCAGCCCTGATCTCAGCAAGCCTGGAGCACAAACCAGGACGTGGGTGGTTTTTTTGGTGATTCTCCTTCTCCTTGTCCTTGGTGAGCTCAGCACCCTCTGTGCTCACGGGCTTTGGAGCTTGAATCCCTCTGCCTGGTTAGAAATTAGCCGGGTGAAGCTCTGAGATGGGTAGGGAAGAGAGAAAGAAATTGCTGAGAGTCTGGATTTGTGTGATGCTAAATGTCTTGCTCAGTTACTGTAGCGCAGAGTATTTTTTTATTTTCTTAATGCACCAATTCTCTGCTTAGAGATGTGAGTTGAACAAGTTTTGTTTTTCCTAGAGACAGCAAAAATATGTTCCTTAAAATCCACTTAGTTTGTTTTGTCCAATCTGCCAGTCCTTGCTGAAGTGCCGAGATTTAGTCTGCTTTCCTCTGGATGCTTTACCCAAGTAAAACAGCTCCTATTTTTAAATACTTTCTGCCAAGTCTGAGTTTTCCATTGCTTATTACCATCTCGCTGCAGTTCTTTGAAAGAGAAATGGAAAAGGGCCACAAAAACTTGGCTTTCGTGGTGAGCAAGGTCACACCAAGCGTGATGTGAGCCCAGGAAGGTGGCCACTGGCTCCACTGAGCTCAGTGACTGAGACTGGGCTTCCCCAGCACACTCAGTCTCAGTACGAGATAAATCACGCACGTGGTTTGGACTAGTCTTGACCGAGCTCGTGACAAGCACCCCGGTGGAGCCAGCCAAGGTCCTGGGGCTTCCCAGGAAGGCTGCAAAGAGCGGCTGGTGAGGTTTATCTTGTGAAGAATACTGCTTTTCTCTCCCCTGTGCTCATGCAAACCACTCTTTTCCCCAAGCAGGCTGCCTAGGTTATCTTGTTGGAGACTTGTACAGATTAAGATTGGGAAAATGAACTTTCTTGACCATTGCAGAGCTTCACCCAAGATAGTCTTGGATGATGATGGAGTTTTACAGGTTTTCTAAGGAACCGGCATGAGTCTGATGTGGGAAATACAAGGGGAGAAACATTTTGCCTAACATTTAGCCTAAATTTGTCTGTATTTAAATTATTCTTAAGTTTAAGGGCCAGATTTTGGGGATTTTTGGCATCACTCCACAGGCAACCAGGCCTACAGCTTCTCAGCCTCAGCTCAAAGCAGGTCTAGTGCCAAAATAACTCCAGGGAGATGATGAAAATAATGGGGCAATGCTGCTCTAGGATCGGCTCTGAATAGCAGATGGAGAGCCAGGGAAGACTGTGAATACCGAGATTAGAGAAGGAAGCTATTCCTTCCAGCTGCTGTGAGATTCCTCTCAAATACAATGTAAAGAAGTTTGATCCTAAGGGATAGGATGATTCTGGGAAATCTTGGCAGTGTAAACGCAACATGAACAGTGAAAGGTGAATGGCTGGTGGGATGGTCCTCAGAGATTCTGCCGCCTTCCCATCTTGGCACCAGCTTACCCAAGCTCTAGTGAGCAAAGGCGATCTCATTGTCAAATCCCTGGTCGTTTGCTTCTTTTCCTCACCTCTCTTCTGTTGGGATTGGGAAGAGATGGGCTTTTTGCACAGCTGGGCTTTGCTCTCTCAATACCCAGTAACACGACGATAACCCAGGCACGACGATAGTCTCTTCCTCGGCTGGATCCTCCCCTCAGCTTGCTGATGAGACGGATCCTCAACATTTAACATTATGCTAATTCCTGTATCACTTGGAACCTGGCCAGTTCATTTTCATGCTACACTGCTTATTTCCGGCTCCTAACGTAGTTTTAAAGTTGCATTAAATAAAGAACGGATGTAAAAATCAAATTAATTACTGGACACTCCATGCTACTTAATTTTAATGCTCCCATTCCACCAGTATTTCTTGTAAGCACAACAAGCTTCGGCATGCCAGCATGGCCATATTGCTCTTAAATACGTTGATTAGAGACAAATATAAAATAGAGATAAGTGTCGGAGCATTGATTTGCAATATTGTTTGGAGCAGTTACTCAGAGTTTTCTTCTCTAAATTGCATGATGTGCAAGCTGAGATTGCACCCAACCAGTGAGCCCCCCGCTTGTCACCTCAGGACGGTGGTGTGTGACAAAGGGGACCTCGCAGTGCGTTGCAGCCCAGGCTGGCCAACACAGAGGTGTCCATACGGCTGTCCAGTCCATCTATCGCTCCATGTCCCAGCCAGCTGCCGGAGAGAAAGACTCATTTTGGTGGAGTGGAACAATTTACGTGACACTCTTCATCTACTTGCTCTCAGGCAGACTCTGAGAAATCCTTTTTGATGGGGGAGATGGTTCAATGTCAGAAGCAGATATGCGGGAAAAAATGCAGCTGTACATACACTTGTTGGGAGGCAAGACAAAAGCACCTTGACTGACAGGAGATGAGATTCAAAATACAGTTTATATTGAATTTTGGGGGGTCTATGCATGCTTAACTGGGATGCAAATCCTGGTCTGGGGTTGCATCCAGTGCTGGGGGATTCTGGGAACCGGCAGCAGGGAATCACTGAGGTTGCCAGTCTCAGCTCAGCACGCAGGCCGTGGCTTTTCCCGCTGTCATTCCTGCACTTACCCCATAGCTTGTGGCTGCACCAGCACAGCTCTTTCAGAAGATCAGCAGGGCCTGACTTTAGAGAATGAATTTGGGGATTTGCCTCTAGAGTAAGAAGTAAGAGTCAACACACCCCTGTAGCTAAAATCAAAACAATATTCAGTGCAAGGTCAAAGCCCCTTTAGGCAGAGAGATACTCTGCTCTTTCCTTTTTTTTTTTTTTTTTTTTTTTTAATTGATCCATAAGAATTTGTGCACTTAAAATTTGGGGTTTTTTGTTTTGAAAGGAAAACTTCCTATTGTCGTGCCTTTGATCACTACCAAATTCCAGTATTGGCTTTTTATAGCTGGGTAGAAAGTTGGAATTTGCCAGCCAGGCACGTTTCACTGTATGTACATTATTCCATTATCACAGGTTCTTTTTGTAGGAAAAGCATCATAGATAACATCACTTGGCAAGCCATAGTCATGCCAGCTGGCCTGGTCTGTCAGTGCCAGCGGTCATCTAGATGTATAACGGGGAGCCCAGAAGGGCAGCTGAACCGTGTACTGCGACAGGAAAGAGGAGAAAACTAGGCACATGGCACTGTCTTCTTCTCCCCTTTTCCCCTTCTCCCCATCTTCCATTCTTTTCTCCTTCTCTCCTTCTCTTCTCTTCTCTTCTTCCCTTCTCTTCTTCTTCCCATCTTCTCTTCTGCTCCTCTCCTTCTCTTCTCCTCCTCCCTTCTCCTCTTCTCTTCATCTCTTCTTCTTCCCTTCTCTTCTCCTGTTTTCCTCTTCTTCCCTTCTCTCCTTCCCTTCTCTTCTTCCCTTTTCCTCTCCTCCTCCCTCCCACCCTCTCACAGGTCCATCACCACAGTGCCGGAGCGCCCTGCAGTGGTGAGTAGCACCTGCCATGTGCCACTTGTGCAGTGTTTTAACCTCTCCTTCAGGAGCGTGTCCACTCTAATCTCTTCCTTTTGGAAGAGTTTGTTGTACTGCCGCCTTGTTCAGAACTAGCCATTTTGGGTCTGGGGTAGGGTAGCTTGCTTTTCGTGTTTCTATTTGAGCTGACTTAATCCTTCAGGTCCTATATTTGATTTTTTTTTTTTTTTTTTATGTGCACAACTGCTGGGTGCTGAGGGCCTTTCTGCACAGCCACTGCCAAGGAAGAGGGCCAGCCCTTCCACATACGGATATTTTGCAGCCTCCCTGGACCTTTCCAGTGACTCCCTGCTTTACCGGGATGTGCAGGGACTGATTCCCACATCTGTACCCCGTGTGAGTACGAAGTAGTGCGTCGCTCCCAAGGCAGCCTCCGTTGCAAGCACCAAACGGGCTGGAGGATGCTTGAATATTTCAAATGAGTCTGCAAGCTGGGGGCAGGGGAATCAGCTAATCTAATGCAAGTTGATTTTATTCACTAATATTCTTACAAGGAGGGGAAGGATAGATACTTAAAAAATGCAATGGTAAAAATAGCTTGCTTAAGTAACAGCACCGAAGGGGTTACACCTTCCCAGCCGTTCCTCACCACGCAACTTCTTCTAGGACCCACACAAAAACTTATTAAGTGGCTGCCTGTCACCTCTCCTTAATAAATAAGAATCTCTTTTCAGCCTCTTTGTCTCCTTCACCTCTGGGGCCGGCGTCCTGTAAACACACTGCCAATTAAACCTCACGTCTAGCAAGGCCACAACTAATGAAAAGCAATAGAGAATTCACTGCCTTTTAATGAGGAAAACATTGCTTTTTACAGGGAACAATTTATTGGGCCAATTCCCCCCGTCCATCACCCTGGGGAACTGCTGCCTTTTTTTACCCCCTGTTTGTTACTTTGTCAAGCGCGTGTAAAATTGCACGCTGAACACAGAGGTGAAGGCTCTGACTCAATTTATGGTGTGACATCTCTGATCTTGCTCCCCGGATCAGTAAGCGATCCTGGCAATGATATGCATGGAAATTAATTACTGTGCCCGCCAGCGCTACAGCAGGCCCCTGCCGCTGCTAATAGATCCGCTTGCTGGAGTTTGTTAGAGGGGCGGCCGCGGCCGCGGCTGCGTCTGTCTGCTAACGCCCGGGCGGTGCCGGTTAGGTGCAAACCACCACCATCATCACAACCCACCTGCACGGGAGGCGAGAGCACTGCCCGAGTACCCTTGGAAAAGACAAAGCAAAAAAAATGACGGGAATGCGGTGATTTTGGTCCTTTTTTTTTTTCCCCTCCAGAGAGCAAAAAGGCAGCGTTAACCCATAAAAAGAGCATAATATATAAAAAAGACACACTTTCATCAAGCCAAGACAATTGTGCGATTTGTATTTAAAAACGCAAAGCAGGCGGAGAAGTTGCATTGAAAATAAAAGAAGTTTGGGGATAAATTCTGGATAAATACCTCTGGGGCCATCTCATGCGTGTATATAATGTGGGTTAGTGCTGTCAGCTTTATAGCGCTCTTTTTCTAGCTTTCTGCTTTAAAATGCATTCCGAAGTTCTTCACTGTAAAGCTTTGCTCCTGCCAAACAGCTAATTTCTTTGCTGGTGGTTTGGCACGGGAAAAGACACTCGGTGTGTCCGCAAGGAGCGAAGTGCTTCCCCGTCGCCCCGGAAACACCTGACCCTGACTAATCCTGCTGGATTTTCTGCTTGATATTTGACATATTTTTATCATATCATTTCTTATCCCCTTAGCAACTCCTTTCTCTCCTTCATCCTCACACCATTCCTGTGCTGGCAGAATTAAATTAAAATTACACTCAGCTCAGATATCCCCTCTGCCTACTTCCTGCTTGTTTGATCTGTGTGGCTGCAATTTGGCCACTGCTTCACCAAGTTGTTGTAATTTATTTCATCTTTTCTTGAAACCAAACCCCTTCAGACCCTTAAAAACTGTAGGATCTCCTTTACCTTCCTCACCACTTCCCTTATGGCTTTCTACAATTCTTCTTTTTATGGCCAAAAGAGGTTTCGTTTTGTCTTGTGGATGATCAGACGACTAAGCCGTGATGCCCAGGGGTCCTCTCTAGCTCGAAGGCAAGATAGATGAGGGTGATGTGGTGCTTGGTCCCTTCCTCCCGTAAGTCTTTCCCCATCTCCTCCGGGGAGTCAAGTGGATGGAGATGGGGCAGGCTTTTAGTAACATTACTCCCCGAAATGGGTAACTTGCACTTCTAAATAGGATTGAAAAGAAGAGTGAGATTTTAACACACACATTAAATTTGGCATTTAGCAGCAAAACAAGGTTTAAAAGTCATTCTGATTTTTTTTCCCTTAGGAAAATCTCACAAGACCTCTCAAGGTAGTTAGAAAAGGCAGCTTTGTTTTGAAATTTCTTGCAAATAAATTTGAAATTGCTCCAGAGGCTCTCATAGAAAGACAAATTCCCCCAAAATCATCTAGATCAACCATATTTAAGACGTTTTATATCATTTAAAAATTCAACATGCACATTTGGAAACCTAGAAAAGATGCATGCATGCCTCTGTGAAATGGGCGGGGGGGGGCCAGCACCAGCCTACTTTTGACCCAAGTTGTGTCTTAGTCACAACACAATTTTTTGTCATTGAATCCTCACTGTAGGTGCTCTGGTTTTCAATTTTTCAAATTTCAATTTATCCTAAAAAGAAGGATATCAGTCTTTCCTAAGGAGAAAAGCACTTAAAAATATGCTTATTAAAAAAAAAAAAAAAAAAAAGTAGAAAACACTTGGAAACTGGTAGTAATGGGGGTTTGGGAAAACCAGGCAGACGCAGAGGAAGCAGATGCTCTTTAGTTGGCTTTGGTGTCTTGAGTAAAGGCAGTGCCTGTTGCTTCTATATCTTGTCTCAGAGCAGCTCATGGGCTCAGTGACCCAGTCTGTGCTGCAGTTTCGTATTTTCTGAACATTTCATAAAAAATAGCACAGGGTGAATAAGAGAACAAATTCCATCTTTGGATTAACCTAAGTATCTTCTTTGACCCAGTTTGCAAACATATCAAAGAGCAAAATTCTGTTCTTTGTATTTACCCTCGCTAGTGAAATCCAGAAAACTGCCACGCATATTTATATCTATAATCTAAAGATTATTTCAAAGTCTAAAAAAAGGAGGGGGAGGGAGGAGGGAGAGCTGTGAGAGATCATTTCTTTCTTAATGCAACTGTTAGATTTGGCTGCTTTAGCAATTAAACTTTTCCTTTATTTGTTACCCCTGTAGACCCCTGGTTAGAATAGGATCCTGAAGTTGAGTCCGCCAGAGCATTGGGCTTACATGATTCAATTAACCTTTAAGGTAGCTCTGGAAGTTGGTACTCTAGGAGATCCTTTTGTTAATTGGCAGCCTGACACAGACAATTAAGTTTGATCAGATGAAGAGGGCATCAGGGACATCATTAGCATACTGTACTGAAGACTACGTGGTGTGTAAAAGTTGTTTAATTTCTGCCAAGGAAGAAAGCGGGGGGCTGGGGGAGCCCTCCTTGCACATACAGCGTTTTGCTTATTAAATATTTCATTTCCCTTGCCGTAAGCCTTGAATGTTCCCAATTTTTTTCCCCTCCTTTTTGGTTTCTTCCCACTGCAGTGAAATCCACTGGATGATCATTCCTCTCTTATTAAAACTTCCGAATTTCACTTGAGGAATTGCATGAAGAAAAGAAATATATATGTGTTTGTGTGTGTGTGTGTATAAAGAGAGCCCAACAGAGAGATCTGCTGCAGGGAGGCAGTCGCAGGAGCTGGAGCCAGGAGGCTGGGGTTGGGTGTGCTCTCCACACACCTTCGACCGGCAGGAGCTACGCAGAAGCACACCTGCTGCTCGTGCCAGGATGGTGCACGTCTTCTCCTCCACAGGGAGCAGCCTGGCACAAGCAGGAGGTAGTGGAGGGGCTGAGCCCCCCACTGGGGGGGCTGGAGCTCCAGACCACCTCTCTGGCAGGGGTGATGACACACATTGTCCTTGCTGAGGTTGATGTGAGGTTGGATTTGGTTTGTGAGCTGTGGGTGGGGCGAGTTTCCTCTGCCCAGTATTAACCACAGCCATGTGGCAATGCTGAGGCTTTGAAAATCTGCTTTCCTAGCAGGTCCCTACATCCTGCTGAGGGGCAGAACAGAGATGAGCCAAATTGCAGCCCCTCTTCAAGGTTTGCTCACCACCACCCTTTCCTGAGCAAAGCTGTACAGGGAACAGGAGACATCCCGGATTCAAATCCTATTGTTAAGTGGGTAGCACTTAACTTTTACAGCTTTCCATATCTAATGCAAAGCACAGCCTGCCTGAGACTATCTGTTCATCTGCGCAGGGCAGGGGGAATGCTGGGATGATGCTGTTTGAGCAACCTGCTGGGACAATGCTGGTTGCACCACCTGCTGGGGTGGTGCTGGTTGCACAACCTGCAGTGACGAGGATTTTCCTGTTGTGGATATGGCCCGTCCTCCCCTTCTCACCATGCTTTGCAACCACAGGATCTGTGGGAGTTCATTATATCATCACTGATGGAAGAGCTTAAGCTCAGAAATAGGTAAGACCCGCTTCTCCCCTCTTGCACCTTGCTTGCTGGCCTCCTTCCCCAGCGAGAGCAGTGCAAGCGTTGTGTCATCGTTGCTGCTCACTTGCCTTTCTCCAACTGTCTTTCAGCAAGCAGGAGAGAAGGCACCTGGAAAGGAAGCTGGACACTTAAACAGTAATAGGCACATGATATCAGGAGTTTCCATCCTAATATTACATAGGTAGGCTCTCCAGTTTCTCATTAGCCTTGCACAGTTGCTTTAGCAATTATGATATATATTGCATAACTCTTATAGCATTAGTCCTGCTCGAAGTCATTAATGTGCTAGGATAGTGATAGGAGCAAATGTAGACTCGTATGTTATGTGGTGCTAATAATATCTATGAGATTTTAGTCCTAATCCAGCGAGACCTTTTTAGCCCTCTACTGCCATAGAGTTGTATAATGGAAAATTAATGGGAAGTTGTGAGTGAAGAATGAGAATGTTTTGCTCTGTTTCTTCCTAGCCACACTGCTTATCCGGTGCAACATAAGAACAAAAGCCTGGCTATGAGAGTGCAGACAAAAGATTAATTCAGCCCACTATGCAAGAACAACCAACAGTAAATGCCTCAGGGAGAACATAGAAACAGGGTGAGCATGTAGCAATTCCCCCTCAGGACACTCTGCGAGCCTCCAAAAACTTGTGGCTCAAGGACTTCCCTTGCCACCAGTCCAGTTTTTGTATTTAATAGGTCTCAGCCTGTTTGCCTGCCACAAATTTTTCTAGTCTCCTTTGAACCTGCATAAACTTCTGTTTCAAGGTCTCAGCGGGTAAATAATAAAAATAGTAAGTATCCACAGCTATCCCATTGCTATCTCCTGCCAGCACCTCATTTTAGGTGGGTTGTGAATCTCTGCCACACTGGAGTCACATCAGTTGGGTGCATGCAGGCTCTGTCTGCCAAAGTTTCCAGCCCATGTGGACTCCCACCTCCATGGTGTTTTTGTTGTTGTTTTTCCCACTTCTCGTTGCCATGAGTGCACAGAATGGAAAGTCCAAGATTTTTGGTCGTCTCATCTCTAAGCAGGGAAGCAGGCAAAAGTAAAGGTCTCCTTTGTTTGTTTGTCTACATATCTTCCCTGAGAAAACAGGAGTCTGGGGAGCAGCAGGTCAATGGAAGAACTTCCAGCCATGCAGCTTCAACACATGTGTTCTACCAAGATGTTAAATAAGAGGACAACGAGCTCTGGACTCCACATGGCTTTAAGTAGATTGGCTTTTCTTTCTGCTGTTGTCATTTTTATGAATGAAAGTAGACTTTCACCCTCCAAAGCAACACTCGACTCATTGGTGCAGAGGTCTGCTCAAGTTTTTTGAGGTAGGAAATCCAGGATAGCAAACCACACCTGGAAAAAATCACAGTCTATTCAAAATCTGTGCAATTTTGGTAGATTTGGGGGCAGGGAAGGAAGGAAATTTCGCAAGATTGCTGAGCATTCATTTGGATGTCATGGAAATGGTGAGATATAGACTTTGACCACAAGCTGTGCTGATCATTTTGTAATGCAAAAATCTGCGACTCCCTAAATCTGCACACAGAAATGTGGCTGATCTCATAGAGAGCGAGGAAAGGCAAGAAAAGGGACAGAAAAGGTGATGATTTTTTACAAAGGAATTCATGTCTCCAGCTGATTAACATGAGGTGTCAGAAAACGGGAGTATGTCATGATCTGAAACAGTGGAAAAGCCATTTCTGCTTTTCCCGTTTGTCCTCTTAGCTGTTGTCCTGTGCACATCCATGTTGTTATGCTCCATCTCCTAAATCAGGAGCATAAGAAAAGGAGAAAATGAGGTCTATGATCAGAACCCGAAAGCGGGAAATACGTGGCTTCTGTGGACTGTGCTAACCACTGGGGTATCATTTGAGGACGTCTATGAGATGCACTGGGACTGAGTCTGGCCTGTTTCTGCATAGCTGCTCCCCAAAAAATAAATTTTGAACCATAAAGGAATAATATTTGCAATTTGCTGGCTGTACAGTTTCATTAAGATGACATAACATCTTAGACAGATTATAATTTTATAATACCTTTGCATGCCGCTGCTATTACTACTATGCTGTTTTATGTCGATGTTAATATACAGATGTTGCTTTAATCTGTTTTTTAATTTACTTTGTATATCCCCCACGTACATTTCGTCGTAAGGTAGTTTATTTTGTAGCAGCTCATTTATTTTAAAAGTTGGAGGTTTTTTATACCACTGCTAGCATGCTAATGACATTTATACACATATTCTCTTTAATCTTTCCCCTAGTTGCCTGGTACAGAGCACAGATACTATCATCTCTCTGTTTTTTCTAAATGCTGAAAACTGTTTTATTAGAAGTTTTATTTTAAGGTTTCTGTTTTTCTTTTTTTCCTTAAACTTTACTAAAAGCATTACTGTGGTACAGTATTTTGGTGTGGTGCACCTTCCTTGGCTTTTCCAAGACACTTTCATTGCAGGATAAGTGTTATTGTTGTCATGCTGTTGGGTTGGATCACCTTCATGGTCATCTGGTGCTACCTAGAAAGATCTTGGCCCTGTGGACAGCCGCACATTCCCAATTTAGGGATAAGGCAAAGAGCAAAGTTGGGGCCTAGAGTTAAAATTCACATCTCTGCCCTATACCAAGCCCAAACGAAGATGAAATCCAAACACTGAGATGTCCCTATGCCTGGATATAGATATTGTATGCATGCTAAACAGTAAATCCTCCCAGCTGGGTTCACTTAGTGCAGGACTTTGGAGTTGTGTCAATAGTGAAAGCAGGTCAAATCAGGGAATAAGGATTCAGTGACTGCAGGCTGGTACTCATGAACAAAACCTCGCGTTTTGGCCTCAGGTGAATAACGCAGGTTTGTGTTTAGTTTCAGTGGAGGAGCAAAGTCCCATTTCAGAAGGGACTTACGTGCTTTGTGCAGTGCAAATGCGCAAGGAGGTGGAGAGAGAAGTTTTGGAGCTGCTTTCCATGCAGGACTTCTCAAATCATGTCTCATTTAGTCTGCCACCCAGCATGTCATCAAATCAACAAGTGAACAAATTACATTGCCTTTGGTGGGACTAGTCCCTCACCTCACCCCAGCACACCGGTGACCTGCAGCTTGACTGCTCCATGTACAACTCTGCCTTGCTGAACCCCTGGTGAAACGGCTCCCAATGCAAGGAAAACGAACGCTGCCCCTCTCTGCAAACTTCGACATTGCAGCCCTGCTGTAATATCCTGTTGGAGCTTTCAAGCCTCCTCTGGTAGACTTCCCCACTTCCCTTAAAAAATGTACATCAGGAGAGGCCTGAATATTTTTCCTATCACTTGGTGGGACAGAGCTTGAGAAACGCTGCCTTAGATGGTTTCATGTTGCCAAAATGTATTTGCTATTTGATGATGTGGGCTTCGGAAGGCCTGCTGTTCCCAATTGTCCATTGCATATTAAGAATGGTTGTAGCCAAGAAGACTTTTCTATTTATTTGCTCCCTTTTCACTGTGACTTTATTATGCATGAGCAGCTTGACTGTGATACTCCTTTTGTTTTACATTTTGCATTCATTAAGAACCAGTCATCTGCATATTTTGTGAACCCTCGGGGGTCTCTTCTCCCCTTGATGCATGTGTGCCAGTCCCATTAGCATGGATAGGAATTAGGAGCTCACACTGAAGGAAAAACATAGTCACTCCTCCCTCTGTTTCTCTCTTCACCGCTCAACTAGGATATTAAAAAAATCATTACAGATGATATTCACTTTGGGTTAAAAAAATAAAAAAGGAAGGAAAGGAGTACTTGATCATGTATCTCCAGAGAGTCTTCTTATAGCCCAGGGCTAGAGGCCATGTAGACAGAGGGTGTAAATCATTTTAGCTTCACTGAGGTTTATGGCTATGTCTGCAGGAGTAAGTAAAGCAGGCCAGACCCTCTTCCCAGCCTGCAGGCAGGACATACAGTTAGGCTTGTGTCCACACTGCTACCCTCTTCCCTCCCAACCATGTGAACATGCAAGCAGAGTGGGCGCTTTGCACCCAATTGCCTGGCCCTGTTTTGGTCGCTAGCATTCGAACCACCTCAAAGGGTTCGGTCCCATTTCTGGGACCATTTCTTGGCCAGTTCTTGCCCTGCCATTGAGACGAGGGACCAGGGTTCCCAGCGTCACTGCTGTCATGGATGGCGAGGGCTGTTCCCGATGTCACCCCATGCCGCTTCGGCATAGGGCTGCTCTCCTCCCTCCCCAGCTCCTCCCTACTAAGGGACTTTTTTCAACCTCTGTAAAAATTATCAGAGCACAACGGCTGTTGGTACAGGGATACCCTCCTCTCTCTGCCTCATCTCAGAGGGTTGGAGCAATCATGCTTCTCTATCCAGACAGAAGTTTTCTATAAAACCTCCACTGCTCCTCTGCATTTTGCTCCTTTCTTGAGCGTGTGCACAGGGAGGGACGTGGGGAGATATGAATTTATTTTCTACATTGTTAAAGCTTTAACATTGCCCTCAGATCATACTGACACAAAGGCAATGCAACTCGGTTCACCAAACAGCACATTTTGCCCTGAGCAAAGACACTTTCCCATGCATGGAATGAGCTCCCACTGTTTCCCATAAGAGCGCCGGGGCTGGCTCAAGAAATCCAACTGAAAGCTTCCTGACACAACAGCCCGCCTGAAACAAGTGAAATGGATGATGGTGCAGGCTGCAGCCAGCCAGTGCTCGCCGGAGCTGTGCACAAAGCGCAGTATTAGACAATGTCCCCACATCACTGCTGCTGTAGTGGCTGGAGCATCATGCTCTCCGCAGAGCGTCCAGCCCGTTTCAGCTGTGTGCTGCTGGCAGCAGGGACCAGGTTGATGCTGATATGTTTGCACACTCATCAGCGTGTCTGTCTCAAGGGTTGGGTGCAGTGGATATTTTAGCAAGGAGACCACGCAGAAGGAGCCTATCTCATCTGGGTAATGGTGGGTGGAGGCGCAAGGGTGAATGTTTTTGGAGAACGAGGTGTTCTGTGTAGCACGACTGCCTGCCTACCAGGTCTCTGCTAACAGTCCAAATGCTCTCTCGGGATTAAAGTGGCAGCTCCAGTGCCAGCACTGGGTATTTGACTGGAAGAATCAATTTTTTGAGTGCTCTTTCACCATCCAACTCTGTCTTCTTTGTGCTGTTTTGTGACCTTAGCAGGGTATGCACAAGTGGACAAATTACTTAGCAAAGGGACCCAAAGCAAAAGAAGACCATACTCCAGGGTAAGAGATCTCACTCAGCTCTTCCCGGCAGCCTCATTTCAGGCTGCTTGGAGATGGCCAACAGGTAATGCAACAAAACAGCAATGTCCCAGCTTGTGTTTCTCTTGCTCTTTTGGCCCATTCTTTCTACTCACAAACTCTTTTACGAGCTCCAGTCTGGAGTAAATAAACATGTACTTAATGATGGCAAACTAGGAGACCATGGGCTGTCCTTAGCTTGGTGAACAACCCTGGAGCTTGGAGGCTTCTGACATCCTTTGCCATAAGGTATGGAGACTTGCTGCTTCTCTACATTGGCATAGCTCACCAGTGCAGGATTTATATTTCTGCCTTGACTTATTCCCGCCCAGCTGGCTGCTCTCAGCCTGTGTTTGGTCCTGGATAACTTTGCTAAAGCACTGTCTAGTCAGTGTTGTGGCCATGCATCTGCTTCACTGAGGTTTGGAGTTTCTGGTTATACACCACAATAATTGCACTTCAGCTGTGCATGATGCCATGTTTAAGAGGCAAGCACTCCTCACTCCCCCCCCCAAAAAAAAACCCAACTTGGGATGCGGTTTAATCTTACTCCGCTGAACTAAAACAAGCAAATAAACAAACTGAAAGGATGGGAAATGATTTTACTGGAAGTAACATCAGCTTCCCCATTCGTGAATCAGTTTGTTAAGAGAACGAGGCTCCATTTAGCTAAAAGGTGCAAGCTAAATTGCACGACTGGCCTTCACATCTGCAGTCTTCTGTGTATCAGTTTTGACTCAGCAGTTTTCAATAGTAAATCATTAGTGTTCCCATGAGAAAGGCAAGCTAGTTCTTAACAGGAGTTTGAAATGAGGAAAGAGATGGGCGGAAGAACAGATTTTCCATTCCTAAAATAAGGCAGAGCATTCGCCTTGAATATATAGAAAGCACATGGGAGGCCTGAGGCGATCCCTTTGTTAAATATTTACCAGGCCAGTATTATTTTACAAAACATATATAAAACTTTATCTAAGCCAGACGGAATAAGTATAATGCTTGGATGGGTCAATAGGACCATTTTCCAGAGTGACTTGTTCTTAAATGGAAATCAAAATCCTACTAGAGGAAGTTCAGTAATGTTTGACTTCTAAAAGCATTGCTTGCAAAAATGCAGCGGTGCCTCGACTCCAGGAAGCCAGCAACTTATGTCACCGGTATGGTGAGCGAAGGATTTTCTCTTCGTTGCATCTGTACAAACTCTTGGACAAGAGTACGGTTAGCGGATGAACTCCTGTTGGCTTGGTGTGAATCTGAGGATGCGGAGGAAAGGATAAATGAGGGTGTGTGCAGTATTCCCCCCCCAAAATCACTTTCATTACTCTTACAGATAGCCCATGTTTTGAATGAGTTTCCATGTTTTGAATGAGTTTAACCCGCCACAGGCCCTATCATCCTCTTTGCAGAAGTCAGGGTTCAGGTCTGGAGTTATCCAGATCTTCATTCCCGCCCTCCGTACTTCACTCACAGATATAATTAAAGTGCAGGTAACTTAGAACTATCCAAATATTGCAGAGTAGCCAGGATTAGATAGAGGATTTGATCACTAATCTTTGTAAGGACACTGCAGAAAGTGCCTGTCTGTAGATGCACAACTAGTGTAGAGGCACTGTTTTCCCCTGTTTTGTAAATCTTTTTCAAAAAGGAAAAAATGCTTATTTTGAGTTTTGCTTAAAAATGAATGAAGTTTTCTTTCCTCACAGGTATTTTTAAGAAATTTGTGATTTTTTTTTCCTGGATTATTCACAAGCTAAATTACTGCCATTATCTACTTAGAAGCAAGCAACAGTATTGCCCATGACGTTATTCAGGAATAAGGTAAAATTTCTTACTGTTAGATCTTGGTTCTTTTGCTGTTACCGCTGATGTTTCTGCATCTCCTACTGTCTGGAGGGTCTTGGACAGCTTTATGGACAGTGGGGAAGGGTGCCTGTTGGGTGGTTAGTGTCAATACTCATTAGGAGGTGTGAACTAGCCTGTCATGTATACTTGCTTTCCTCTCAGGTCATGGGACCTCTGGAAAACTGGCCAAAATATATGTTTTTTTAATACAAGGTGATACTATCAAAGAACACTCTTGCTGCTCATAAAGTCTAGTTTTTTAATTTTTAAGATTGGTTATATTCCTATTGCCATATTTGCCCAGCCTCATTATTCTCCCATAATGTGGGAAGGGAAATAGCTTTTCAAAGCTTCCTATTGGACAAAAACAAACAAAAAAACAAACAAAAAAATTGTTATTTCTTTTAATCCCACCTTGTATTTTATTATAAAGCTTGCAAAGAAACAGGGGGAAGGCTACAAAGGGCAGGTGTCTGGTAGGCTGTCTATAGGAAAGGGGGATGGCAGCTGATGCTGAGCACTGTGTGTCCCCAGAGAAGGACTGGAGAAGGATCTTAAGTAGGGATTTGGAACCTGTTGGTGCCAAGTAAGAGGCCTGATCTCTGGGAGGGTAGGGAAGGTCTATCAGAGTTGGCACACTGATGGGGTGTGCAGTGATAAAGGAGCTTTTGGGTTGGCGCTTCAGGCATGGGAGATCAATGCTCTGGATTTTACGAGCAAAATTGCATTGCAGCTTCAACCCGAATTTGGAGAAGGAATTTACTCACGCACAACACGCGTGCTCCTCCATGTCTTGCATGGCAAAGACAAAACCATGGAGAACAAGCGATCTGTCCTAATTGTGGGTCAGAACAGAAATGGAACCAGACCTCCCAATGCATGAGCCAATTTGTGGGATCTTTGAGGGCCTCAGGCCCTCAAATGCTCTTGTTGTCCCTATGCTGGTGCATATCAGCAGAAGAGCAGTCTCTTGCAACCTTGAAGGAGGAGGTCCTGGAGCTACACTGTGGAGCTGGTCCTGCATGCAGCCTTTTCAGCAGAAAAATGAGTGTTTATGGTACCTTCTAGTTGTGGTTCCTTACTAGTATATGTCAGAAATATCACAGGAATTGGAAATGTCTGGTGACGAGACTCTTTTATTTTTCCTACCTCTTTTAAGCCAAACTTGTCTCCTATAGCACAGAAAATGCTTGATTTTTGCTAGACAGGAGGATATACAAAGGGAGAAGGCATAAAAAACAACCAAAAGTGGATTCAAGTGCCTGAAGAAACTATGAGGAGTCCCATAAAGAAGGACCAGCTTTCTGCTCATGAGAGATAAGTCCAAAAATGTCCACAAGCTGGCGGAGGTCAGGTCTGCCTGACTGAACAGGCTGGTGGCCAGCATCTGCCACATGCAGCCTTCTCCCACGCTGTTCCTGGCCATAGCAGAGAGCTGTGAAAACTCACAGGTTAATGAGTCTGAATTCACAGTTCATCTTTAAAATACTGGCACGTATTAAGGCTTTTTCAGTATATATGATACTTTCTCCAAATCCTCTTCCGGCTTCCAGTAATTTGCAGTTTGTGTACGACCTGAGCCAAACGTGGTTGCTCCATGCAAATCACCTCCTTCCATGAGCTCATCGGTCTCCCCTTGAGCCCAGGCAGGCTTTGAGCATCCAGTGTGATTTAGGGAAGCGATGCGTGACAAATAAGGGCAAGTTGGCTTTTTTTTTAAAATTATAAAGTGCAAAACACATTGGCAGCTCTTTCTGATTTGCAAATACACTCGAGAAACTTGTAACCAGGGAACGCTTTGTGAACGGGAAGAAAAGCACAAAATTTGTCATGCCTCAGGAGCTATTCAGTTCCTTTGCACATCTAAAATTTACATCAAGCTGGGCAGCTATGCAATGCAGTCGAAGTTTAAGGCATCCAAACTTTGCTGCGAATTGCTGCACTGCTACCCACCGCTATGATTTAAGTCACTTCAGATGTCTAAGTAGAATCAAAAAATTAAAAGTGTCATGAAACATTTTTTGAGAACTCCATTCAGTGAATTTTGAAAACCTTCCCCTCATCTTCTGTGAAATATTGTTGTTTATATTTTATACCAACATCTCTCAAGCTGCGTAGGCTCTATGTCATTGGAAAAAACATCTTGTAAAAATTTTCCTTTTTGTCTGTGATACCTTGAGTTGCAGTTACATTTATCCCAGTTCTGTGAACAGCAGTGCTTCTGAAATCTGTTTTTCTAAAACCTGCATTCCTGATGTTTGTCCTTTGGGTTTACTCTCTGAAGTGCAATAATATAGCCTGAGCTCATCTTGGACCCTTCCTCCAGGGGAACAAGAACATGATTTGGAGGTCTTTCTTTTTAAAGAAATTTAAAATAAATAATAAATAATTTTCCACTTAGTAAAATATTTTTTCATAAAATTTGCAGGAACTTAATATATTTGATATGTTTGTGATTGCTAAACTTCTCATGTATTTGGTTGAAATAGTATAACAGCTTTGGAAGTTGTCAGCATCATTTGCTTAAAAAGAAACTAGGAAATATTAATAGGTTAAAGATATTACTATGAAAGTGTAGCATATTTTCTCTTTAACTCCATGGCTACCTGAATGGTTGATAAAAATTGTAATATCTCTCCTGAAATTTATTCTTTTTTTTCTCTCTCTTTCATCATTTATATTTATGACCACCTTTCTCTTCTCACCTGGAACCTGCTAATGCTGACAAGTCAAGAAATGAAACTTTTGCAGGCAGACCAGTCATTCTGCCATAGTAGATGCTGAATCCCATTCAACCAAACCAAATGGGTAGAGGTTTCCAAACACCGATTTTTACAGATTTTGCAAAAGTACTCAGGTGGAGCTGAAAAGCGTCCCAAAGAATCCGTGCAGGACAGCAACATCAGAAAAGTCCTAATCCCAGGAAACATCACTCAAAGGTTGCATGGTGCTATGTATCAGATCAGTGAATGCACCTACAATAGGAAACAGATTTCTAAGCTGCTTACGGACCAGCCTGTTTCATCAGTGTGTTGTATAGCAAAGTCAAATATTTTGCCATCCCTAAGCCAGAGGTATCTCTGCAATTACCATCATCAACCCACCAGGCAGTTTCATCAAAGAGCAGAGGTCTGTGCAGCAGGGCTCTGTTTCCGTAAAACCACATGTTGAATGAACTTCCACCACATCTCCTGACTTTTCATTATCCTAATTCTGAGTTGTCAAAACGTAAATATCCCTTCCACTAAATAGATGGCAACTCCCCATTTTCTACCTTTGCAGTGAAAGGTTTCAGAAAAGGCCTTTGCTTCTGAGAGGGATGCTATCAGACCTGTAAATCTAACAAAATGGCAGAGGACAGTGTTTTCGGGAAGAAATTTGATAATTTCTTTTTTGATAATTGCAGATTAGCTTTATATTTATATGTCTTAGCAACTCTTGCTGCTGCTGACTTTAAGCAGTGAAAGAAGATCAAAATGGAGTGGAACACCACCAAGTGGGAAGGAGATCTTCACTAGTTCAGGTGTTCAGTGTCATTTATTTTGCAGGATGCAATGATTTGGCCTTTGATATCAGTTTTTATTACCGGAAACGCAAAGAAAGAGGCTGAGGATGAGGTGTGTGTCCAAATGACTTATGTGCCCCATGACCAGACCAAAGGCAAAACCATGAGTGAACGTCTGTGTCACACACAGAGGTGGGACTCCATAGCCATACCCACTGCTTGCTGTCAACATTGTACTCCCTTTCCCCACATACACGTACTTGAGTTGTTACTTGGGTGGAGATCGAAAGGATTGAATTAGAGACTTCCTGCATTTGAAAGAAACTTTTACATCAAAGCTGATTTTCCATGCTTCTATTTTCTGTAACTCTCCCTGCGCAAGAGAAGGAGCACCATGGCCCTTCCAGACATGAGTCACTACAGCTTCAGGTTAGCTGCAATTCAGTATGAGCTAGCTAGCTGCATACTTCAGGTGTTTTATTGGTGATACAGAAGCTATCATATACACCAGTTTACATGATAAGGAGTACAGAAAATATCCCCAGTTTGGGGAATCTCTGTCATCCAGAAAGGTGGGAGGGAGGAGGAGACTCCAGTGCCTCTGCGCTTGGTGACAGGCTGCATCCATGTGGAGCAGAGATGTAGATCATAGCCAGTGTGTTTTTTTCATTGACACACCAGGTTTGTTCAGTCTGTATTATTTCCAGCCGTAATTACATAGGGCAGAGCCTTCTGCAAATGCTGGAGAGCTCCCTTGCTCTGCTGTAGCCTGGGTAGGCAGGAGGCATATTAGGAAATTGTTCGGTTAATGTTAAAGAGGATGGATTTGTGATTATGGTGTTTTGACCCACCTGGTAGTCTGCCCTTGGAGCTCTACTTAACAGGTCTTCCCTGTGTCTTTTGAAGCAGTTAATTTTGTGGCCAAGTCCCTGAACTCTCTTTCTGTTCCTTTTTCACGTGTAGGGCTGTTTGCCTCTCTGCCATCCAGTCATCTCGCAAATGCTTGCTCAAGGACACCGGGGAAGATTTGTGCTAATAATGAAAAGCTTGAAGGGGGCAAGAGATTTTGCCCAGGAAAATAATGTCGATCAGCTCTGTTGTGCTGCTGTCCCATTGAGAAGAGGGAGCTAATAACAGAAAGGTTATCTAACAGGCTGGCTTTCAGGGACTGTGGTCATGTGAATAGTTCATTAATGCTCTGTATTTCAAGCAAACTTCTCTGCTACCTTGCAGAGATCTAGGATTTTAGAATATTTGCTTCTTTTCTTTATTTATTTTTAGTTTATAGAGAAATTAAGTCTTGTCATTTCTGTCTGTCAAGGATCAATAACCGGAGAAAGGGAATGGGATTTTTCTCTATATTGCTTCTTTGCCTAATACTGGGATTTTTTTCAGCAGTCCACAAAAACCAGTGGGGAATATATTTCCAGGTTTTGGAGCTGAGTGGTTTTTTTTACTTGTATTTTTGTTTCTCGTTGCACCACAAACCACGCGGAAGGGGCCAGGAGTGTTTCGTATTACATAAGAGTGGCCCTCCACGCTTTAATGTGGGTCTGCACTGTGCCATGCAGTGAGCATAATGTGTCCTCCCAGGGACAATTTGCATAAAGGATAAATAAGAGAATCACAATGTGAAGTTTATTCATTTTTAAATCCTGCAGCGTTTGTGATTGAAGGCCCAAGCTCAGATGTTTTCCTGATGTGTACCATTAAGAGTCAGGGCTTTGCCTAATGTCTCTTCTGTTACTGCAGGGGGATGTAATGTGCAGTTTTTCTCCACACTGGAGTATCATTTTCAGTGTATATCACTCGGCTAGGGAGTGAGGAACTACAGGCTGCATTATCTTGTAGCGGGCCCACTCTCCTTAATTTGCTGTAACCGAGCCAGCACATTAAATACAAAACATATTGATGTTCTCTGAGAACCCTTGAGGGTCTTTACCCTTCCTTGTCAAAGGAACTATGCAAGCCAGGAGGAAAGAAAAAAGGCATTTTGCCACATTGAAAATAGTTGTGCTGCTGGCATGCCGTGGCTAACATAGCACTGTGCTTGCTCTTACTTCACTTAGAAGAGAAAGGCATAAGAAATGCCGTTTTATCTCCTAACCCCAGGTCAGCGTCAGTGGAGGGAGACAATCTGAAACCATCTGATGATGTTGGTAACAAGGGCATAAAGCTACACGCTAACCAATTTTCTGAAGACCACTCTGATAATCCCACAGAGGAAATCTAGTGGGGAAAGGGTCTAGTGGTGCAAGGGCTGCCTGGACATGCGGGAAGGAGCTGGTGCAGGACATCCTGGGGTCCTCTGATATGGGCTAGTGGGTTTGGCCCCACTCATTGACTCAAGTTCAGATCTGATTTTGGTTGTTTTATCTAGTCCTACGTAAAACCTAAGCTTCATTTTAGGGCTGATGCTGAGAAAGCAATGCAAGTCATTAACAAGAATGAAAGCAAGAGCATACATGTCCTACCAGATCTGCTCGTGTCTCATGATCCATGAGATGTGATTGACGTATCTCAACATCTCAAACATGCAGATGATCACATTCGGTTGTCCAGAGTGTTTTTATGGGCTTAGGAAGCACTGTTTCGATGCATGGACCTTCAGCACATCAGAAGTGAAAATCTGAAACTAGAACATCCACTTCCGTGTCTGCAGCATCACTGGTTTTTTTTTCACCTTTCTTTAGATCTGAACTGTCTCTGGTTATAGACCTGTTGCTTTTCCATGTCATCTGAAGGAGCTTATCAGCAATTAGCTCATCAGCACCAGGACTAAAGAAATGTGGTGGTCTGTGGCTTTGTGCCCTATGACTGACTGTCTACAATATCTAAGTGGACGGGAACTCAGCTAAAAGGTTTTCTGGATTTGAGGGAATTTATAAGTTCTCCCACACTGGCTCTCTTCAGGTCTTTAAGAAGCAAATTCAAGGTTTCCCATATTTAGAGGGTCTTTGTCCTCAGTTCATGTAACTTGTGAAGACTCATTAATCTTGGAGATTTCTGCCTCATTGTCCATTTTGGATGAAACTATGAAATAGGAAAAACGTATCAGGGAAATGTGCAACTGGAAACACATACACAGATAATGTGCTCACATAGGCTTCTTTAAGGAATCTGGTTAAGGACTGTGATAGTATATAATTAATACTACTATTAAGCTTTTCTGAAAATAGTACCTAATACATATATGTTTACTGGGTTCTCTATTTACTCTGTAAATTTACTAGATAAGTTGCTTTGACACCCTAGCTTTTGCAGAGGGAGCTCAGGCTGAGTGTCCTGCGTACATTTATCTGGGAACAGTGGTTCAGCACTCCTCAGGGTTTAGACCCTGTGATTTTAGATGACACAAACTTTAGCAAATCCTGCAAACTCCAGCTCAAGACACAGGATAAAATCATGCTGCTGCAAATCTAGCCATGAACCAACTTTCTTTTAAAACAGCTATGGCTTTTGTGCAAACTGACCTTGCTGCAGAAGGCACCAGGTTATACAAAACCCAGAAGGAAAATCATTTGCAAATGTATCACCTTGTAGGGAAGCAAAATCAAAATGAATCCAAAGTAGTGTTTTTAAGCTTGATATGTTGGGGCTTTTTTCGTTTTTTCCTACTGAAAGCTCATAAGTAACACGATATTTGCCATGGGTAATGTTTATTCCAAACAACTTTATTCAGCTCTAGCCACAATCCTTCAGATCCTGTGCAGTCATTTGTTGTCTTTAGGATTAGAAAGCCTTTGTGTAGTGGTGGACCATTAATTGCTGACGCAGTCGTAGGTTGTAGATGGCTCCTAGGCTGTGTATGTTAGCATCTGCCTTTTGAGTGCTTTTTGGTATGGATGGAGAGGATTTATGTAAGTCAGAAAATATTTTGAAATTTGTGTTTCAAGGGAGGAGTGAAGAGTAAATATCTGAGGTGAGGAAATACTTAGGGGAAATCCTTCCTGTTCACAACCGGTAATGATGAGATATGTAGTAATTCTCGGTATTGGTTATTGAAGGAATCACTTCAGGTGACCCAGCATGGCCCATTCCTTTGTATACATCGAGAAGACTTGCTTTCCATTTGGCAAAGAGCAGCTACTTCACAGCCTGGTGAAAACACACAGAGCTCTCTCAAAGCCATCGCTTAGCAGGTTGCAGGTCCCTACACTGGGCACCAACCCCAGCAGCCCCAAAGCATCTCCACGGATGACACTAGTTCGCTCCTTCATTGGTGGTGCACCAAAACAAGATGCTAGTAGGCACGTGAGGAGATGTCTGGGAAGTATTTAGCAATGTGGGAGCTTCTGGTGTTGCACAGAGCACTAGTAACACTTAAGTTGTTTAATCTATGTGCAAACAGCGCCTTTAATCCCTGGAGAGGATCCCCCATGGCCAGAAATGAACCCAGGAGAGCATTTTCCTCCTAGCACCCACCTAGGACCCACCAGTCCTCATTGCACGAGTGTCATTCATTGCCAGTAGACACCCGATCATTATTGCACTGAAGTACATATTTTGAAAACCGGCTAACAAGCATGCTGTACAAGCTCGTGGCTTGCTGCAGGCTGCTTGTGGTGTGGCACGACTGCACAACATGACCATCACTGATGCTCACAAAAACCTACTTTTCCTAAAATGCTTGCTTGGTATCGATCTGTGCTCAGTGGGGCAGGGCCACCTGCTACTTTGTACAGCACCTGGCACCATGAACGGTTGCTGTCCATCGATGACGGAAAGGAATTGCCAGAAATAGTCTAAACTCAGAGTTGCTCTTTCCTCCATCAGATGCTAGAGAAACTTACTGTGCCGACTGGCTAGGGCGTGGGAGAGCGCTTATTATTCCCAGTAAAATTTCTCAGCGGGAATTTCACAAGCTGCAAAAACCTCCCGGTGATCCTGGCCCTGCGGCCCCGGGTCCCCAGCCCGTCCGCCCGCAAGCAAGGCGGTGCGAGAAAGGGCAGCAGGCAGCTCCGCTCCGGCGTGAGAAGCGTGGGGGCACCCCACGCTCGGCTGTGGTCTGTGTTTTCTCTCTCCCCTCGCCATACCCCCAGCAAAGCCCTAAAGCTTGCAGTTTAGTGTTTTCTAGGGGAGCGTGTGCGTGCACAAGTCTCTGTGTACGCGTGTGTGTGCGTGTGTTTTTTTGTGTTTCTTTCTTTTTTTTTTTTTTTTCCCGGAGTGACTTGTTTGTGCTGTCATCAGCCGTTGTTTTGGTAAATGGTGAGTTAAACAGATATATCCAAGCGTAAAATCTAAAAAATGTTCCCTGTGGGTGCCTGGGGGGTGTTGTTTGAAATCAACTACATATCAATTGAGCGGCGGTGAGCGGATCCGATGATAAATTCCAGTCCACAGACGCCTTATAAATTACATTTTTTTGTTCACGATCTAGCCTCATCTCGGCTCCCCAGAGGCCCTTACACGGAGAACTATGATTGTGCCGGCGAAACGTTTGCTCAGCTTGAGCGATGCCATTAGCGTTGCGTGTGCCGGGCCGCTCTCCCCGGCACCCCCCGCTTCCCTCTCCTTCCCCCCCATCCCCGTCCGATCCCACCCCCGCCTTTTCCCTCCGACAAAACGCAATATGCGCCGGGTAATTTTTCTGTTCATTATCTCATTGTTTTCTGTAAGTACAAGGTTAGATTGAATTACTGCAGGCTCTATTGTCTATTTGTAATTCTCCTTCCATGCCGCGCTCCTAATGAATGGGCAATTTAGTCAAATCTTCGTAACGGCTTCTTCTGCGCGTCAGCCACTTAATTACTCTGAGCTTTTCTCACTGCTGCTTTATTGCACACGGAAACTCAGGCTGCTTCCAGGTCTTTGCTAGGGGATCTCCAGCTCCGAAAGGGAAAAACCAGCCTCCGAGCCCGGCGGGATGGTCGCGGCATCCCCGGCGCGCGGGGCTTCCCCCTCCCGCGGGTTTTCTCTGCCGTTTTTGTGATACCGCGTGCACGGAGGAACCGCTCGCCGCGGAAATCAGGCAAAGTTCGTCGGAGGTGAAGGCCCTCCGGATCTTTTTATGTGACGGGGGGTGTGAAAACAAGGCAAAATAAATACAAAATTAATAAATACAAGTGGGTCTTGTGTGCAGTATATCCTGCTCCATGCAATACTGCGGACACTGGGATCCTCTTCTGGATTTATCTGGGGAGGAACGAAAGCCAAATTTAGCTCAATTTTTTTACCATGGGTAGGAGTTGTGCCTGCTCTTTTTCTTTTTCTTTTCCCCAGAGGCACATGTTCAGCTTCGTATTTCTTCTCAAAGAAGCATCATGTATTTCCACGTGTAAACAGAGGGCAGGGGGAAGGGAATAAATAGGGGATAGAAATAAATATGTGTTTAAAATGCATTCAACAAAATTACATGTGATCATTTATAGCTAACTGTCAGCTAGACATGCAAAGAAAGCTTAAAACATCTCCTTTGCACAATAAATACTTTTTGCTTTCCTTAACAGCGTGATACAGGGAATGGAAATAAGGAGAAATGTAGAAGTTTAGAAGCAAGCAGTGTGGATTATAAACAGGGTTCTGGCAGATTGTCCCCACACGTGATCCGATCCCCCAGTTTAAACTCCTAAAGAGACGCTGCTCCTTTCTTCAGAGACTGAAATCGTCGGATGGAGGGCAGAACTAGGCTCCAAATTGTACATTCATGGCCTCCAAGTGTATTTACACTCTACTCCGTGTGTTAAAACTGGACAGCGGGTTTTAATGTAAATCACATTTTTTTAACAAACTGTGGTGTAGCTCGACTAATGTATTTTCTGTTTTCCCACATTTGCACCAGTTAATGATCTTCGGTGAGGAAGGGCTCCAAAAAGGCTTTCTCTGCTTGTGTTTCAATTTCCCCTATGACTGGAGCAGAGACTCTTATTAAAATCACCTTGTGCAGGATTTCCAGGGAATGGGCTTATCCCTCAGAACCATCACAAATGTACGTGGGAGATCTTGTGAGCTTTGTAAGAGCTTAAAAATGCCAGTTGCAAATTATTGCAATTTTTACTGACAAAAAAGCCCTTCCAAAAGGCCTCTGGAGGAATTTTCTGATGTGGGAGCCTCCCTCCCCTGACCCCCAGAGCCAGATTGCTGAGGAGAGTGACAAGTGCAAAACCCAGCACAAAGACATTGCAGGTTTTCGAGACGTTTGAAGACTAATGCTGACACTCATTAGCCAGGTCACGGTTCTGGGGCAGCAGCAGCTTTGCTTGAACTTCCTGGAGACGTCTGTAGCTTAAGCCCCACTTCTCCCTCCACATGATCTAATGCAGCAGTTGGGGTGTCACACAGCAATCTGCTCCTCAGTACTTAAAATTCCCAGATTTCAGTAGAAATTAGAGTAACTCAGATCTTAATACGCATGATTGCAAGCAGGACAGTTTGCAATCCCCTCTGCAAAGGTGGACATAGGCGCTGCAAACATCATCCAGGACTCAAAGGTGCACCTTAAGATCAAACCTCCAGACCAAATCCCCTGCGCCACTTCATTTCGGGGAATGTGCATTTGATTTGGAGCAACGTTTTCAGGTCTGGCTGGCCATGGAGGTGGAAAAATTAAGGGGAAAACAGCTCTCCCAGGGTAAGCTGTAAGAGCGGGATCTGGTATTCTTCTCTTCAGACACCCAACCCTCCAGGTTCCTCCAGGGCATCCAATCTGATTTGATTATTGCTGTTTCCACTCTACCTAGCTCATATTTAGCCTGGATCTTGCAAAGGACCAGATCCTATTTGGGGACTTGAGTTCGATCCTGGGATGCAGCCAAGAAAGAGGTCATCACTTGGCCATGACATAAGGGATCTCACAGGACTGGCAGCTCTGGGCAAGGTCTCGGAAATACGTATCATTAAATAGCAGCTTATTTCTATTTGTCTTTACAAAAGACAGGGAGAGAAGCAGCCCGAGAGCAAGCTGGCGCCTCGTAGACCCAGATAGGCTCTTCGCCTGCTTTGTTATAATACTTCATTGGAAGTGACACATTGATAGCCACAGTTTTTCTAGGAAGTGACCTTCACGCTGCCCATTGATTCCCAGTGGCCATCAACTCTTTGCAATTGGAATGACAGGCCAGGTTAGAGGTCAGTCCTTAAATAAAGCTTCTGGATTACTAAACACCTGAAGTTCAAATGAAAATGGAAATCGGCACCTCGTTTTATGTGACATGTTACTGCTAATGACACTTCGGGATCCTAAACGGCTCCTGCTCTTTAGCTCCCGTGTGCATTTCGTTCGATACTGAGCCCCTTCAGCCAGCTCCTCTCCCTGCCACCGTTGGACTCTTACAGGACAGGCTGAGGCTGCAGAGGAAAGCAATATCGCTGGGATAGATGGCTTCTGGAAAAAAAAAAAATGCTTTCTCAGGAAAAGCCATCAGAACCAATTAAAAACATTTGCCTTTCAAGTGATGGCCAGAAACAATCATTCCCTTAATTAAGATTCACAGTAAAAGGATTTTATTTACATGAGCTGTGGCATTAAGAAAAGCCCCAATAGTATTGCTGTGCTGGGGAAGCTGGCTGCATGCTGTTTGCCGGGGCACGGTGAGGACTACTCGGGGGTGCCTGGATTTGGGGCAGGTGCAGCAGGGCACTGTTTTGGGGGGCAACACAGTCAGGAAGAAGAGGAGGCTGCTTTCCCCAGCTCCTTATGGAGATGCTGCTCCAGAGATCCTCACCCCTAAGCCTCTTTCCCTCCTATCCGACAAAAATGTAAAGTTATTGTCCCCAGTAAGGCAGGCAGCAGGACCCACAATCTGACGGACATGGCAGTGCGCTCATATTCCTTATTCCTGAGACTCTGGTGTCCATACCAATGAGTTAAGGATGGCCTGCCAGCACGCCGCAGCCTGCATCGTGCCTTTGGGCTCATCATCCACAGCAGGGCCACCCTGCCCGAAGTGGTCCTTGGACCAGCCTAACTCTCAAGTCTCGCCTGCAAGACCTGGTTGAGGACTAGCTCTTCTGGCCCCAATCATGTCAAAGTCCATTCAGACAGTCTAAAGTGCAGGCAACCAAGTCCCTGCACCTAGAAATGTCCCTTCTCTTTAATGATTACTATTAAGTTTCCAAAGACTAGCATATCAGGGTGTACCAAACACATGATTTGGTATCAAATGTTCTGGAAAGCATTTCATGATGCTTTCATTGCTCTGAAGGATCCAAATGAGGGAACACAACTGGATGGGGAAGGAAGGAGGGGACTTAACCCTCAAACCTCCCATGCTCTGTACCACACCACCCATTCACCTCGATGCAGGATGCTTTGAAAAATGAGCATCTGAAATATGGACTGACTCCTATTAGATCAGAAAAATGATGCAGCAGCATAACCGGGATGGGTCCATGGGTGGCAGGGCACATCCCAGTGCCAGGGTCCTCACGGCTCTGGTGGATCACGGCAACTTGTGCTTCAGGATCACCCTCCTGACAATATCTCTGCTCTGGGGGAGCCTACCGCACTTCCCAGTTGTTATTTTGGGGGTTTTTGGTGGGTGAGGTCTGCAGAAGGAGTAATTTAATTGCTGTCCATGTTGGTAGCCCTCACTGAGGGGCTGGGGCCGGATGGACACGGAGGCTGAATTACTTTCTTGCTGCTAAATACGGTCCCTCTAGGCAGAGGCTGCGGGAGGAGGAAGCCGCTCCCTGTATTGTAACCGTCTGGGTGATAAATAGTCTCTCATCCCCGCCGCTGTCCGCCTGACACCACTCAAGAGCACTAAATTAATCTAAACAGCAGCGTGTACCATGGATACTGCGAGGAGTTTGTTAATGCCCATCTAATAAAGTAGTAATAGCGAAGCCGCCGAGCACAATTTCATGAAGTGCTTTGGATGCGTATTAACCTAACCGAATATGGTGTAATGGGCTGGAAACGCTTACATCAAAACGTGTGTTCACCGACTCGTTTACGTGTTGACTCGTTTAAGTTGTACTTCTCAATGCAAGTCCTGAGGTTTCTGGTACAGAAGCCAATTTTCTAAGAGAATATTTAAAGATGTCTAAAGACATAACTTAAAAAAAATAAGATGATCTCTCAGAATGATCCTCGGTATTGCTCTTTTAGAGAAGGAAAACCTGGCTAGCTTCACCTAGTAAAATCAAACAAAAGTGTCTGTGTAGCAGGGTACAGTAGAACTCGTTTCAAGCACGCTTTCAAAAAATGTTTAAAACGTTTCCCCTGGCCAGAGACCTCACGCTGAATTTGAGCCAGCAGCAAATTTTTGCAGCTAAGGTTATAAATCAAAACTGGGTTGCTAATGAAAGTGCTGACACAACTTTAACTGTAGTAGTTCTTTCAGGCAAAACTATCACGAAATTAGTGTCACACATTCAGTATTCTGGTGCCATATCCAGGACTATGTTTTTTATCTTTCTCCAGAGTGCTTATACGTATCAGAGCAGCACTGAGAGTCAGTGACTGTCGTGTAATGCAGAATAGAGATATCTGCTATATCTAGTTAGACTGTGCATTATAAACTCACTTGTTGGGAATGCAAGACATCAAGTAATCAAATTATATATGTATATTTTTTTAAAGAATTATCTATGAAATATTTCCTATGTGTGTGAGCAGTTACTCAGGTCACTCAGTGTCACATTTGCTCCTTCATCAGACAACTGAAACCTTAAAAATATTACGGAAGAGTAGCCAATGTTCAAAAATCTGTTCTGGATACAACATTTAGATGTAACAACCATTTGCATCAATGGTCATCAAATCTGGGGAAAATGCAAACATTTCTGTGAAAACCTGACTATTTTCTCCTGGAAGCACATATCTCCTGCAAGTCAGAGGAACTGGGAAGGTCCCAAGGGCTTGGGACCTTGTCCAGCAAAACAATTAAGTGATATACTTTTGGGAAAGTCACAAGTCCCACTGTACATTAAAGACTGTGCAAGTGTAAAAATGTTTCAAATTAAGTTGGTCATCAGAGGTACAAGAATCTTGCCCTTTCTGTCTCCTGGGAAATCATTTTGTTTGGAATCAGAATGAAAGTGGGCATTCCCATGAAAATTTGAAGTCTCTCAAAAAGCACTGGTTTGGAGAAAATCAGAAGAATTCTACTCAAATTTTCTCCTATTAGAAAGTGTCTGGAAATTTTCCAGTAATTTCTTTTTTAAATGCTATTTTTTCTGAGCTGATGCTACTAGAAGTGCTATTTTTCAGAGAACAAGTTCAATTTCAATGAACTGTCTCTGAAACACAGGGAGGTTTTCCGTCAGAAACCTGCCTTACTCTGCATCAATTTATTACTGAATTTCAGAGTCTATAGTTGGGAAAATTCTTCGAAAAACAATTTAAATATCCTGAAGATCTTATTAACCTTTTTTGAGGTGGTCAGTTCTTGCCTTTTGGAGTTTCTTGGTTAATGGTACTCAAGACAGAAAGGACAACTTTTAGGACAATACAAAGCCCTTTTAGGAATACCAAATCATTTACAAATGTTAAGATTGACTGTTTAATTGCCATTCATGGAAACTCAGCTCAGGCCTTGAAAGTATCATATTGATACGGTAAACGGCACAGAGAGTGGTGGCCTGAGCTTTGTCTCCACAGCTGATGGATGTCTCCTGGGTTAATGGCCTTAATTGACTCCTTCTTCCAGTAGGGTATGAACTAGAAGGGAATGGGGCTTGCCCTCCCATCGCAGTACTGTTTATGAAGTGGTTACAGAGATGAAAATAGGTTTGTTCCTCTGAATGCAATGCCAAACACGTACGGACTGAAATTCACCCCTGTTCAAGGGTGGGCACATTAAATTAGGCCCACCTTGGAGGCTCAGAGGTCTGCTTTGAAACTGTGGCTGCAAGTCGTAGCGGCTGGAAGTGGGCAGAGCTGAAATCAATGCCACTCTCCAAATGAGGTCTTACACAGGGCTCGCACGGTACCTATGTGTTGCACTCTGTCTTTTTGTCTCCTGAAAACTGTTCTGTTGAGTAAAATAGCGTTGGTTGTTCCTTTACTGACAGCTGCCATGATTTTCAGAGGAGACAATAAAACAAATTCAGGAATAACTAACCATAGAATCAGAACCAGTAAGGTTGGAAGGGACCTCTGGAGATCATCTAGTCTAACCTCCCCGCTCAGCAGGGTCACCTACAGCATGGTAGACAGGGTTGCATCCAGGCAGGTCTTGAAGATCTCCAGAGAAGGAGACTCCACAACCTCTCTGGGCAACCTGGTCCAGTGCTCCATCACTCTCACAGGGAAGAAATTCCCCCTCACGCTCAGGCGGAACTTCCTGTGCTTCAGTTTCTGCCCATTGCCTCTTGTTCTGTCACAAGGGACAACTGAAAAGAGTTTGTCCCCGTCCCCCTGACACCCTCCCTTCAGGTACTTGTACACAGTGATCAGATCCCCCCTCAGTCTTCTCTTCCCCAGGCTGAAGAGGCCCAGCTCTCGCAGCCGTTCCTCATAGGGCAGGTGCTCCAGCCCTCTGATCATCTTCTTAGCCCTACGCTGGACTTTCTCCAGTAGCTCCATGTCTCTCTTGGACTGGGGAGCCCAGAACTGGATACAGCACTCAAGATGAGGCCTCCCCAGGGCTGAGTAGAGGGGCAGAATCACCTCCCTCGACCTGCTGGCAACACTCTTCCCAATGCACCCCAGGAGACCACTGGCTTTCTTGGCCACAAGGGCACATTGCTGGCTCACGGTCAACTTGTCATCCACCAGCACTCCCAGGTCCTTCTCTGCAGAGCTGCTCTCCAGAAGGTCAGCCCCCAGCTTGTACTGGTACATGGGGTTATTTTTCCCTAGGTGCAGGACCCTGCACTTGCCCTTGTTGAACCTCAGGAGGTTCCTCTCTGCCCAGCTCTCCAGCCTGTCCAGGTCTCTCTGAATGGCAGCACAGCCCTCAGGTGTGTCAGCCACTCCTCCCAGCTTGGTATCATCAGCAAACTTGCTGAGGAGGCACTCTGTCCCCTCATCCCAGTCATTGATGAAGAAGATGAACAGGATGGGACCCAGTCCTGAGCCCTGGGGGACGCCACTAGACACAGGCCTACAACTACATTCCACACCACTGATGATGACCCTCTGAGCTCTGCCTTTCAGGCCGTTCTCAACCCATCTCACTGTCCACTCGTCTAACCCACACTTCCTGAGCTTCTCTGGGAGGATGTTATGGGAGACAGTGTCAAAAGTCTTGCTGAAGTCAAGGTACACAACGTCCACTGCTCTCCCCTCATCTCCCCTACCAGTCATTCCATCATAGAAGGCTCCCAGGTTGGTTAAGCAGGATTTCCCCTTGGTGAATCCATGCTGGCTACTCCTGGTCATCTTCATTTCCTCCATATGTCTGGAGATGACATCCAGAAGGAGCTGTTCCATCACCCTTCCAGGGATGGAGGTGAGGCTGACCAGCCTATAGTTGCCTAGGTCCTCCTTCTTGCCCTTTTTGAAGACTGGAGTGGCTTTCTTCCAGTCCTCAGGCACCTCTCCAGTTCTCTAGGACCTTTCAAAGATGATGGAGAGCAGCCTGGCAACAACATCTGCCAGCTCCCTCAGTACCCGTGGGTGCATCCCATCTGGGCCCATGGATTTGTGGATGTCTAGCCTGCCCAGAAGGTCTCTAACCCTATCCTCCTCAACCAAAGGAGAGTCTTCCCTTCTCCAGACTTTCTCCCTTACATCCAGGCTCCGGGATTCTTGAGGGCTGCCCTTAGCAGTGAAGACTGAAGCAAAGGAGGCCTTCAGTAACTCTGCCTTCTCTGTATCCCTTGTCACCAGGGCTCCCGCCCCATTCAGCAGCAGGCCCACATTTTCCCGAGTCCTCCCCTTGCTGCTGATGTGTTTGAAGAAGCCCTTCCTGTTGTCCTTGACATCCCTTGCCAGACTCAATTCCAGCTGGGCCTTAGCCTTCCTCGCAGCATCTCTACACACTCTGACTGCATTCCTGTAATTCTCCCAAGTAGCCTGTCCCCTCTTCCACATATGGTGTACTTTCTTCTGTCTGAATTTGGCCAAGAGCTCCTTGCTCACCCATGCAGGTCTCCTGCCCCTTTTGCTGCACTTCTTACTCATAGGGATGCACCGCTCTTGATCTTGGAGGAAGTGATGTTTGAATACTAGCCAGCTCTCCTGGACCCCCCTTCCTTCTAGGGCCTTAACGCATGAGATTTCACCAATTAGGTCTCTGAAGAGCCCAAAGTTCACTCTCCTGAAGTCCAGGGTTGCAGTCCTGCTTGTTGCCTTGCATTTTTCCTGCAGGATCCTGAACTCCACCATCTCGTGGTCACTGCAGCCAAGGCTGCCCCCAACCTTCACATGTCTAACCAGTCCCTCTCTGTTGGTAAGGACAAGGTCCAGCAGGACACCCTTCCTCATAGGCTCCTCCACTGCTTGAGACAAGAAGTTATCATCAATGCATTGCGGGAGCCTCCTGGACTGTTTGTGCCTAGCTGTGTAGTCCCTCCAGCAGATGTCAGGGTGGTTGAAGTCCCCCATGAGAACCAGGGCCTGTGATTGTGAGGCTACCTCCAGCTGTCTATAGGAGGCCTCACCAACTTTCTCTTCCTGGTCAGGTGGCCTGTAGTAGACACCCACAACGGTGTCCCCCATGTTAGCCTACCCTTTGATCTTTAACCGCAAGCTCTCAACTGCCTCCTCCTCCTCCACCCCTAGGCAGAGCTCGATGCCTTCCAGTTGCTCTCTCACATAAAGAGCAACTCCACCACCTCGCCTTCCTGGCCTCTCTCTCCTAAAAAGCACATAGCCATCCACGGCAGCATTCCAGTCATGTGAGCTATCCCACCATGTCTCTGTGACTGCAATGAGTTCATGGCCCTGCGACTGCACACAGATCTGCAGCTCCTCCTGTTTGTTCCCCATGCTGCATGCATTGGTGTACAGGCATTTCAGAGAGGTGGTCATGCCTGCAGGTTTCCCAGGAAGGGTGTACGGGGGTCCCCCATAACCATGTCCCAAACGCACTTCCCCAGCTGCATGTACCTGCTGGAGGCCCCCCAACCCAACTTGTGTTTTGTTGTCTACCCTGTCTGTATGACACCCCCTCCCTCCCCCATCCTACCTAGTTTAAAGCCCTCTTTGCTAGGCTGGCCAGCCTGTTTGCAAAGGCAAATGTGCCCCGTTTGGTGAGGTGAATCCCATCTCTCTCCACCAGCTGTTGGTCTTCAAACCATGTTCCATGGTCATAGAATCCAAAACCCTGTTGCCAACACCAACAGTGTAGCCAGTAGTTGATTTGGAAAATCTTCCTACTCCTCCTCCTTAGCCTTACCCTAATTGTCAGGACTGATGAGAAGACCACCTGGGCTCCCAGATCCTTGGCCACCATGCCCAAGGCCTTGAAATCTTCTTTGATTGTTAACACAAAATAGCTTCAAGGAACAAAATAATTCATACACAGATTTTTGTGATTTTTTTGTGATTTTTTACTCAACCATTAAAATAAAATATTGAATTTGGGCAAGGAGAAACCAGTGTTTGAGAATTTTTAGTGGTTTGGAAACAACTCTCAACCAAAATATCTCTGCATTTGGAAGATTGTCTAAGAAAAGCAAAGTATAGGTGGAGATGGGATTTGAAGTCAACTTTCCCATAATCTAGTTCATGAGTTGCAAGTCATCTGTTCTCCTATATGGTCCTCTATAACCACCAGGAACCTACTAGACAAAAATTTAACCCTTTCTGTTTCACACACTGTGGTATAAACTATTTTGACTCTTTCCAGTTAGATGAGAGCGCTACCTTTAGCCTGAATTACCAAAAATGTTGATTGACCTGAAACTGTGTTTCTTCACAAGGAAACCATTTTCCTCAAGAAACTGGACCCCTCATCCACCCCCCAAAATGACCAAAATTGCTTTGCTGCATATTAAACCACTTGCTGTCCCAGTCTCTTTGTTTATAAAGTAGCATGTGCGATATTCTGACAAAGTGCTAGTTTTGTGTGATGTCTTCAAGGCCTGCGAGGTACTTTCTAAGTACAGAGGCCAGGGGCTCTCCATCCTTCCTATTTTGAAGCAATTCTTCCAGCTACAAAGCGGACTATCAAAAACAGAGGAGCAGAGACATGTGGTCCCAGCACCCTTTTATGGCTATGTCTCATGTCACTAGTAAATCCAAAATCCAAGCGGCTGGAGTGAATCTGTTTCCAATGGGATTCTTTTTGGACAAAATCCTGTATTTCTGCAGCATGTCTTTTGATGTCTTTATATGATCTCATGAAGATCTTTGGACTTTCCAGAGATGTGTGTCAGAGTTCATCTTCTTTGGCTTTCTTTTTGCCACCAAAACTTGTAATTTTATTTCTGTTATGTTGACAGGAAAGAAATTTTAATACAGTTCTATGTATTTACTTTATCTGACTGTCTTTACAAATCACTCTGCAGTCCAAGGGTTTGGTGGGAGACAGAGAGCGAGCAAGAGGTAGTATTTATAGTAAAACATGGATAGTCAATAGCATGTGGGAAAACAACTGAAACTGAAAATGGTCCCAAAGGTAATTTGCAAATCTGCTGAAATCCCGAACAAGCTTTGATTTAACCGAAGCTTGAAATGGCTTTTATTTACTGTCTATTGTGGAATAAATGACATCTCATAAACAGGCTTTATCCATTACCACAGAATGGAGATCACTGTGTTAGGGACATTTTATCCTCTTGATATAAAACGAGATATGCTATAGTGTGTTATTACAAATAGAAAAATCAATGCCGAGACACGCACCTCTGAAATTTCATTTTTGCGGAACCCCATTTTCAAAAATGCATTCTCTAATAAAAACGTCTCCATAACCAGGGGGATTTACAAAACACTGAGCAACAAAGAACAATAACAAACAATGAATAAAGTGGCTCCATCCTGAGTCTTTTTGCTGTGCATTAGTCACACACTTGCATACATTTCTGAGCACTGAGCAGAGCTCCCACTAGGCAGGAAAGTAAAACAGCTGAATTACTTTCTCTTTTAAGCATTTTGTGCAGAACATACGCTGCATGCCAAGTCGTCCTGGTGAGGAAAACTTTGCAGTGAAAATAGCCCAATCCAAAGGGACATCAGAACAAACAGTCCCATTATTTTCTCCAGGGTCTGGATCAAAGCATAGGTGGAGAAAAAAAATCGAGAAAGGGGCAGCAGTGACCAAGTGCGTTTCCTCTACAGCATGTTATTTTTTCCTCTGGACCTTGCTCACCTTTTGGGTGCAGCCCTGCAAATTTCAGTGAGATGACAGTGCATGCGGCGAGGAGCGTAAAATCAGTTATGGCAGTGAGCATTTGACTACTCACTTGCTGCGACTAAATGAGTGCTGGATACAGAATGATACTGAAGTGGAAAAGATTGTAGCAATTAGTAACTGCTCCTATACGTACTCCATTGACTTTGGTGTGAAGATGTTGAACAGTCAGGTTGCATGTTAGTGCTTATTATTTTAACTAGGTAAAACTTGGCTGAAGCTAGTGGTTGCAATTCCTGTTCATTCATAACAGTTCTGTTATATTTGCTTCATTTTGCCATTCATTACTAAGTGCTGATTCATAGGATCCTGTTTCTCTGACGAGTTTTTGCCTGAAAAAACACAGAAAGAGATTTTTCTCCAGTTGATCAGTTATGAGTTGTTTAGATTGGGTGCTCCCTCTGCACAGTAGGTGATTGGCCCCCAAATTTGATAGTATAAATGGAATTTGGTAAATAATGTACAATGTATATTGCATTGGTATTTTTTTCCTAATTCATAATTGTGTCTTGAATTTATAAATGATCTGAGATGTTGTGGGTCTGCCCCAGTACCATAGGATATGAACTATAAATATCTGTGGCATGAATGCCCAGAACATTCCTGGACATGCAGATAAATTGCTTTTGAGTTATTTAGTTAGCAGAAATCAACACTAGATAGTCTCCAGTCTGACACCTTTTGAGAATCAAGAGATGTGAACCTGCACTAGGGAAGAGGCTCCCTGAGCCTTGGTGTCCAGCTAGAACAACATCCTTGCACTACTGGAGAAGGTAAGAGAAATCCCTTGAAAACCCCCATTTCCCACAGCAAGGGTCCACGCGGGGATGGTAACCCTTCTCTGCCACCCCAGCTCCCATGGTATGTCCTCCTGTGTCAGGCAATGAGATCAGGTCGTGGGATGGGACAGATGCATCTGCTCCTGGGGAAGTCACTGTCTACTTCCAATTAGCAAAAAATTCGTCCCTGAACTCATAAATCAAGGTTCAGCTATTTCCAAAAGGTGGTTTCTGGTATTTTTGTCGCTTGCATCGTTGGTGAGGGCATTATTTTTAATCTATATGACTACCCAATTGTTTGATAATTACTTCTACAATCTCAGCATCAAATCGTCCTGTGGCGACGAGTTCCCCCACTAAGCTCGCGCTCACCAGCAGAAAGATTTTCCTGGAGGCTGCAAAGGTGGATACCAAAGACCAGATTTGTGGCCTCTAATCGGGATGTATGACTTTTCTTTTCTCGGGCAGAGAAGTGAATTTATTAGGATGACTTGCAAAGTACAGGGAGCCATAATGTGAACAATCATGATGAGGTTACATTTACATTGAAAATGATCTCATGGCCCCTAGGGTTTCACACCCAGGGCCTAGGAAATAATCCTATGTAAGACACAGACAAGAGAAGCTAGATGAGTAGATGTAATTTTGCTCTGAAATGGGGTCAGCAAAAGTTTCATTATTAAACAGATTTTTAGGCTTTCTCTCTGCTGCAGTCAAAATTTGCTGGGGCCCAGGGGCCTGCAATCATTCCTTATGGGAAACACCACCTTGAAGAAATGCAGAACTGCTAGCTACAATCACATGGACATTTGCTTGCTGTACACACAAATCTACCCCTTTAGAAATGCTTTCAGGATACAATTAAGACAATGTCTTTGGACTAACGAAGTCCTTCCCTCTGCTTCTTTTTGCTCTGTGCCATGTTCTTAGCCTCCTGCTTCAAGTGCGTAAATGAGGACAATGTCCAGAGTCACTTCCATCCTTCCACCACCAAAGCCTCAAACCGAACACTTCTTCCAAATGGCAAATCATGTCACGGGTTTGGGGGCTGCACCGGGTCCAGAAGTCCACCTAGTGGCCAGACTCACCTCTTCTTCACACTCATGGAGTCACTGTCCCTCTGACTGCATACACACTTCATGGCACGCGGACCACCGAAGTAGCTCATGTCTGTGCTGACACTGAGAGACCACAGACCTGTCTAACGCACAGGTAGGTTTCACACTTGAAGTGACTGAAAGAATCTGGAATAATCTGCGTTTTCCCTTAAAAAGGAAATTGTTGAACCACACTTCTCTTTATACTCACAGCCATAGTTGGTCAGCCAGGCAGTGGTACAGGGAGTCCGGTAGTGCACAAAGCCTCCTGGGATACCGTGATCTTGGCAGTGCCCACAGAGCAGGACCTTATAAAGTTGGTTTGGCAGCCTGCTCTGTGTCCAGCCTGCAAGTATTTAGCTCCTTGCAGACTGACTCAGTTGTCCCAATATGGTCCAAGATGGTCCCTTGACCATCTTGGGCAACCTGACAGAGGTTACATCTTCACTGCCATATGACCAAGACAATGCCCAGTCCATTATACACATCTAGCTGCTTCCAGAGGGAACAGGCTCAAAGTAAGGACAAAAAAGCTCTTTCCTGAGCAGTCAGCTGTGCAAAGGTTCAGCTGCTGCTGGAGGGAATGACAAACCAGAACATTTGGCCTCGATTGTGTCCTTGTTTTGCTGGCTCTCAGTCTGTCTCACTTTATTCCAAAGGTATTTTGTTCCATTTGATGTTCATGAACAATCGGTGGCATGTTTTTGTGCTGCACTGCCTCCTCTCTGACACTCACCATCGCTGAGGCCACAGTCAGCACAAATGAGATGCAGATCTGCAGACTGCATCCCTTGCTCTGAGATCCGTTATGCATATGGATCAGGCTGTCTCCTCAGGTGGGGAAGAGCTCAGCGCATGGAGAGTATTTAAGGAGTGAGTGCCTGATGGAAAACTTTGAAATACATTCTACTTAGAAAGGATGTTGCTTGCACCTCCAATATGCTGAATATTAGTCTTCAGTTCTTTGCTATCACTAAGGACATTTGCATGAAAACAGGATTGTTGTTGCTTAAACATTCATCTATTCCTGCTGCTCATTGCTCACTTGGAGCTTTAATGCCTGCAGAGTCCAGAGCCGTATGAGAAATGAGTGGGACATGACAAAAAAATAGAGAAGATCAGGGTTGGGAAGGGAAGGTGAAGAGAGAAAGAGAAATACAACGATCGGGTTTGTGGGTTGCTGCTGAACTCTTCAGACCACTGATGTTGCCATATTATGTCAGAAATGGGCCTGGAAACAGTCTATCAACCTTGAGTCTTAGCCTGGGTTTCTGGGGATACCTACATTCAAGCATTAAAACATCATTAGAGCATCACATAAAAGCCTCTCTGGCCCCAAATCTTGTCCCCAAGGGTGGCCAGCAGGAGCACCCCAGGGAAGGATATAAGGACAGGAGAAGCATGCGCTGAAGCGGGGGGGCGTTGGGACTCGGCCCTGAGTGGGCTGGGGAGGTGGCCTCTTTTCTTTCTGTTTAGTCCTTTCCTAGAGCCCATTTAAGGATAACGGACTTCTAAGACGCTGAAGGCATAAAAAAGCACATAGTCAGTTCAAAAATCTGATGTTAAAAGGGGATCCAGATCACTCTGAACTTGGAAAAAGTGTGGATTCAACTTTAGTCTTAGCAGGGTGACATTTAGTTCAAAATAAGTCAAAACACCAAATTCAAGCCAGCCTTTCTATTCAGCAGTGTTTGAATTTACATCCAAACCTTCGTAAAAGCAGAGTATCCTCGCTTGTTTTACAAGCTGTACTTTTCTCCAGACATACAAAGCACTTCTGCTGGTGAACAGGAGCCACCCCGGGAGCAGTATTTTTGAGCTGGTGCTCCCACGTCTCTCTAGGTCTGCAGGTAAGGAAGAGGCGGCAGCAGCTGGCATGTGATTAATGAATAAATGCAAATTTCCTTAGCCATAAAGGGGAGAGGAATACAGAATATAACTACAGAGTGAAAGCTTTCCTTGTGCTATAGCAAATCCCACTTATTTAAATGACATATTTAGCTTTTTACTGTGAAAATTCAAGTTTTGGGCCCATAGATTAGGAAGTGAGGTGAAATAATTTTGTGTACTGTCCATGATCTAGGCTAACTCTCAGTGCTCATCCATAATCCAGGGAAACTTTTTGCTTCAAAATAGGAAGCTAATGCAGTTATATCATTAGGCTTCAGAATTAACACTCGGTTGGGATGAAGGGGACATGAACAGTTTTCATACTGCCTTATGGCTTCAGCTGGGATTTTAGCAGACCCTTGCCTGTATCAGAAGACTTTTTTTTCAAGACTAGAGATGCCAGAAACAGAGCTGGTGCTGTCTCAAGAGCAGGGTGATATTTTGAAAAGCTGCAGGAGTGCTACCACGGCAGGAGATGAAGCACTGGCTTGTGTGTGGCAGGTGCAAGAGGTTGCCCATTAGAGTCCACGGCAAGTGGTGGGATGGGGAAGACAACCAGAAGTGCACTGCTAATTATAATATTATTTATTGTTTAGAGGCCATGAACAATCACTGCTGACTGCCTGTAGAGGACGAGGATGAGTCAGGACGGATATCCATCCCCTTCCCAGTCCAAGCCGTGCTGTCTACCCAGGGTACCATCTAATGGCATGTCTGAATGGTTTATAAATACTAATTAACCGATGGGATAGCTTTACTGCATCTCTCAGACACCTATAGAGAGAGTAAGTGTGCTCTGCAGTTTACAAAATGAAAAATAAATAAGCCCCATTTCAGCGTCGATCGCTGTGGCTGGTCTCGCTTTTCATGCCGTTGTGGCAAGGGTCCTCCCCACTGACTGGCTGCATTTTGCACAACTTGCTTCTTTTAAGCTGTTTACGACAGAAAAATGTTTAAGTAGGATTCAGATATCCCTTGGCAAAGGAAGACAGGAAAAGTAAAGGGGGAGAAAAAACACCTTTGCAAAATATAAAGCAGAAGTTACTGGAGGCAAAGATGCCTTTCAGCGGTCTCAAGCTAAGACTTTCCATTTCCATGTAAAAATGTCTGTCGAAAGGGCAAGCTACATTTACAATGAGCAAAGTTTTATGGCTTACACAGGCATGAGCACCTGCTAGGAAGATGAGGAAAAGATTCAATTTACCTTTGGGTTGCAATGCTCAGATTCCCATTTAAAAGTCTAAGACCCCTGATTATTTATTGATGTCTTTCTCTTCATAGTTGTCTGAATCTTCACAGGCTTGCAAGATGCAACAGTGTGGCCTAAAGGATTTTTTGAATTAAGTTCTTTCAAGTCATTTTTCCCTTCAGATGTTTAACCAACGAGACTGGAGTTTGACAGGCCTCCTCTCCTTTTGGTGGGCTGATGGATTTATGTATTTGGTGGCCCGCAGCCAAATTAACCATACGTGAGCCATCGTCAAACACCAGGTTTTGACAAGGTTACCGGGTTGCTTTGTATTTACAGGAGGGAGGGAAGCCAGCGTCAGTGGGAGTAATGCACTGAAACAACCCACATTTTACAGTGAGCATGCTTCAAGTTTCCATAAGGCAACAACTGACAGAATTTAATAGCTGGTCTCTATCAACATCCCTTCCCAGAAAACATAAAACTGGCAGCCTATACATTTTCTTTAACTTACAGAAGCCAAGGAGACTTTTACTGAAGACACCAAAAAAGACATTACAAGGCACTTCTGGCTATGAAATCCTTTTTTCAGCAAGAAGAATAGAAACTCCAGCTCTTCTCTCTCCACATTAATAAGAGACTCAATTAAAAAAAGGAAGGAAGGAAGGAAGGAAAGAAGGAAGGAAGGAAGGTAAAAAAATGTAGTGCAATTAATCTGGGTGCTTGTAGCACCCTGAAAAATCAAAGCTACCATCCTATGTAAAAGCAGGGGAGCAAATGTGGATGCAAGCTCTCATCTGTTGTTTTTTCAGGCAAAAGGGAAAGGGAAATGCCTTAGGGCATGATGCTGATCTGTTTAAGGCATCTTCTTTGGGGAGTTAATTACACCCTTAAAGTGCCTGTCCTTTTCTTGACTAAAGGGAGTTCATGGCAACTGCTCAGGTGCCTCCTGCTCCTTATGTTGCAGAGTGGCTGCAGTGAACTTCTCCCCCAGGAGGAAGAGCAGGACCAGGAGGCACTCCTGGTGCAGGTGCAGCTCTCCTTTTCTAAGGCAAAATCCCTCCTGCTCTGCTCCATGTAATCAGCTTTGATAATGACCAGTAGCTTGCAGAGATTTTGGTCAGGCCATAATGGAGGTTTGCTTGGGTTTTCCGTGGGCAAAAGAGGTCCTTGGAGCTACAAGACCTCAATTAACTCCCTTCCAGCACAGCAACATTGTGAGCAGCTGTGCCAAGATGGCAGCTCCTCTATGCAGGTCCTCACTGGGGCTTCATTCCAAGTCACTCAAGCCCAGAGGTGACATCTGCTGAGATCTCCAAGACCATGTCACCATAGGAAGTATTGTTCAGGCTCGGTATTAGCACCCAAGAGAAGCTGAGGAGGGGCTCCTAAACTGCAGCCTGTGATGACTGCATGTGCCTTACACAGGAGGACATTTCATTCTGGTCTCCCCTCTGACTTGCTAAAGTCTTGGTCCATCTTGCTCAACCATGAGCATCCAGTATAACCAGAACCTTCTCACACAGCCAGGAAGCTTAAAGGTACCTGTTAACAGTGACCACGTATTGCTGAGATGCTAAATAACATCCTAACAAAGGATATTTGTTAGGAAGAAACTGTTCAATCCATTTATCAGCATACTCACAAATACAAAATGAATGAAAAACTAATCGCTATCAGAGTAAAATTGATTATCAGCATCCAAACCTTTTTGGCAATTCAAAGGGATAGAGAGCTCCTCAGGAGCTGAATGGGCTCATGGGCTGTCATGAGCCAAGCCCCGGCATGTGGTGGAAATGCAGGATGAAAAACTTGCCTTGTGCTGGTGATCTTCTGCTCTGCTCCACAGCTAGACAGGGCAAAGACTTGGATGGGTCTTCAAGCCAACGGCAGTACGTCAGCAAGAGGCAGGCAGCCCCACTCCTGTCTTTCCAACCAGTAGAGGACTAAATCTGGTGTCTCCTCATGCTAGTCCAGCATTTGAGCCAGGCTGTGGAGCAGCTGCCCCAGTAACACTGACAGAGGCACAGGTGCAACAGTCTTGAGCAAAATGAAGTTGTGTTTACAAAAATTATTTTAAAAGGTGAATTTTACATGTGTAATGTGTCTCAGTCCCCTCCAACGCTGCTTGACTGCTTTCCTCCCTGGATGGGAGGTTAATAGGTATATGCATTAATGTAATGACCTCTTTATTGACACACTTTCATTTCACTTTTCTTTAACCACCATGAGAGTAAAACCCAGAAGAACCGTGCAGAAAAGAGTGACTACATTTAGAAAAGTAAAACAAATGCCATTACACAGAGAGCACTAAAACCAGGTAATTAGTAAAATAATGTCATGGACGCTTTATTGTTAATAGTGGCACACACAACCATGATGTTCTCTTCAAGATATTTTCCAAGAGAAGATGTTTGCAGTCTAAAAACTGAATCTGAATCTGTTTCTTTTCTTTAAAAGATGCATATATATATATATATATATATATATATATAAAACAGATACAGCTTTATCTACACACACATATAACATGCAACTCTTTATCGAATCCAGCTGAGACTTTAAAGATCTCCTTTCTGTATATGTATAAAAACTACATTACTATGTCTCAGCTGTTACATGAAAAGGGTGGTTGCTAGCATAATAAAAGTTGGCCCTTTTAAACATGAAGCCCACATCTAATTTGAGAAATGTACATATGTCATGAAGTGATGGAAGCCATACCTCATCCCACTTCCGAAGCACAGACTTATCTATTGACTCTATGAAGCATTTTGTGGCTGGGGATATTTTGGTGGCTATTTTTCTTGGATGGCTTTTTATTGCTTTTTAAAAGCAAGCTGAGCCAAGCAGGGGAAAGGCGAGAAATCTGTGTTGTTAGAAAGTGTGTGATTCAGCTGGATTTTGACTGAATTGTTTTCTCTGAATGAAAGTACTAGGTCTATTCACTAGATTACAAATCCCAAAATGCTTCCATTTTCCTACCCTCGTGATCATCACTATTGATTACTGTGTGTTCTTGAATCTATTTTGTACAGCCCTTGTTTAATATTTAAGAGACATAAGGAGCAGTGTGTTGTAATATTTAAGAGATTAACTTATTGCAGGGAGATAAAGAAAAGAAACAGCTCCAAACGAGGTGGAACTTCAGCGCATTTTATTGATGTGCTACCATATACATTTAGGGATATATACCAGTCTGTGATATAGATCCTTGTTTTACAATGTGGTAAAATGCTAGTTATATGGAAGACCTTTTATCTTGAGTAGAGCTGGTGCCAAAGCACTGTGCTGAGCACCTGCCTGGGGAGGTGATGGCGATCAGATCTAGCATGTGAGTTTGCATCTCTCCTGATAAGGGGCGCAGCCACACATTTCGGATCACTGCTACTTGGCCATAGGTTTAATTCAGACAGTGGGATGATAAACAAGCTGCAATCTGCATCTTGCCTCTTTTGGAGAAGTACCAACAGATATTATAGGTGCTGCGAAATTTCACTGACTGTTTGGGCTAACTCGGGGTTCAGTCCTTTGCAAAGACCAGCTGGATGAGCTGGGGAACCAATATGCCCTCAAGGCTCATCAATAAGCACGACTGCCTTCTGCACCAGCCTTGCCAGAGCTTGACTTGCACCTTGTCTTCGGCACGGCTGCAGCCAAACACTGAAACCATCCAAATCTTCATGCACAGGTCAAACCAGCACATCTGGTCATGGGTACTTTTTATTTTATACTCCTTTATAAGCTGCAAGGAGACTTCAGGATCAAAGGGCTGATGTTGCCCCTCAAAACAGCAGTACTTTGTGCATGTTAGTTCAGGCTCCATGGCTGTGATACTTTGCAAAGCCACTAGCAAAGCTTGGAGAAATGGCATGGGGCAACTCAGGGACTATTCCCAGCTATGCTCCAGGCTTGCTTTGCATATCAGCTGATGTCTATACCTCTGCCACATCTGTACATACAAATATTTAGTGCACACACAGCCAAGGGTAATTAAAGATTTACATCACTTCTGAAACACAGTAGAGTTTGTTTGGTCCTATGTGGGCTGTTCATGGCCTCCATTACTGAACTATGGGCTTCCTGATACATTTATTTACTTAATTCCTTGAGAATTTGGGGAGAGAGGTGACTGCCATTTAACAGAAAGGCAATCAAATAGCTTGAGGACGGTTCTCAAAGGTATTCAGGAGACCTACTCAGTTTTTCACTGAACTCAGAGGGCACCTCAGTTTGAAGAAATCTGGTCTATGGTAGCTTGAGAGAGAAAGTCTGTAATAAAGCAGGGACCTGATCTTATATCTCCCACAGCCAAGCAGGTGCTTTCCCCACTAGACAGGCTTTTCTGCTCCTTGACTATGTTGTGTAGGCATCATCACAGACTTTTATGAGACTGATAAGGATATCTGAGTCTTTGGGACTGGAGATCCATCTATGATTGAACACAAGGAGGTAGTCAGCTAAGGCAACTCTAAAAACTAAAAAAAAAAAAACCCTGAGAAACTAAAAACTAAATTTTTCAGAGGAGAAAGCTGGCTTTTTAAACATCAACAGAGATGATGAGGTATTCAAATCTTTAGTGTCTGGTGGTGAGCACCAATTTTCTCAGCTGGGCACTAAACACTCTTTACCTCACATTTAACCCAGCAAAACTCTAGTCATAAGTCTCACAAACTGCTGTGGGGGGATGGTAGGTAGTTAATGTGTAATTAATGTGAAACTATAGTTATGTTTATAACAGTAAATTGTGGTGCTGAGATTAAAGGCCTTACATAGGAATCCTAATAGGAAATAGAAATACAAAGAGCTCATTCATTTTCTTGCCAACGTGATAAGCCTGATATCCTTACATGTAAGTGCAATAATTTTCTTTCAAGAGAGAAAAGAAAGATATGTTCGTTGCTGTAATTTTGTACACTATCAGATGCAATAATTTCCTGGAACAGTGGTGCAGAGGAACAAATCCATGCAGAAGCTTTCATTTAGGGATCCAGTTTACAGGGTGAAGTTTGCCACCTGTGCTTTGTTGATGGCCAATGGCAATAGGTCCCTCCTGCAGGTGCTGGAGGTGACAGGTACAGCAGGACCAGCAAGAAGAGGGCCAAGAAAGACCTCTCCACATCTCACTGCATGGACACTGCGTGAATTTGGATTGCAGTAAAGGGCAGAAATTGCACTGACTTGTTCAGGGGACCCATCCCTCTTCAATCCTTAGACCGACCTGCTCATCTTCCCCAGGAAATCAGGGCAATCTGCTCAGCACGCTGCACAGTAGGTGCAATTAGACTCCATGTCATCCAGGGATAGCTGGTGTCCCACAGGAGCAGAAGAGATTTGCAGTTAGATAGATCCATGCCCAGTGAGTTATTACCACTCCCTCTGTCTGCCAGATCACTTATGAGATAAAAAGTCCCTCTCATAAAATGCAGGGATGGGCCTTTAGTGCCACACACCTTCCTTCCACAGGCAACATGAGCCAAGCCCATTAAAACTATTACCGGGACCTGCTGATATACCCCTAGTGTCTACGGGATTATGTAAATGGTCTCCTTTGCTGGACTCGACCTGCAAAGCCCAGGGCAGCTGAGATTTGCAGCCATTTCTTCTGCAATCAAGCCCCAACATGAATCGTGTCGATCCTGCTCCTAAACAAGGTTTGGGGTAGGCTTGGCGACTTGTATTATTTCCTCACTCTCCTGCGGATGAAGAAACATCAGAGCACCTTAATGAAACCGTTTGTCCTTATTAACTTGAAAATGGAAATATACCTTTCCCTCTTTGGAGACATAACCGGAATGGCACAAGGCTGCGGACTTTTATTGTCTTGCTCTCAACTTAAAATACCAAGAGGCGCTTCTTTAAGAAAGTTTAAGAGAAGTTCTATAAAGCATGTCTATATATAATCCCTTTTGTAAGCATCTAGGAAACTGCAGGACGGAAAGGTTGCCTGCCAGACCTCAGAAAGCAAATACTAATTCAGCAGTCTAGTCACTCTGTCAAACATTTAGTGTATCAGGGTTGATTGTTCCCTGGTAGGTATAGCTCTGGTATATCCGCCAGGCCTTTTGTCATGTTAACTGCAACCGATCAATGGATTGAGGTCAGGACTTCTGATGTAGGTGCAAGCTTAGAGGGAAAAAAGTCTCAAAGATTCATTTTTTCTCGTCTGGTAGCACTCCGGTCACTTATTTTTTCTCAGTTAGCCTCTGCTGCTCTAAAGTGGATATTGATCAGTGCTTTAATGCAAACCTGTCAAATTAATTTTGCAGAGCTGGGATATGACTGGCCTAAAATTGCTTCTGCATCTGTTCTCTGCAGCAAGCCTATGAATTTTAATCATGACCAGAATGGGCTGTTGGCTTTTTTTGTTAGAAACTTGAATAGGAAAGGTTTAAACTGTAAATGCCATGAAATGATGCTGTTTTGTTCTTTTCAGAAACTCATGTGGCTGAGGTCAAAGAAATTATTATGTCTGTGCATTCTTGTCAGATGCTTGGGGAGCTGTGCAGGGGTTTCTTCTTTTGCAAAGCAAAGCAAAGGTATGTAGTGAGCTTGTTAAACACTCCCAGGCCAATGAAGGAACAGCAGGCTTCATGTCTCCTGCAATGCCAGATGCATTAGTATTAATGTACAATCTCCTTTGCAGCCTCCACTCTATGATTTGATTATTCCTGATAACTTTATCTCACAGGGTGGAGAGGAAGGTAAATTGGGGGACAGCATTTATTTCTTTTGCAAAAATTAAGAATAAATAAATTCAGAGCAACCTGTACACTGTTAAAGAGTTAGTGTGACTGTCACTTAATAACAACATCCTCACAGACTCGAAAAATGCAGATGCTTGCAGAGGTTTTTGCTAGATGTGTTTCTCCATCATGCAGTGTAGACTGCTCTTTATGCATGTGCTCTTCATAAATAGACTGTCTGAGCATATAGCTCTCTAGTGTGACGTTAACATTTTGTAAAGTAAATGATGATTTTTAAGCTTTGGTCCACACACACAAGAAGGCTTACTCATATTTTTAAAAGTGTCAAGTTTAATTCGGTTTAGGAAAACAGGATCAGGCAAGACCTACCCTTTGAAATCCAAACAGAAGCAATGGCCATAACAGTGTGATTTCACGTTGGTGCATTTGTCAAATGATTTGAAAGTATGAAGAATATTAATTATTAAGGGCTGCATGATCTCCGTGAGGTAGCACAGAGCACCTCTGGTTTTAGAGGTGGGAAAGCTGCCACTTGAGGCAGGAGCTGGAGCAAACCCGCTTCATATGGTGCCGGGGCAGCCCCAAAGTGCTCCCAAGGGCAATTCCTGGATCTCAGCTCAAGGCGTGGTATCAAACAGATGATACTTAAGACCTTACACCTCCACAGCTATTTCAGAAGTCAGCTTGTAACTACTGCCAGAAACATCAGCCAACAAAAAGATCTACTCTTTTCCCTGCTGAAATAGCTGGCAAAACCTGTGTTAGTTACAGCAGTGCAGAGCTAGAACAAAAGGACTGATATGAGAAAGAAACACCTGGCTTAGTCTCTTGCCCCACACAACTACTCCCTGGTGTCCAGCAGTGCTTGGAAACCATATCTGTAATCATTTACCAGTGGCCAAGTCCCCTATCAATTTAATTCACAAGAAGGAGAGTTTCGTGAAGGCTATCCTCTTTCGGGTTCGGTTCTTCTGTCATTCCTCTTCCCTTCACAGCTGATTTTAAAAAATCACTGTATTTTTATTTGCAGCCTTGCAATACTTCAGAGCTTCAGTCGGATCTGGGGCTTAAAGTTGGACAAGTTGACTAGCAGGGGTGAAAGTGGGCAAAGGGAAAGACCTCTGGCATGCCCACCTGAAATTACCTGCGAGAAGCCTGCAGCAATGCGTCCACAACAGGAGCTTATTGGGAAGATAAGGCAGCCTGCCCAGGGCTCACTGCTGCCAAAGCCAGGCTGCTTTTGGTGTGTGAGTGGACTTTCTTTGTATCAGCCTGCATGCCTCTGCACACCACCGCAGTCTGCCAGGTGGACAGAGATGAAGGTTGTGGCTGCCCAACTGAGGTGCAGGCAGCATTTGCCTCTAGACACCTCCACAGTCTCCTACCTCAGTGGTACAGAGAGAAAGCCAAGACCTTCATTGCTCCCTAGTGTGCTTTGAGCCAAAACTCACATTAGATGAATAGGGTACACAAGCTGCATCTCAACGTTGGCATGTACCGCAGGTTCATCAGAAACGACAGTTTCACTGAGTCTTCTGTTAGTGGCCACCCAAAGGATATAAGCCACAGATGTTATTACAGAAACTTCTGGAACTGGATTTTTGCAGAGAATATTCCATTTCTCACCAAATGAAACAGGGGTTAGATGGTGTCTTTGGTAATGCTGGTTCCAAGAGCACAAATACAAGCAGTTCACATGCATTGATTTATAAACCACGTTTCCAAAGGAAATGGACTGTGTGCAAGAAAGCAAAGAAGCGGGAGCAGAGTGTCATGGCAAAGACAGCAATAGCAATCCTCCAAGTAGCTGTAACAGAGTGTCAAGAAGGAAAGCTGGTGAGCCTGAGCCAAGTCCAAGGCTTGGGCCAGCTGTAACATAAAGTTCAGACAGTGGAAGGTGAAAGAAGATGAGGATGTAAGTGCAGGAAGTTCAGTTTTGCTGTCTAAATTTTCTCAGGAATGAAAAACATCACATCTCCAAAGAGTGCTGGCAGGGCAATCTTGCTGCTCTGCTTGACATAGCCTCAAGACGCAAAGGGAGCTGATTTCCCTTGCTCTGGGACACCTTGGCATGATGCAACTGCTGCAGTCTCTGCCTTAGTGTTTGATTTGCCTCAGTCCCTCTTGCCTTCCACATTCATGCTACTTTCACAAACATCTTATTAGTTTCAGCAGAAGTCTGAACACAATTATAAATAAACAAAAGGCATTTTATTCTCTCTTTTTGATGCTATTATTACAGAATCAGTTTTCTGCCCAAAATACTTGGATTGGAACTGTCTCAAATCTTCCAGTGAGCTGGTTACAAGCAATTCAATATCTACAATATTTGCCTGAAGAGAAGAAATAAGGCTTAATTTGTCATCTTTTGTAATCTCTGAGATCCTCAGAATAAAGGCACTAGAACAGATTATATTTAGGATCATGTTGATAAGTATCTAGAGCTAAAAAAATCTCTGCTTATCCAACACTGAAATTCTGTGTATGTGAAGAACTAGTGCTGCTTTTGAGATGTTTGACTCACATGAGACAGCTAAACGTTTCATTAGCTTTGACTTAAAGCACAGCCTGAACATAGGTCTCCAGAAGTGAGCCTTCAGTAAGCCATGCCCATAAAAAGGTGGAGAGGAGATCCTGAGGGTCTCCCTAACTCTATGGAGGACTTATCTCTTCAGGGATTCTATGGAGAAATCTAATCGCTTTGAATGACATGGACTGCATTTTGCACATCAAAGAGAGAGATTAAAGGCAGTGGTGATATTCTGGCTCTTCTGATGTTAGTCCATTTTCCTTGGAATTCCCCAGAGACAACATTTCAACCCTGGACTTCGATACTTTATGGCTAGACAGGGATTGTGAGCCACTGTCCAAAGTACAAGTGTCTTCCCTGGCTGCTAGACAAGAGATGGATAAATAATGGACTCAGAGTTAGTGGCTAGTACGAATATTGGAGGAATTTCTATTCAGATCAGACCAATGACATTTTTTCCTAATGGTTTTGATTCAATAGAAGAAATGTTTTAGATCAAGTCAGGACAGAACATTTTGATCAACCCGAAATGAGATGTTTATTCTGGACATTATTTAATCTTTATGGAATCTTTAGGGTTTTGTTAAGAAAAAGATCAATTTCAGACTAAATAATGTGTTTTTAAAATGAAAAATCAAAGACTTTTTTCAAATAAATATTTTCTGATTTTTTTTTCCTCCTTTGGGTATATGTATGGCTCTGTTTCACCTGACTTTATGAATAGCTCGGTTGCCTTTGGCAAAATTATGTTTCAACCAAAATATCTATCCCAGCTATAGATTAGACTTTTTTCCAAGTATCAAAGATTCATTTTTTAGTTCTAAAACATGAAACTTGATTCTTCTGGCAGTCAGCAGCAGGAGGAAGGCTTTAAACAGGCAGTTGAACCCAGGAGTTATAAAGATGGAAATTATTTAATCTTATTATCAAATCCCAAAGGAGTGTATTAGAATTTTCTGTAACAGAGATCCACAAACTGCTTCTCTTTTAGGAAATAGATTTGGAATTACAATGCATATTTATTTTAAATCCTTGGTCCTTGACAAACATCTTCAGTCATCATGTTTGCAGACCTCTGTGGGTTTCTATTGCTTGGTTACACATTGACCCCTGGAAACTCAAAGCATTTTGGTCAAACATGAAGTGTGCAGAGAGTGTGACATCTCCAGCACTTTAACCTGAAGCCACAGAATCAAAAGGCCATTTCTCCAGACTGAAGGATGCCAGAAGTAATTAGCTGGACTAGAAGGACTTTACTAGGCAAAGGTGATGCACTCAGGACTGACTGCAGATTCTGGGCTTCCCTATCAAAGGGAGGGGTTGTGCTGGAGAAAGACATTGAGTGGCTAGAAGATGGCACTGCAAGCCTTCAAAATCCATCTTAGGCTGCTGGAGTCAGGGCGAGCACTCTGAATGACTTCATGGTTCTGCACAAATGCCATTGCCTTTTGCTGCTGGACAGACAAGACAACGGAGGAGCAGATGCTACATTCTACTTCCAAGGCACAAGTGCCTTCCTGTAGCTAGAAGAGGCTTTAAGATAAACTGCAAACTGTTCCTTGTCTAGGAACAGCCGCATTCTGTTTCAGAGCCAAGAAGAGAAGTTGCAAGCAAGCACAAAGTTATCTATTGCACTTCAACCCCCCAGTGATTTCATCTAGTCACAGAACTCTGAAATGAGGCAGACCAAAGTTATGTCTCATAGTACTCAGTCAGTAGGATGCTACACTCACCATGGCACAGACGGATTCAACTTCTTTGGGGCCAGATCCACATATTAACTGGCAAGAGAGTGGCATGGAGGCTATCAGGAGCCCCAGTCACCAGCTAGATGGATATAATTGCGTTGTAAAGGCCATATGTGTGGTTGATGGATAAGCACTTCTCTGCAGTTTGACTGCTAGGATGTATGGGGCAAGCGATCCTCTAATTCGCCACCAAGAGGGTCTCTTGCACTAAACAACCTCTCTTAAATCAAAGCGTTCAATCCTATTGAAGGTGGGAGTGGGGCTCAGAGAGAGCTGGAAAAAACAAAGTAAGACAATAAAAAAAATCAATAGTGCTTCCCTATAAAATAAATTGAGATTTGCAGAATTCACTTCCACTTGACGTCAGAGATGCGAATTCGGCAAATTCGTTTAAGGCCAAATTGAAAACCTATCTTGTAGTCTGGTTAGCTGGACTCTGGTGTGGCTCAGTCACAGGGGCTCTGCTCATTATTGTACGTAAAGCACTTCAAAGTCCTGGGAGCACTAGGAGCAGCAGTGTCAGCAGTCACCTTATGGCATGGCGGCAAGCACGCAGTGCTGGGTGCTTCATTGTGTAGACTCCTGCCAGCAGTACTATGGGGCAGTGAAACACCATCATGCTCTCGCTGACTTTGCTCTTCTTCCCATCTAAAGGCCAGTGTTGACCAGTGTCCTGCACTTCACCTCCTTGGAAGGATGTGGATGATGGCTACACTGCATCTTGTATCCTGGAAGAGCTCCAGGGGAGCAGCTTTCAGCAGTTTTCTGCTCCCTTTTAAAGGAGTCTGCAAGCCCTGACCTGCCGATTGTTAACCAAAGGGGGTTGCAAAGCCACTGCTTAAAGGCAATGATGCTTTTTCTACTGTTACCCTTGTGCATTGCACTTGTCTTGCAGGAAGGAGACATACCATGAGTACTCACGGATCCCCATCAGTTCTGCTCCCAACTGAAAGAAGCAACCTATGAGACCCACCGATCCTACAACAAATGCAGAATCACAACATTTCTTTTTTCTTCTAAAGGAAAATCATGATGGGGTTGGGCTGTACCACAGTCAGATCTGTGGACCTGAACTTCCACTGCCCTCTGCTGATACCTAGTCAAGAATTTCCAGGGCAAATTGTAAAAGATTATCAAATCAGTATGGTCACATTTAACACAGGGCAATGAAATATTTGCAATATAAATTTGTTTTCAATCATTTAAAATGATACTCAATTTATTGTGTAACTTCCATCCCATCGCTTTGGCTAAAATTTTCATTCATGGGTATCTAAAGTTATGGATCTAGAAACCCACCTTAAAAAAAAATAGACTTGGTTAACCCCTTCCCTTCAAGTCAATGGAAAAATTCCAGCCTCCTTCAATGTTCCCTCTAGTGTACAAGTAACATTCCTCATAAAGTCAAGCACATTTTGCCCACGGGCTTGTAGCTCTAGCCTTTTTTTATAAGATCAGCTCTTCTCCAGTGGCACTACAGAGGCATATGGCATTACCTCACACTGAACCACTAACGCTTACTTTTTTTTTTTTCATAGTATTCATATTATGGGTTACTCTTCAAACCTATTAAATGTTCCTGGGGTCAAGGTTTCCAGTTCCAGGTTTGTTGCCTTCATAGAAGAAAATAAATGTTATTAATAGCTAGCATCTCCAGGCTGAAAGGCAAGAGCACTTTTTTTGGTCTTCATACATATCTGTTGGCTGTCACAAGAAGAGAGGTCTGGTATTAATACTTGACCATCTGAACCCTGTATCAAAAGAGCGCTGTCGTACCAAAGACCTTGCACCACCCACAACAGCACAGGTAGTGTGGCACTTGTGGACTAAGGATTAGCAGGATTTCATGAGACTTAGGCCAAGAGTGTATCTATCTCTACCTCTACACACCATTCTTTTCCTGGGAGCTGCTAACCCCCTCACATACTCCATTTTGATGGAGGGGAGGAAAAATAGCACCTCCCTCAGGGTAATGCTGGCCAAGTCCCTGCCCCTCATCAGGCTGGAGTGGAGGCACCATGCAATAGTACAGCATAAGCTGTCAAGGGGCAGAGTCAAAGAGAGCAAAAAGATGTAGTATCACCATGTGAAGACTATAAACTGAGCCAGGCCGCACAAATCAAAGCTCAAAACCAGTGTGTGGATAGTGGTAGCAGCACGTGGTTACTGTGGTTTGGTATCAGGCATGCTCATGGTATAAATGTAGTGCTGGTCTATGACCCACCACTATACAGCTAATGACCCTGCTGCAGAATGAGATTTGTTCTCTGTAGACCGAGAAAGAAGAAAGAAGAGAGGGAGACGTACGGTTCGTATGGGGAAACAGAGAGTATCCGCAAGAAATCTTCAACCTCTCTTCTCCAGGGTCATTTAACTATGGGAGCGGGGGAATCAGCAGAGAAGCAGGAGGCAACTTCAATCTGCCTTTTGGTGGCCTAATATCATGTGAAAAGTCTCCAGCAGTCCAGAAGACAAACAACAACCCACCTTCTGCGGGATATACACTGTAGGGATGTTAGGTATTTAGACGACTGTGAACAGATGTGGCTTTGGATATAAATGTCAGTGAGACTATAAAAAAAAAGAAGAGGATTGGGGTTAAAGGGGAGACCTAGGGGCAAATGACCACCTTAGTAACAGATAAAATCTCTGTCATGTCTGCAAGAGAGTTAACTTTGGCTCATGTGGCTCAGTCATTTTGTTGTTGAGAGCAAATCTTGTTTTGACCTCCTCAAATTGAATATTCACTTTAGCCTAGATTTGCAAAGCTATTTGTTAATGCTCACATACAGGGCTGTTTTCTCCAGGGTTTTAAAGAAAAAACTCATTTCAATGTAAAATTCACAGGATCAAATTGAAATTTATTTTGAGAAGAGTTAACATTACTGATTTTCAGGCTCAGACAATCACTTCCATGTCAGATTGTAATTACACCTTTTTGTGCATCAGCTGCATGCATGGTATGGAAAAAAAATGTAAGATAATGCTGTTTCTTTCAGCTACAGAAAGGACCTTTGTACTGTCCTTCCCTGGAACTCCCTCACACTGAAAGGAAAAAGGGATTTATTTCAATCAGTCTGCCAGCAGGAGCCAAAGCATTAATTGCATAAAGACCCTTATCTTACCTGAAGTTTTGTTTGCTTTTTACTTGCAATTGTCTGCTAGGTGACTGCATAGCATTTTCTTTCCCTGCATTAATTTCCACAGTCACAGAAATCTTGCTTCTGTTAAATAGAAATATTAAAATATTGCAGAACTGATCTTAATGGTTTACGACATTCAGCTGAGGAGTTCAAGCCTTCAGAAAAGGAAAAAAACACACTGTAAAGACTAGCTACGGAGAATTAAAGCCTCAGAAGAAGATTGATGGCCATGATGTAATTTTGACCACTTTTCGTTCCTCTGTAAAGTTCCATAGAGCCACCCTGATGCACAGCAGGTTTGGGGACTGCAAGTGCCCAGTGCACCCCAGGGCAGGGAGCTGGCCCCGGTGCAGGTCTCATCACGGGCACACCCCACAGGCTATGGCAGAGCTCACTGCTTTCATGTCAGTGGAGCTTCTCCATCCTTGTTCGCGCAGCCCAGTGCAAAGCATTCCCAAATCAGGACAAGCAAAGTCTTCTGCTCACTTTGCCCCAGTGCATAAGACTACATAAGTTGCAGGGAAATGGAGAACTAAATACCATAGCTTTAATGTTATTTAATATTTTATTAGGTTAAATGGACACACATTTTGTACTTTGTAGAATACTCGGCAGACACTAGCTATTTTGGTACAGCATTTAAAGGAGAAGACAGTGGGACTCATATCAAGACTTTGCCATTTGTAAGACATTCCTGGTAATGAAGAGGTTGTTTTTTTTTTTTTTTTTTTTTTTTTTGTCAAGGATCGTCAGGCAGAACAGGAGAAAACAGATTCTTAGTGAACCGTATTGTCATTTTGCTATTACACATCCCAAGAAGGATGTTCACATAGCTGTTCTACCAATGTCTGTGCTCTGGCTGCCTACACAAGCCCACACGCCGCAGGTATCCAGATACTGACATCCCCGAAGCACCTTTTGGTAAATAGCCCACAGCCTTTTGGGCAAATCTTGGTGATATTTCCTGCAAATACAAAAGGAGAGGATAAGCAGTGCTGTTCAAGTTGACTCCTACACGGCTTGGCATCACATAGAATTTAGCCCACCAGTCGTCAGAAAGATGGGAACGCTTGTAGGTGCGTGGTGGATCTTGAGAACAGCAAAACTGTGAGGTTGAACATGACCCTTCTTTACGAGATCTCATTTTAATATTAGCACAGCCAGTCAAGGAGTCAACAATAGTTAATTCTTTCTTCAAACAAATTAAATCTTAAGAGCTGTCATTTTTGTCAAGCTGCAGAAGATCAGTATCATTATAGGAATGAATTCTGGTCCTTCAGCTTCTGCAGCTGCCAAGCATCAAAAACACAGAGCCTCATCCTGGGACAGCTTCACTCATGCAAGCCTTTCCGGAAGACTCACAGTGTTTGTGGATAGACATATGATCACAATTTCAGCTCAGCTCCCATCAAAATCACTGTAAAAATGCTCAGAGTGGGCTTCCTATCTCCCGCAGAAAGGCTTTCGCAAGATGGCAATGATCACCAGCATTGCTTCTCTTTGCTACAGCACCTTTAGAGAGTACGCTGTAATTCATGATGAAAAACAACAATAATATTGCTTTTACATAGGAAGATAAGAGCCTTCCTTTGCAGCAATGAAGCTCAGATGTCTGGAGCAATGTGTGTAGCTTAAGGGTTTTTTTTTGACAGTGCAATATTGTATATAATAACAATTACCAATGACCTCTATTAGGTTGTCCAGTCTCATTAAGGCCAATGCATTTGGTACCTGCCACTGCCAATTTGCCTCAACAGAGGTTTTATTCAGTGGATATGATAGAGCTGTAAAGCAATCTTTTTTCATTTAAATAGTTTAATTGAGGAATGCTATCAGATGTTTCAAAATTTAATGTATACAACAATTTGCTTCTCCTATCTCTTTTCAGAGTTTAGTTTGGAGAAAATGACATCTGATTCTTACAGAAAGAAAGCAATTACATTTTGGAGCCTGTCTGCCCGTATTGCATATGTTTTTAAACATAAAAAGAAATTCTTAATATGTAATTGTCAGGTAATAAAAAGGAAAATATTTTACTTTGCATTTATGAAGTAATTTTTCAAAAGCATAAGGGAATTGCATGTTAACGTTTTTCGTTTATTACCACACTCCTAATGCTGCACTGTTTTCACAAGTTTAGATTAAAAAAAAAAAACAGGGCTGATGCTCTCGTATTAGTATGATAATACTCTATAAAGTAATTAGGACAGGGGAAACTGCAGAGGTTCATGGGCCCTGATAAGCCTACATCAGCTGCAGGGCATCGTCAGAAACCCACTGGGAGTTTCTCCACGGACTTTGATGGGCTCCAGTTCTTAGCTTAATCTTCTGAGAAACTTCTGTCCCAGCTCATCCGTATCGTAATCCAGTGCAGTGCCTTGAAATGTTGCCGTCCTTTGCAGAGGGGACAGTGTCTCTCCACTGAAACGAGGACTGGAGTGATGCTCCAGTAAGATCCACTCTTCTCTGACCACAGAGCAGTTCTACCCCTTGGTAGACCCTTCAGACTGGACAATTGGGTGCTTTCTATGCTACGGCAGATACTCTAGGGGTACTGTAGTCACTGACAGAAAAAAATGCCTTTTTTAAAGAATTAGCCTCAATGCTCCTACACTGTAGTATCAGGAACCTGGAGTAGTGAGTAAAATACTATGGAGAACTTCTTCAGTTTGTTTGTTTACTGTTGCTTTTATTTTATAGAACTGGCCTCATATCTTTGCAATGCACATGTTTTCCCCAAAGCCAATAAATACCACTAAGTTGTCATAAAAGAAATTAAATATTTGTGAAGGGCTGGATCATGGTTTCATTAAATACTCATCTATTTCAATTTTAAGTTATTCTTGCCTCATAAAAATAAATGCTTTATGATAAGCCCAATTAGTAAAGAAGGAAAAAAAAATGTGACTTTTACAAGCTAATTATTGTGATTGTCACTGCCACAGTATGGCAGCTGTTTGGTGCCCACCTTAGAGCCTACCTTGGGTTTGGTGGTCACTGGGGTTTGGTCTCAGTCCCAGGCTGCGAACAGGATAACCCCACGCAACCCTTCGGCTGCCCCAGGCTGGTGTAGATGTCCCTGGAGCTGGGCCATGTCCTGCTGCCCAGATCTCACCCAGCTGGGAGGGCAGGTTGTGCCAGCAGCACTTGCATGCTACTTTAGGTAAAGATTTGAAGAGGAGGCGACCCAAACCCTTTATTTTTGGAGTGCTTTTGAAAAGAGAACACTCCAGGCCCAGAGAGAGGACTTGAGCTGGCAGCACTAAAAATAAACTAACCTATTTTCCATGGAACTGGTGAAGCGTGGGCAGGAGCCACTAAGGTATGCTACTCCTCTGGCCCTGTTCTTCCCTGTGCATGGACATTTTCCCATCATCAGTGTCATAGTACCACAAAAAACATGCAGAAAACTGTGCAGACCTGAACTTAGAACTGCATGGGCAAATCCTTCTTCTCTTCCCCAGAGTCAGGTCTGAGAAGAGCAAAACTGAGTGGTCTCTCATGGTGCTGGGAGATCCTAACCGCACTACGCAGGCTCTATTTGCAGGAGAGGACTGGAAGTGTCTACAGAAAAGACTATCAAAGCCCTGGACTAGGTTGCCCAAAGAGCTAATGGATCTCCATTACCTGCTGGACAAATGCCTGATAGGCAAGGATTAAGTCTATCCTATCCCACCTTAGGTCAAAGGCATATGTTATATGACTTTTAGGGTCCCTTTCAGCCTTTTTTGCTACACTCCTATAACTTAAGCATGAGAGGCAAGACAGCAGCCAGGAGAGGCATGAACCTGGGTAGAGACACAGCCAGCAGCATCAGACGGGCACAACGGCTGTTTTATAGACTTGCTGGTACCTCCTGACTTAGTGCCACTTAGTGTGAGATTAATGCCATGCGAATGCAGCTCATATCCCCAGCTGGGATTTCCTACAACCTACTGCTGATGCTTTGCTGGCAGCAAGAGCAACAAGCTTTCAGTTTACTGTTGGAGGTCAAGGTAAAGTGATTTCAATTAGAAGAGGATCACGTAGGTCTCAATCCAATGCAGGCAGGTTGTGTAACACTGGCAGCGTGAAGAAGAGAGTCATTTATTCAATTCTTAGCTGCACGGTTTGGGATTTCATTTTCCCTCTCTGTTTTTATAGTCTTCCATGTCACTTCAGCAGCTAAAACAAAAACGCATTAAGATTCTTCAGTTCCTTTCCTTTTGTCGGGCAGTTGCTTGCTATGCCCCAGTCACCCCAGGAATTAGCAGTAATGAACTAAAGGAGGAATCAAAGATGGAAAACAAGTGTTCGGCTGATCAGTTCTTTCCCCCTGTGGCATATATCTCTCTGTGACACAGCTGCATTTTAAAATCCCACGTGTATTCATACGCCTCTACGAGGAAGCGCGTGTGTTCGTTCCCCTCTTCGAAACCAAGCATGCATTTCCATGCTCTGCTGAATCAGGGCCTTATATGCTCTTTTTCCTTGACATTGCAGGCAACCTTTTGTTTTCTGCTGGTCAAATAGAATAAAAAAAAAAAAAAGAAGAAGAAAAGGAGAACAGGGACAGAAAATGTATTTATTAAATGGTTCTATAAATAAAAGAGCCGTGAAGATATAGGAGGCTCTGATCTCTGAGGGGTGATGGCAAAGTGCTACTGATAAAGTGGCGACGATTCAGATCAATAGCAAACAAGACAGGCAGGTGAATTTCCCCTTTGATCTTCATTCCCTACGCAGCCCGAGCTGATCTGACGGTGCCACACAAATTACTGCTTTGTGCAGGGGAGCAAAAAAGCTCGGCTTTTTGCTTATTGCACAAGTGGATTGGCTGGCAAATGATAAGTGTTGCTTGCTATCATTTCAAAAAAGCCACGGGAAAATGGTGGCTCCAGCACTTCTGCTTGATGTGTCAACATTTTTAGTGTCAGCAGGGTATTATAGGGCTGATGTATAGATCAGTGCTAAATGGGTCTTAATAAAAAAAAGATTAAAACTGGAAGAAGGAAATAAAGCTCAGGGCAGAGTTCATCTGTAAAGCTATAAATATACAGTAGGGAAATTTTAGGGGGCAAAATAGTGATGATGGGAGATGATGCTTTGCAAGCCAGAGCAGTACTTTTGGCTTCAAAAAGCTGTTTTAAGTGGTTCTGCCCTACTACTGACTTAGGGAAAATCACATCAGCTTTGTGACTTATTTTCTCTAGCAAGCAAACAGGTATGGCTGAGAAGAGCCTGGCAGACTTAGCTAGGGGGTAACTTTTGAGCTTCAAGGGACCCGAATTAGGAGGTGTGGGCAATGGCTGTAGGCTATGCCAGACTGAGCTCAACCCTGATCAGCTACTGGAGGCCACACTGCCCAAAACTCTGGGTAGATAGATTGAAAAGGCTAGAGCTTTTCAAGGAAACTGGGCAACACTACTCCTGTGGAGAGCTGGTGAACCATTTTTTCTCCATGTTTCCCCCTCAAAGTGACAAGGGCAGGAGTGACACTTAGCATGCCCAGTCTGACTTCATGCTGGCAGGTGGTCTCCTGCAGCAACCAGTGATGGATGTCACATGGACACCAGATTGGATGTCCTCTGCAAGGTACATGAGGCTGGAAGCAGTTAGAGCGCGTAAGAGCCCACTAGCCCGGCTGGGGAGCTGCACCAGTGCAATGCCAAGACAGGGCAGTTGCAGCATGAGTTGGGAACTGCTGCCTGGAGGTGGTGGCTTCTATGGCACCTAGCTAGGGTGGCATTCATCTCATATAACAAAGTCATTTGGGATGGAGGAGAGGGTTACAAGCCTTACAGGCCACTTTCCATCTGGTAAATCGACCTCCATGGTCCACAGAACAAGATGAGCCATGTTACATATTTATTATTCTTGACTGTACGTGGATGGGTCCTCAGTAGGAACCCTTGTTGAAAGGGCAGAGCTGTTAACTGTAAAATATTGGCTTCTCATATACTCACATTCTTATCACAACAACCCAGTCTGTTGCAGGCAGAACGTCCCTCTGACAGGACTGATGGGTTTTTTAAAAAATAAATAATGATCTTACAGCTGCTATTCCCTCTACTGCTGTTCAACTTCCCAACCAGCTGTTTTAATTGTCTTAAAATTAAGTGTACACCGTGGAGATCTGTGTGTGGTTGAAACCTGGAATGTGTTTTTGACTGGGGCTAATGAGTCAGTGATAACAAGTCAGAATCACTCCACGCTACGGGTTTCTGAACAGTCGTGGGACAGTCCTCCATTTGGTTTCACAACATTCTCAAGTCAGTTGTGGCTTCTTTCCTTTTTAAATCCTTTGTGCCAGCTATGCCTAAGCAACTTGAAAGGTTTTATGTGGGGGCTCGATCTCTGTGGAGACTCATGGATGATCTTTTTGCGTGGGTATCACAGGGAGATTTGAGGTTTGAGGGTAGCTTTTCAGCTGAGAAACAAGTATGATAACAGGAAAATAAACCACATTTACCAGATATTGTGGACTGTATGTGAATGCATCTGCCATTTTTTTCATCATCAAATCACGAACATTTGAAAAGAAGTATTTTCCCATTATGATATTCCCTGCATTCAGTTCTATTGGCCTCAACTGCTGGGCTTTTTCAGTTCAGTGCTTCGTAAGAGTTTTGTGTTGGTTTATTTTTTAATAAGGAGATCAAGTGGATCATTCAGAAACTATCTCTTATTAGCAAGACTAAGGAGCACAGCAAATTTCCTGGGGAACAAAATCCAGCCAAAGAGCAGATGAAAGGACGAGTTCATCTTTTCCTCGCTAGCGTGCGCTGCGTCATCTTGCAGGATGAAATTCAGACAGAACTAAAGTAGCCCGAAGACCACAGCAGGACTCATTCCTGGCCAAGGCATGGCTACTGAGCAGCTTGGACCGTGAGTGCCAAAGTGAATGCATTTATGGTGAAATATTGGCTGAATTGAAACTGGTGACTATTGCCACGGATTTCAGTGGGAGCATGACCTCACTCTCAACCTTTGTAATTCTCATTCTTCACATTAAAAGTCAATTTTCTGTCTTTCTTGCTGATAGCAATGCGCAGGGCAATGCAGCCAAAGTTACTTGGTATTGCCACAAAAAATGTGCGCTTTTACTGGAATTTTAAAATTGTATCGATGAAAAGCTATTCCTTAATCCACATTTCTGAATATGCATATTACACATGGAGTATTACATACATGCTACCTCTATTATGTGATATGTAATGCCAGTCTACACGAGCAAAAATGGAAGGAGTTTTCTATTCAGTTCAATTTTAATCAAATTCTACAGAGCAGCATTTCTATGGCCTATTTAAAATCTAAACAAAGGCAGGATAGCTCCCTCTGTATCTATACCCTCTTAGTATTGTCATAAGAAAAGAACAAGTAAAAGCTCAAAAGAAGCTCTTACAGTCCCATTGACACTGGCCAGATGCAAGCTGTACCGATATTTTAACCTCACTAAATAACTGTTTGAAGTGTCTTTGCCTTCTATTTTGGGGTTCTAAAGAGCCTGATGAAATGACACCTGAAGAAAGTGGCCAGTCCTATTGTTTGCCAGATATCTCTAGGGTTTCTTAATAGTAATTTAGAATACTAAGCATTTGCCCTGGTGCCTGTTGTGAGAGTCTCAAAAATCTGCTCCAAAGTGAAAGAGACAAAAGAGGATGAATCGAATCAAATTGAGTTGGAGCAGGGGACAGATGGGACCCACTCACTAATGCAACCTGGCCTATTCATGATTTTTTCTTCAATGAAGAACACGGTTCTAGTACTTGCAACAAAGAATGAAATCATGCATAGCTCCCAAGATCTGCTTTACATCGATGTTTGGACTCTACAAGGGAAGTGTTTAATGGGAACTTTACTTATTTCTCTTTTCCAGCAAAACCCAAACTCAAGTTAACGTTTTTGTCATGGGAAGCAGGCTGCTCTTTTTAATGGCAAAGTTTTCTTGGATGTCCTCAAAGGTCAAGTTATAAAGCTACTATCTGCCTTCACACTGTGGAAAGCACAGATATGAAAAGCAGCAAGCTGCATTTCTGACTGTACCCTTTGAGGGAAGGATGCCTGGATGCAGGACAGAATCAGCATCTGTAGCCCCGTTCTTGCATTACTGCTTATTTCTTATGTCACCTGGGTAAGTCATGACCAGGGTTACAACTTTCACAGCTCATTTCTGGAAGACATAAAAAGTTTTGAAAGCCTCAGTGGAAGGCTTGAGAATTATTTATTATAAAATTATGAAACTTTTAAAGTCCTTAATTGACATAGCTCTTGAGAACTGTGTAGTTATCTAGCAGTATTAAGTAAATACTTCTCACAAACTTAATTAAATTACCAAACTTATTGCCCTAGGATATATTTGAGGCTAAAAGTTCAAGTGGATACAGAAAGAGAGTAAACAAATTCATGGAGGAGAAGTACTTCTGTGGTTACTATTTCAATAGTCCAGATGCACTCTCAGCTCAGGAAGTCCTGACAGCCCATTGCCAGGAGCCTGAAGGAGATGTCAAAGGAAGAAATGCTCTCTAGACTTCTTTTTCTGGATTTCTTCCCTAAGTATCCATTATTGCCTTCTAATAGAGAGGAAATATGGAACTAACTGGGATTCCTGATGCTGTCAAATAAGCATTGGACACACATTCAGAAAACTTCCACTTCAAAAGTCAGTGTTAAAAGTAACTGCAAACTAGATCTTACAGAGTTCCCTCCACCTGTTCCACAATATCAAGCCCTCTGTTTATTCACATTAAATGGATATAAGAAAGGAAAAATCTAATAGCTGGTCCCACTGACATAACCGAACACTTCAATGGTCAATAGTTAATCTGGTGTCTGGAAAATCATTGCTTTTTCAAAAGTATTTGCCACTTGTCGGCTGCTTGGTGCTGCTGGGCAAATCGACTTTTATTAACAGGGTCAAGTATCAACAGCCAGAATTAAAGTTTTCCCTTCTCAGCCATGGTCTTTGAGGCTTCAGTTTGTGGCCAGTAATAAAGTGACTGCCATCAACCATACCCTTTGCTTTCTGTGGCTTGGATTTGCCTGGGCTGTGGACTGGCAATGAGTTTCTGAATCTGGAGACTGTCTGAACAGGCTCTCGCGCATACAGCACCTGCCATGAAGCAGCAGGAGATCTGCTACCGCCACAGGTGGCCTGTGCCACTTGCAGCCCGCACGGTAGGATGTGGGGTGGGACTGTCCTAGCAGGTCCTTTGCAGGCACACAGCACTTAGCCCGGCACTCAGGAATTTAAGGGAATCAGTTATTCTTGACACTCATAGCAAAGCGTGAAGACTTGGCAAACCTGCAGAAGGTAAGTAACAGAGCAGCAGTGGGCTTCATAAGGAGGACCGTTCAGCAACTAGCTTGGGCTAATTATGCGGTTTAGGAAGTCCTGGAGAAGAATTTTAAATCAGCTTGAAGTGTAGAACATCTCCTTGGGCCTTTGGGCTGGAGAAGCTGAGCTGTTGGCCACTGCTGGATGACTTCAGATACGAGAATTTCAATTTCAAAAGAGCCTAATTTTTCCATTTTCTGGTGACCTTCTCAGAGAATAGAAGGCACAATGTATTGCATTTAATCAGATGTATACAGTACAGGATGAGTTTGTTTGTTTCATTTTATACTTCCATATTCCACCCATGGAGAAATCTTGCTGATAGGGACGATAAACAACCAACCAACCGAACAACCCAACCACTGGGCCTCTAGGAGCTGTTGTTATTTATTTCCACAATTAGCAGCCGAGTTCTGGTGCTGTGCCCAGAGAACTCCTCTCATTTTTCAGCATGTCACTCTGTGCACAATATGCTTTTAGGAATTGAGGATTAAGGCGGCTGATTGTGGGTGGTTTATGAAACTTTTTATGGAAAGCCATATAGCCAAACCTTTAGAGAATCAGACCATCATTTTAACGGGCTTATGTTGTGTACAAGACTGTGCAGTAAGATTTCCGAACAGTATAGAGCATCTTGATAGAGAACTTGGATTAATCAGGGATGCTGTTGAAGTTGATGCTGTGGCTTGTTTTTTGAATTAGCAACAAGCTACGAGTGGTGCTGAGAACAGCCTGTGGGCGGCTGCCCTTCCTCCTTAAAGATACTGAAATGGTTGGATTCCAGCAGGGAAACATCTACAAATCTATCTGTGAAATAATATAGACTCTCTTTGGCAAATACTTGGAATATGGAGTTAGGGAGGAGGAGGTAACTCCACTAATCAGAGACTATCTCCCAGAAATCCCATGCTACGGGGATACTTGGCAGGACAGCCAAGGAGAGAAGTCATCGCGGTCACAAAAGTAGCAAGTGTATTTAATAGCCAAACCACAAAGCCTATTGCACAACTGCAGCTGTTGTACTTGCTCATAAAAAAAAAAAATACATATACACATATATTTACTAGCAAGAAAACATCCCAAATTTGGAGGCAAGCAATTGTTAGGCCAACTCTTAGAGGGTGGCCCTGCTCAGCATGTCATGACCTCCATGGGGTGCCCAGCTGCCAAATTCAGAGAGCACAGAGTCACCTTCAGAAAATTGCAGGTTCTCAGCACCTTCCAGGTTTTGGTCAAATATTTGCAGCTGAGACAGAGGTATGGGTATAACCTCTCCCAAGGTTGTTAAAAGTATTGATTAATTGCCTATTGTTAAAGTTACTGATTGATGAAGCTGCAGTATAAATACTGACACCATCAGTTACTCCGTACAGATTTTAGCTTGTGCACTTGAATGTTTCAGCCTTTCTTTTTTTTTGGGGGGGGGGGAGGGAGGAGGGAGGAGAGGGGAGTATTTGTAAATCAAAAATTTCATGTTAAATTCCTGTAGTTTTCTAGCCCTTCTTTTAGATTTTAGATTTTTTTTAGGCCCCATCAAGCATCATTTTGCAGTAAGTAATTCATCATGAAATCTCATCTCTATAGTACAATGTAGGTACTAGGACCATCCTGATGCCCACTTTTCCTTTTGAATAGTACTGGAGCTTTTTGAAGACCAGCCTTTAATGTGTGACCAACAAAATCAGCATCCACCTTTAAGGATGAGCGAATAATAAGAGCCAAAGCAGAAGTCACCTTCCCAGAATAAACAAGGACATCAATTTTCTGGATGATGCTGAGCCTTCAAATGCACTCAGGATGAAGGCCTGATGAACATTGCTATAAAATCTAGGAAAAATCATTTGGGGTGCTACCCACTTTCAGCAGCTTTATTGACACATTTGAAGGGAATCTTGGAAAACATTTCCCAGAGACTTCAAGGTCAATCCACCATTATCGTAACCAAAGTGTTGCAAGACACTCCATGTTGATTAACTGCCATCATATTTAATTAGTGCTCAAGTGGCACTTCATCATGCTTATTGTCAGAAATCCCTTTATCTTGTTATTTGCATTGCAGAGTTTTTAATTAGGATATGTGTAGGGACTCTCTTAATGATCTCATGTCTGAATAACCATCCAGGCTGTGAACATACACAGAGTTGCTCAGTTGTCTCTGTCTCTCCAGAGGGTACTTCGTCATTGCAGAAGAGAAACCTGGATTTCGTCAGCTGAGACATCAAACGTGTGAGGCTGTTTTGTGACCAGCTCAATGTGTTGGAAATAGTCCACATGTCTAAGTGGGATACGTCTAATATTTTGGGAACTGCTCTAGGCACCTGTTCCAGGGCTGCACTATTTTCTTATGAAATATTTTTTCCTAATGTCTATCCTGAACCTCCCCAGCTGCAATGAGTGACTATTGCTGCTTGTTTCATCCTGTGTTGCTACCTATAACTCTTTGTAACTCCCCTTTGAGTCGCTGTAAGTTTCAGTTCGATTCCTCCTTAACTTCTCTTTGCCAAATCAAACAAGCTCAGTTCTCTCAGCCCCTCACGCACCTCAGGCTGACCATCTTGGTAGCCTTTCCCTGAACCGATTTCTCAACATCCATTTTGAGCTTAACTGTATAGAAGAAACCTTAGAAAAGATAAGGGGCAGTTACAGACAGATGGTGAAAGAATAATAATTCCAGAAATATGGTAAGAGTATTATATTTTCAAGTTATCTTCAAATATGGAAGTCTTCAGCTGGCCTTAGCTGTCTCTAAGTCAGTCCATCTAGTTATTTAGACTTCCCCTCCAGTCCACGAAGAGAGGTAGGAAATCTCCCCAGAGGCCTGTCCCTCCCTCTGTCTTAGACATCCTCTTTGAAGGAGAGGGCTCCACCTCTAAATGGTGGTCAGCAATGTCAACTGTAGAGCAGGCCATTCGAGAGGACACCTGAATTGTGAGCGAGTTTTAGGGCCCACCACACCAAAAGAATGAATTGTAATGAAAACACATTTCTGGTGAAGATGGAGAGATAGGAAGGCATCATTAGAAATAACAAGGCAGCCTTCCATCTCAAAAGGACCATTGACAAAATACCTGAAGAACAGAAAAGCTGGAGAGACAGAGCTGACAATAACTTTATAACCATAGGAGTGATTAGTTGTGCTGACCTCTTACTGTACACACATTGTTTTGGTGTCAGCAGCTGCTCCATCCAGCTCATAATTCAATAGCCAGAGAAGAAACAAAGACAGCACTCATACATCCCGCCAGTATTGATCGGGAAGGAGATTAAATGACTAGGTCTTGGCCATGCCAGAAAGTTGTGTCAGAGACAGAAATGGACTGTTAAGGGTAAAAATTCTCTCTTCATTGGCATCAAAATGCTCTTCCTTCTCTTCGATTCCTGTGCTGACCACCTGGAGTTATCAAGGCTTGTAAAGATGAAAGCGGAGTGCTGGCAGCCCCCAGCAAAATGATAATTGGGCAGTTCAATGGCAAATGAAAAACATAGGCAATGTGTAGGTAAGGCACATTGGAAGGAACAGTTTACACTACTTGTACATGCTGATGGGTTCTGAATTAGTCGTAACTCACAGGGACAAGACTTAGGCATTGCTACTGACAGCTCAATGTGCAGCAGAGGTCAAAAAAGTAAATAAGGTATTAGGCTGTGTTAGAAGGGAAGAGAGAATTAAGGGCAAATATAAGGCTGTGGTTGTGCTGCATGCACAAATGATCAAGCCTTTGCTTTAAATGTAGCTTTCATTTTTTTGTCAGGTCACCTGAAATTGAAGCTATCCAGAGAAGTGCAGTAGAGATTGACTGTCAGCACCATGGGGACTTCATGAATGGGGGACTTTGAAGCAAATGTCTACATGTCACTCAAAGGTCTGAGCTTAGTACAGGTAGATCAGAGTACATATCAAAAGGTCTCTTGTCCAGAAAGTGCCCCAATACAGACAAAAGGTTGTGGGAATAGGTCGGCACCCAGAAGATGTAACCGTGCCTTGACAGAGTGCATTGGTGCTCTCCAGTGCTGCAGCCATCTGCAGCATGGCTTGAAGCAGATTGTCCACAGTGTGGAGCCTGCTTCTGAAACATCTTTTGCAAAGTGCAAGTTTCTGCTCAAGGTACCAAGGGAAAATATTGTTAAAATCATCTAGACTCGGAAGTCAGGGATCCCTCATTTGGCTGGAAGCCTCCCTCAACGTCGCTAGACAAGTGATCCAGGTGCTCCATCTGCTTACAAGGTGAAAAGGTGATAGGAGAGCCTTAAATCTCCAGGGAAATGATTTTTCTTTTGTCTGTTCGAAGGACACTTGCATTCTATAACATATTTAGAGAAACAAGCAAGAGACACACAACTATTAAAAAGCCTGAATAAAGAAGCAAATTTCCTCCCTCTGATTTGGATTTCATTGATACGGAACAAAATGATGGAGTCTGAGGCACTAAAGAGTGAACTACAAAAGACTTCACTGAGGAGGGAAATGAAAGGGCCAAAAACGTTGCTTTGGCCATTTTTATTCATTTCCTAGGGCGACAACATACACAGAGGTACTTGTATCTACTGATAGGCCCATGCAGATCAAACAGGGTTGAGCTTTACTCCCAGGCTCTAGTCATTCATATTCTGATTACAACCCAAAATGTACCTGGAGACACACAGGATCCTTGGCAGGTCTGGCCGTGGGTGATCCTTTCAGTGGTAAAGGTGCCAAAATTTACCAGTGTCTCAGGGCCACCTCTGCTCTGAGACATCCCAGGAAGTATGAGGAGGGATTCGCACGAGGAGGAGGTGACTTAGTGAATTGATTTTGAAGTCTATTGCCTTTACTGGGATAGCTTTGAAAAATATGCAGAAGGGGATAATTTGGATCGAAATGCTCACACCTTGGTCCGGACGTCAGGTCCTAAGGAGAAAACAGTATAAGATCAGAGCTCTAAAATGTAAAAGTTTTAATGGATCATATCCTGCAATTAACTTCGTATAGTCACAGCTGATCAGGCAATGTTTGGATTCTGCTGCTGTTAATTCACAGAAAGATTTATTTGCCCACAGTTTGCACCGTTTCTTCCTCCTTTTTTTCCCAGGCATGGCCTAATTTTCTTCTGCTCCAAACCACGACCACTTCTCCTGGGGTCGGCCGAGTCGCAGCTGCAGCAAGCCCGGCGTTAGCCCTGCCCCTGCAGAGCGTCTGGGCACGTTTCCATCGTCGTGGTTCAGCAGTGCCGAAATAAAAGGGGAACACGGGGTGGGGACGGCACCGTAATTGCTATCGCTTTCCAGCTCTCCGGCACCCGGCGGAGGTTTCCAGCTCCCAGCCCCAGCACCTCCCCGGACCGAGCACCTTCGACCGTCTTGGCCCCTCTCCACTTCATCGCCCCGCTTCGTGCTCGGGCTACGGGGCGCTGCCGCAAGCCGTAAATTCACCGGGCCCAGGTCCGGCAGCGCGCTCGTCTTCGGAGAGAGGCAGGGGAAAAAAAAACCCACCCACGTCCCGCCGAGCCGCAGGCGGCCGCGGCTAAACCCAGTCTGCGGCAGAACCGGCGCGGCGGCCCCTCGCCGCCCCGAATCCCGCTCCTCCGCGAGGCGGCCAGCTGAGAGTCGAACCGCGGCGCCAAGAAGCAAAGTGGATCCCAAGTAATTAAATGTATAAATTAATTCTCCCCTTAAGATATGTTCCGCTCCCGTTATTAGGTTTGTCTCGGAGAAAATCCTGGGAGGATCTTTGTAAAAGTGCCACTTCTTCAAATATTGTCTTTCAAAAGCTTCTTTCTTTTCTTTTCTTTTTTTTAAGACTTGATGCCTGCAGCCTGCAATTAAAATAAGTGACAGGAAGGTGTCTTTAAAATAGAGATCTATGGAAAGCGAACGGATTGTCTGTCAAAGGGTGAAAAATGAAAAATAGCCGTCTCAGATCTCTGAATGGATGAGTGGGAAAAATTCCTGTCCGTCTTAGTACCCAAAGGGATAAAACCCAATGATAGCTTGAACTGCTTAGCAGATAATGCATGTGCTGTTTTGATGCTAGTAATGTGTTTTTTACTTCTTTCTATCTGGGAGGAACGAATCAAATATGAGAAGTGCTGGGACATGATTTTCAACCCATTGCCTTTGATTAAGTGCTTTAACATGTGAGTCCAGAGACTTGCAATATTACTAATGGGGCATAAAGCACTATAAACAGGACGGGCCTACTTTTGTCCAAATGCCATTATCCTGGAATAAAAAAGAACAGCAAATGTAATATGTCCACTGCTAACCTTTTTCTGACAGGAAATATTCTCTCCTACGTGCATGCCATAAATTACGCTGCATTTTGCCAGGACCATGAGCAATTGCTTAATTTTGAGAGAAGGAATGTTTTCTAAGCTTGAACCACTTAGCTCAGTGCAATATTTAGCTGTGAAAATAGGATGATGTGAAGTAAAACATGTGTGCAAACAGCAGGCTGGCTGGGCTCAAATCAAATTTCTTTTTAAGTTTGGGAAAGGGGGAGCGAAGAACTGTAAATAAATATTGGGGGGTGTATTGTTGGTTCAGGGGTTTTAAATACAACGAAAAAGTGCCCTGGAAATCCAAAGCACCAGTTTACCCAGAAAAAGTGAGAGAGGGTGGAAACTTTGCCGAAGTTTGTTTTGCAAAGGCCGGAGAAGCCTTTGCGGGTGCTGCCCGCAGCAGGGCAGAGCGAGCCTCAGTGCCCCGGCAGGATGCTTCCCGGGAGCTCTTTGGGACCGGCTCCGTGTCACTTCTAACTTTGCGAGATGTTTTATTGCTCTCAGCAAGTTGCAGATTGTCCAACTGTTCTGTCATTTGTTGTAAATGGTTACACACACACAAAAAAAAAAAAAAAAAAAAGAAAGAAAGAAAAAGAAGGAGAGCGAAGGGGAGAAGGAGAAGGGCAAAAAAAAAAAAAAAAAAAAAAAAAACAGAAGAAGAAGAAGAAGAAGATTCCACTACTCTATAACGTAGTCCTTGGTGTAAATCAAACATTCCCTGTCATGTTGATAGCTTGTGTTAGTCTAATGTATTTTATATTACTCAAAAGCATTGAAACCCTGCAGCTTTCTTCATATAGGCCATTATGCGGTTATCATTAAATTGTCTTGCAAAGAACATTATCGGTAATTATAGCAGACACTAAAATCAAATGATCAGACTGGGACCTTTAACACCAAGAGGAACCATTAGAAGTTAATCAAATAAAAGGATGAGAATAATTATGTTAGGATTAAGCAGTAATATGCCAGAAGTTATATACTTTGCTGACTATATATCTTTACTCCCAGCTTCCTGCCTCTCCTCCTGTTTGATGCCTTTTATATAATACTTTGGCACAGAATGTAAATGACGGTATTTTTGTGTGTCACAAATGGGGCTTTAGGGTTCAAATGAGGTTCACGTCTAAATGGCATGAAAAGCAGCACTATGTAATGATGAAGATAAATGTAATAGTTGTGCGCGCCTGTGTATGGATAATATATATAAAAGTAGAAAGCTGGGAAAAAAAATCCATTGGTCAATGAAGCATAACGTGGTGATAAAAATAGTTGCAACAGGAGGTGAAACCACATGGCTATCGGTTTGCTGCTCAGCATTGCTTTGATCTGTTTTTAAGTGACGGCATTTCCGTGGCTCATCTTCCAGTAGCCCACCACGGCCCGAAGATGTCTCTCACTCTTCCTGTTTACAAGAAATCCCCCTGAGTAGACAAAAACTGCTCCTCTTGTCTCTAACGTTATTCTCTAGGGAACTCACCTCCAAACCACGTTCGCTCTTGGCATTTGAATGAGTCTCAAACTAAGTGTCAGAGCTGCCGAGAAAATCCAGAAAGGGGGCTAAGGAGATTGCTCCAAGAGAAACAGGTTGATGCGGGTTACGCAGGAAACATTATATCTTCTGAATACCCTTCAGCAGGTGGAGCCAGATTTAAAGGCCTTGGAAAATTTTTACCTGGGAACGCTGGTAAAGCGATAAGGCTGGATGTAATCATGTCACCTATGGCAGGGGCTGCAGGTGGAAGGATTTCTCTGCTCACTTCTCATTGACAGAAGAAAGCAGTCATAGCGTCAGGCGCCTCGTGCCTTGTTCCCTGATCCTGAAGAGCCCAGGAGCCTGGGTACAGCACACAGGTGCATCCTGGACCCAGAGATGATGGACAAAGCAGTAACACAAAACCCTGGAGTTTGGGATTTTCCCTGTGTCCTCCTGGCAAGGAAATAAGGCCCCAGCCTCAGTCCAAAACTCTTCTCTCTCCCTTAGCCAACCTTGCACTTTGCTGTGTTTCCTCAGACTTTTTTTTGCTGAGGATTGCAAGGCCTGAAGATTGCCCACTGGAGAAGACATCTGCTATTGCAGCCAGGAGACCTGTCCACTCTTGACGAGTTTTCAATCTTTTACCCATATTTGATGAGCACAGGCGACAGTGACCAGACACTAAGCTGATCAGGAAGCCTCTTGTACGTGTTGAATTGGGCAACATCACTTGCCTGCTGGCACCATAGCAGACCACAGGCTCCCTGAGGGGCCACCAGCCCTCCATGCCTTCATGCCGCCACTGGAAGAGATGCGGGTCTGTCCACAGACCTGCACAGGCTTGGAAAAAACAAAGGAAACTTAAAAGGCCCTTTACTGGAAACAGTCAAATTCAAACTAGAAAATATCTTGCAGAATACGTAGCATTAGGGTTTTTTATTTCTTTCTAGGTTGGGTGTGGTGTTTTTTGATTGATTTTTTTTTGATTTCTTGACACTGCAATAGATTTGTGAATTTAACCCCTCTCTTTAGGAGACTGTTGAGCTCTGCTGGCCCCTTAGAAATATCCTGAATTTCATAAATGAATAAATCACTTAGTGAATATTGCTAATGGGATATAATTTAATGATGGCCACAGTGCTTCAACCCGCTCTTTCCGCATTTCCTCCAGCATACACCCAGTGGACCACTGCCCTCTAAGAAAATATTGGAGTAAGATTTTTCTTTTCCAAGGGACTATAAATCAGCTCCACATTAACTCCCTTATACTCCATCGAATGAGCTACAAAGGTTGTGCAGTTAGATACATGCTGAACAGGAGGAGGAAAGAGATCTCTTCCAGCGTGCAAGGGATTTTAGGGTACCTAGAGCTTTCTGGTGAAGATATTGTAAAAGACACTATCACAAGGGATGGAGAAGTTTTCCTTACTTACAGAGCCCTGTTTCTCAGAAAGATGAGAGATTGGTGCCCTAACTACTCTTTTCTCACCTCATTTGCTTGCCTTTTTCAGTGGATCTCACATTCAGGGAAATGGGACACTATAGGTAATCTTCTCCTGGAGCAAGGAGAGGGCAGGAGGCATGGAGCAAAATTTGAGCTTATCATGAAGAAAACTCTGACCAATGAAATTAAGAATGAAATTATTTTGGTAAATATACTTCAAAATCAGCTTTTGATTTTAGGGCAAATGTGTACTCTTTCCTCAGTCCTACATCAATGTAATGTCTGAGACAGTTATGACGTGTGGAGTCATGTCAGATAAAGAAAATACACATGGATTAGATGTCTCATTTACATGTTTAGATGTATTTCTGAAGAGATGCTCTGGTTTTGAGTTGGTGGACTTACATCCCTTACCCTAACCACAAGACTGGGACCAGCTTTCCTAACAAAGATCTCGCTTTCTCTTTCACACATATTGCCAAAGGCTCACATGATCTGCTAGTGTGATTCTGCAGACTCTTGTCTGCCATTGCAGGACAGATGTTTATGCAGAGTATGCATATGCACATATACAGCATATTTCCTGCTTGGCCTACTGCCTCAAAATGGGCTCAGACCAGAACAAACGTTTAAGCATCAAGGACAAAGCCACGAGGATGCGCACATTCCTACCCCAGTCCTGTCAGTGTGTTATGCCAACAGGATGCCAAAGCTATCCTCCATGAAAGTCATTAAGACAAGACTGCAACGAGCTATCCCTTTTAATATTGGTCTTATAATCTGATTTGAGGACCTGCACTGGTTGAATTTTAGTTGTGTTGTTCATTTAACAGTTGACTCTTCCAGTTCTAGGAGTTGATAAAACTGTAGTAAAACAGCCATGCCAACTATAGAAGACCCACAGGGACTTGCCAGCCTTGGAAACACCACATTTTCTGATACCAAGACCAGGTGATTAAAATGGCAAAGACTGGCCCATTTTCTCCACAAGAGCAGCTATGAGTGGAGCTGAGAAAATGGTGCGATTGCTCAGGCTACGAACAGTGGTCCTGAGGGTCCCTGCCAGAAGGAGTTACCATCTTCACACCTACATCTTACTGCCACCCTGCCTTGGTCAAGCATCTCTGGGGTTTGTGTAAAAGGAGGATTTGATGGAACACCTCATGCCAGCAATGGAAGAGGATTCCCACTGGCAGATGGTCCCCCCAGGAAGGCATCCCACTCCCATTCTGCTTGGTGACCACCTTCAGCATGGGCCGGTTTGCAGGAGGGTTCCCAGCTTTGCAAGGGCTGGTGGGAGTGACTGCACATTGCTACTCAGGAGGTCGCTGGGCTGGAAGCATGACGGCCTCTCCTCATGCATGAGTTTTCTAATGAGCTGGAATTGGCCTTCTTGTTGGGTCTTTTAAAATAACTTTACCAAGGGATAAAACCAGAGGGTGTCTTCGAAAGTTCTGAGTGGCTCTTTACTGAAGGAAACAAGTTCATTTTATGGCTTTTCGCAGAAACACAGCTGTTTTCATTCTTTGCCAATGTAAGCAGTTATTATTTCTTCATTAAAGCATTCACTTCGCTATATGAAACATGCCACTATTACACAGGAAACCATATGCAAAGTGACCTTCTTCTAGTCCATACATAGAGCATATACTCAGCCTCTTTTTCCAAAATTTTCCACGTTAAAAATAATTGAAAGGATTCTCAGCACTTGAACAAATTATACTCAGTTCACCCTTCCCTTTCCAACGAATTTTATTGAAGCATGTGGGATTATTTTAGGAAAGATGATGGCAGTTTTTAAGAATTAATTGGTTTAGAATGAGCAGTAATGGAAAAAATGTCCATGTATATTCAGAATTTAAAATTCAGTTATTTCTACTTAGACTCTATTTATGACTCTTTCTTTTGGTTATTCTAATGAATTTTAATTTACTGGCAGGAGTGTTTGGTGGAACGGAGGGTTTATTTGCAGGAATGTCAGAAGAAATTTGAGAAAGGGCTGTTTAATGTGACACTTGCAGATATATGCCTACAAATGTGAGTTCAAAATGTTTTGCACCCATCTTTGGAAAACCAAACACCCTTGTGCGACCTACCTGTCCCATCCTACAGCTTGGCTTTCATGTGTAACATGACCACAATGAACTGGCTGTGAACCAGACCCAAACTTAGAGTTATTTGCAGAAGTTACCCGGTGAATAATTTAGCATAATGAATCAATTTGACAAAACTGCAGTCTGTTGTTGGACCATTCAAAAATAGAAAAGATCTGAATCTGGTGAAGGAGCTAATCATTGTAAATTATCGGCCCAGTTGTACTATTAGCATTAATAGAGCTCCCACATTAATTAACCAGAAAACTCTCTTGTTATTAGCAAATAATCAAACCCTCAGTCAACCTCCCTCCAAAATAATATGTTTTTTACCTAACAGTGGCAGCTTTCATATTTTTACTCACATGCTGTGAAATTAGGAAGCTGGGGCCTTTTTTGGACATGGTGTTAGTGCAGACATTTAGTTGTTCCATCCTGAGCAATATCCCTTTGCTACCTTGGAGCTGCAGCTATTCGGAAAAAAAAAATGGAGAAACATCTCTTTACAACCCAGCAAGCATTTATGTTGTGTCCTTAACACCTGACTAAAAGAGAAGATGCTTAAGTGCTTTCCTGAGCAAAGTCTTTCATTATCAAAGTTGGCTGTTGGATTTGTTCTGGTGACAATGATACATTTGCTGGCGAATGAAGTAGGAGCTGATTCGCTCATGAGAAGAGAAGATCATAGCTACTTCAGTGCTTTCCTGCACCTTTCTGAGCCCCTTTTCTGGTAGGCAGTTTCAATGATGTTAGACCAGAGATGAATTGGTCCTGCATACATTTGGCTGACAAAAGCCGCTCTCCTGAATCTCAGGCTACAAGAGGGCATCTGAGTCCTCCTGCAGCATGAGCAAGACTGCATCCTTGCCAGGTATATTTTTAATAACAAACACAGCCAACTCATCCGTATTGAGAGTCTCTCTGAACAGTCCTTTAGTTATCTAAAGCCCATGAAATTCCCCCATCTGCCTCATGGACACATTTTGGCATATTTGGTTGGGGAGATGAAGAGGCCCTGGTTCTGATATTTGTTTTGGATAGAAGGTCAAGGCAAGGAGTCACAACTTAATATCCTGCTTAGGTCCCTGGCACTTCAGGGTCCAGCCATTGACACTTTACCCTCACATTTTACCAGCACAGTGTTCCCTCACTGCACAGGACATGTGGAAATAAATCTGACCATCAAAGCCTGAGTGCATAGACAGCAGTGAGCAGGGAATCCTTATGGACCTTGAGTGAAATCTTGACAAAAACTGGCTAAAAGCAAAGTAAGACAAAAAGAATCAATTAAAAGAATCACATTGCAAAGAGCATTTCTGCAAGTTCCCAACCACAGTGTTCCTGCCTTTAAAAGACAGTATTTTCAACAAGGGGGAGAGAGCCAATTGTAGTCTGTAAGTTGAGTCTTTAATTTAGCTTTAAGTACTGGAGTATCCACTTTCTATGCGGTCAGATAGAAAGAATGGCCATCAAAATACTCTAAAGAAAGGAATGTTAAAATGCAATGTGTCTCCTGAAAGTAGAAGAGTTTCCTAATTATGTTTCTTACCATTTTTTTGCTCATCCAGTTGGATGTCTTCTTTCGAAGTCTGATGGCCAGAGAAACAAAAGGTGCCTTTCACTATTAAGTAACTACTGAAGTTTTACCTCGCTAGATTATTTGTTAGTTGTAACTAACATAAAAAATGTCCTGTCAGAAGATGGCTTTAAAAAGTGTAATATTTTGTTTTATTTAGCAACTACTTGGGAAAATTTAGCACTGAGCCAGAAAGGTTGCAGAGCAAGTAGCACTTCATAAATTGCTGGAGCCCTAATCAATACATATTGTCATCTAGTCAAGTCCTTCCAGCAGATTTTTCTTTGCCCTGCCTCAAAAGCGTATTTTATGAGGTTGTTACTATCTTGTGCTGCAAGGCCTGGCCTAATGAATCTGTCACTGGCACTATTGATTGACATGCCAGTGTAAGTGAGACATGTGATTCCGATTGACTTCCTAATTACTGCTGCTGTGATGTCTCACCAACAGGTAAGGCCAGAGGTTAACAGTTTTGATGTTCAGCCATCGCTGGCTCTGGAAGCTGGAGTTAAACTAGCTCGTTGGAAGTCAATATCTGAATCAAGTTCTCAAGGCTACTTTAGAAGCTGATCAATTAAGCCCTCCTTGTTCTCCTGTTGTTGCCTGACAAGAGTTTGATGAGTGGAGACCTCTAAAGCTGGCGGTTTAAGGTAGTGCAGGGACATTTTCAAGCACCCCAGGCAGGTGCTGAGATTTAAATGCACTCGGTAGCGTGAGCGGTATGTCAGCGGGAGCTGTATTTCTGCCAGCTGCAAGTCAGAATCTCACACTTTATTCCCAGAGGAGTGAACAGGGTTGAGGTTTCCTAAGAGGCGCAGGTGACCCAAGCATACCCATTCTGTTGAATAATCCTGAAAAAGTACGGTGTATTTGGGACGTCTGCCTGACTCTGCAGGCAGGCTGGAATAACAGCTCTGGGAGGTGTGAGCTGCCTTCGTTGGGCAGTCTGGAGCCCACTGCCTCTGTGAAGCTTTCCAAGATGCTGTTGGATTTAGGTACCTCCTAGCTGCCAAAAGGACATACAAAAAAAGGCTGCCTCAACCTGAAGGTCCACAAGGCCCCATACTCTGCCTCTGATGTTTTCTCTTAATATATCACTCTCAGTTATATATATATATTACTCTCAATAATATCACTAATCTACACTCCTCACTATCCGCACTCTTTTCTTGGTTATTTATGAATGTGTGGAACAGCACAGATCTTGCTGCGGACACATGGGATTCCACTGCTGACTAGTGCAAATGGACCAGCTGGTCCTGTGCCCTAGCTTTTTTTTCTCGTCTCCTAGTTATTATTCCATTAAAGTCCCTACCCTTCTAGTTGCTGTAAGAGATTTCAGTGTGGGATCTCACAGAAAGCTAGTCTATCTATTATCATTTTCTCTTATCATTATCTTTTTCCATATATTCAACAAGACCTTGAAAGAACTCTAACAGATTCAGAAGTACAGCTTCCCTTTCAGCATTCATGCAAGGGCTTCTTCTGCTCCAGCAAAAACATTGGCATTATGGCTATCACCATGGTCTTTCTTTGTTCCCTGATTAACATTTCCTTAAAAAAGAAAAGTGTGTGTGTACACATATATATATATACACACACATATATAAAAATATATCTATAATTTACAGTTTCTAAATATCCAGTCCTGGCACCCCTCCTGGCCATGGTGTCTATGCAGTCCCCCATGATTGCCCTGCTCTCTCTCTGTACAGATACGCTGATCTCTTTTAGCACTTTGATCTCTTCAGCACCATTTTTCAGTATGTCCCACCATCCAATATATGCTCCAGTTGCCAATTTTAAAGTGCTCTGTTTAAATGGGACTTCATTTACCTAGACTTAACCTCTGTATTCTTGAGTTTTGCCAGCTTCTGCCCTATCCTCTATTTGAATAGAGTTGCCATAAGGTCTTCCCACAAAAGCATGCATCACCTTGAACTGTGATTTTCCACTCCTGACAGATTTCCCTGAGTTTTGACTTTAAAAACTCCTTTATAAACATTTTAATTGAAAGGCTCAGTTTTGCTCTGGCTTTGAGAGAGTCTCTCCTGCCTCTCTTCTAAAAAAAAAAAAAAAAAAAAAAAAAAACATAAATTAAAAAAAAATCATGATGCACTTGCATAATTTTCTCAAACACTAATTGCAACTGTCTCTCTGAAGAGGTTCAGGGAATGATGCCCTCATAGAGACAATGGACCTTTCTTGACTGAGGAATCAAGGTTTTTTCAAGAAAATGGGAAATAGGACCACTGCTATGAAATGTAGAGTTTGGTATCAAGGGCTCTGGTCTCCCCACACCATAGACTGTGTGGGTACCAGATAATAAACCTGTGCAGTCATTGCTGGCTTAGCTTCAGTTTCATTAGCTAACCAGATTTTGGGCAATTTACAGGTTAAGCTTTATCAAAGCTTAGCCTTTTCTGCACAGACACCTACTCTATGGGAGAAAGAAATGTCATAACCTCCCTGGGTCTCTAGGCCAGTCTAGTCTTGCAACACTGAGTAAAAGGCTGAGTAGTAAGTGAAGGGTCAAGTAATCATTTTTTAAAAAATGGGTCTGGTCTAATGTGCCAAGTTTTTAGTGGAAATTAGTCATGCAGTCTTCATTACCTTGGGATAGTCCTCTGTCGTTTCACTGTAACTGAAGTTACGGAAGAAGGCTAGGCAGGATTTGTGATTGATTACACTCCACGTTATATTAGACAATATAGATCAACCTGCCAATATGAATTTCTCGGATGTCAAAAATACCACGAAAAAAAGAAAGATCATAAGAGAAGGAAAAAAAAATCATTAGACAATCAGGAACAGCAATAATTCACCCATATCTGTGCACTGTGTACAAATAATGCCCAGGGGAATTAGCCGTACTTATCACTTTGTCCAACGTCTGCTGCCAGCAGATAGTGCTCCGTTCCTCATCTGTTACTGCTTGTTTCCCGCAATGTTTCTGAAAATGATGACAAACGAAAGGATTTGAAAGGAGCTCTGCATCTTAAACAGTTAATTAAGGGCAATCGGAATATATGTGCTCTGTTACCAAATTAACTTCAAAATATATGTTTTAAGTGCCCTACATAAAGCTTCTCAAGGAATAGATTTTCTCAATAGCCTTAATTGCAATTTTGAAAGGCCTTTTTGGCTGAATTAATGGAAGATGACGGAGGACTGACAATTTCTTGCAGACTTACTAGACCCTGTCTCCTCTGCTGGCAGAACTGCTCCCTCATCCCCGTCCATTATAGAGTGCTAGGAAGCAGGAGGCCAACTGTGGCAATTGCAGCACAAGAGCCCAAAGGGGTGATGGGACCCCAGGCTGGACTTCAAAGCTGCCCTCTCCTCCAGGAACATCCATCCGCACTGTGAAACAAGGTGCTTTCGGCAGGGGGGGGGGAGAAAAAAGAAAAAAAAAAGAACCACACACTTCATGAAATAAGAAACTTAATTACTTCCAAAACAATTAATTAATTAATTAATTAATTAAGCCTCATGTCACCCCTGCAAGGTAGGAAGGGATTATTTTACCCATTTTTGCACAGAGGGGAAAACGTGCTGTTCAGTGCCAGGCTAGAGACAAGGAAATCGATAGCAAGAGACGTATGCTGGCATCAGCGTCGCCTGGCCCAGCCACAGACCCACCGTCCTTGCTGTCCTTCCCCAGCATATCTCCCCCGTGGGAGCCTGTATCATCCCAAGAGCTCGTGGGGCCAAGGCAAGGTAAGTCCCTGCCTAAGTCCCTGAGTGATTATGCCAGATCCCAGCCCATGTCATGGTCATGCTGACTCTTCGCTGGCCAAGGGTGCTGCCAAGTGCAGGGCAATACCAGGCGGCTGTGGACACCGAACTGCGGAGGTTCAGGATTTTCCAGACTGTAATTTTGCAGGTGTCACGCCATTCGATGCCCACATGATTTACTGGATCCAGGCTGAAGCAGCTGCACCAGGTAGTAAGGACTCAGCCCCAGCATGGCTAATCACATGGCTGCTAACCGGTTGCACAAATCCCACCACAGCACATTGCAAGAGTAGTTTCCTACTGGTGCATTGATTTAAATCATGAGATAGAGCTGGAAGGCAGGGTTTTCCAGAAGAGGGAATATCTTTTATTAGACCAGCTCATAGAGCTGGTGAAACCAGAGCAGCTTGCAGGCACGCAAACCTTCCTTCCTGCTCTGAATTAGGAACACCAAACTACAGACCACATGCAGGCCAGCGACCAGGGATGGGGGTATCGCTGGTCATGCTCCAGCACCATCGGCAGTAACAGCGCGCCGGCCCTTTGGGGACATCTCCAAGGCCAAGCCTGGGGTCATGATCCGGTTCATGTGAGCCATGCCTCTGCATCTGAAATGCTCTGGCAAGGACAGCTGTGTGGGGAGGGAAGGGAGTTTAACTGCACAGGACAAGCTTGCCCTAAAACCACAGAATGGCCCTTAGCTTGTTTTATTCATCAGTATAGACCTAGGCAGCAGCAGGGTAAAGTGGGAGAGTGATCCCTCTCTCCTTCATTTTTCTTAGATTAGCAGACTCTAACCCATGCTTACATACAGCTGTTTCCTAAGGAAGTAAATCCAATATCAAGAAGTGAGGATTTTCCATTATCGTCAGACTGCAGGAGAAGAGGAGTTAATAACAGAAAGCAAATGCTGGTAATAAAATTGCTAGTCTCCCCACTCCTGCTTTGCACAAACGTGCAGATGCGAGGAGAGAAACATCTCTCCTGAGCTGGAAGTCTAAGCAAGTTCTCACTCACTCATGTTGGTGCTGCTGAATAATCTCCAGGCATTGAACAAGCCCCAGGAAATCCTGCAAACATGCTCCTGGTTGGTGGCAACTGCAAGAGCTGTGATTTAGCCTTTCCCCACAGGCTGACAGTCAAACTGCTCTGCAAAGGGCAGGGAACCAGGTTGTCTCTGCAACTTGTTTGGACCCTGCCCTGGAGCTTCTTCCCTGCTGGGGCTGTTGGAGGAGAGGAGCATTTCCACATCCCCCACTTTATCTTGGCACCATTCACTGGGACCAGTAAGGTCCTAAATTCTTTCCTAGACCAACAGGCCAGGAAAATAGGCCATAAAGGCTATATCTATGCTAGTAAATTCAGCCTGTCTGGACCACACAGACAACCAGGCATGCTCCCTGGCCCGGGCTAACTCCCAGAACATTCCTGCAAAGTGGCTGGGAGAAGGCTAGCTACCCCTGGCCAAAAGTGCATTCAGGACTGGGCTAATAATCTAACTTACAGTCTCCTTGCAGTGCCCAACAATGAACCCTGGCACCATTTAATTTCATAGCCCTGAGGTTCCAAAAGTCATAAAACTCAGACTTCATCAGCCTGAAATAAGGCAGCAAGACCAGGATCCCTCATCCCCAAAACCCAAACTGCGATCACTCCCAGGAAGCTGTTGTAATTCTGCTTTAATGGTCATAAGAGCTTTGCAGCAACAGCACTGACGTGGATTCAGATTTCACCCACACTCTCTTCAGCTCGGGGTGCCGCAGAAGTGGCACTGCGAAGGCAGAGACCAACATTTATAGGCTTCCTCCTGAGGGTGAAATGTACCTACTGTAAAATACGTTCAGTTAATTCTGGTGCATCATGTGCAGGAGAGCCGCAGGGGGATCAGCATGGGACAGACAGATTTAGCTCATCTCACTTGAGTCAGGTGCTGCGTTGCTCCCAATTCCTAGCAAGTTAATTCTTTTTACTTGGGATAATTATGGCTCTGCTCCATCAAGTCCAGTTTAACCCTTCTCCTTCCACACACCTGCAAAGAAGACATCTCAGGGTGCATTTGTACCCATTGCTTTCCTCTGCTGCAGATTTCCTGCATGACCTTGGGCCACTCGTAGAATGGCAAGGTTGGAAGGGACCTCTGGAGATCATCCAGTCCAACCCTCAGCATAGCCCATACGAGGACTGAACCTGTGACCTTGGCATTAGCAGCACCACGCTCTAACCAGCTGAGCTAAACTGCCCCCAAACAGTTAATTCATTTAGTTTGTTTGCTCTCCATCGCACTGATGTGTTAAAGCTGCCCCGTGCGTGAATTGCAGACCTCTGCACTCCTGAAAGGTGCTCTCTCAGTTTAAGACTGGAGTCCCACTTTAGATCTGGTCTCCAATAAAACTGGCTCCTTTCTCACTGCTAAGTCCCTCCCGGAACTAGGTATTCTGAACACCACATGGATGTGTCTCTGACTTGTCTTGTGCAAGTATTAGAAATGAATGAAAGAAGGACCTCATCCTAGAGCTCCTCTTGTAGGAGAGTCCATGGGAGCATTCTCCAAGTTGTTCCCTTTGTGATCAAGCTGTCCTGCCAGGATGCTTGAGCAGGCAACGTGAGATGTAGGTGGGCATGAGCTGAGGCCAAGGTGCGATTGTCACATTCAGGAAGATGGTTTTCACACTCTAGGCTCCTTCTTTCTACAAGTCATCTCCTATTAATCCCATCAGCTTCAGCGGGGCTGTTGCTGCCCTGCCCAGAAGCCACTGAGAGCAACTCCACATGTCCTCGTCTCTCACGCAATTGCTGTACCACTTGCTGTAGCTGAGACAAAAGAAATAACATCTTGGATTCCAATAACCAATAAATTATTCTTGAAATGCCATAACTGCTCAGCTGCAGCTGTAAGAGCAACTCAGTACCAAACTTTAATAAAATATTGTCATTCAAATCAATTTGCATTAGAGTCAGTATTGCTTTCTGCGTGGGGTGCTAAGTAGTACATAGTAAATACTGATCACAGTCTCTCCGCTTGGATATCCACATAGCAAAACAAGCTTGCAGCCTGATTTTTGCCCCCAACAAAAGGGGCCAGATTCTGCTCCACATTTGCTCAGTTGTACTTTTTTTTCCATTTCAAAGGCATTAAAATGGCACCTATTGCGTGTATAGGGTTACAAAGTGGCTCAGGCACTTAAGCAGATGATCATCTAAGGGGATTTACAGTCACACCTTTTACAATAGAAGTGCCCAGCTCCCACTGGAGTAAAAATAAATAAATGCAAATAAACGCAAAACTATTGCCCAACTGGCAGCTTTTGTAACAAGTGCAGAAAATGACCACATCTGGACTATTCTGGATCAAAGACTATTCAGTGAAGTCACTCTGGATTTACAGGGGTATTAACTGAGATCAGAATCCGGTGCTATAAATTCGCTATCGCTGCTAATCCCAGGGCCTCTGATCTTGCTGAGATATTTGCTAACTGCTGAGCAGCTTGCTTTATTGACACTGAAATAACATACCCATGCCCTACTATTGTTAAACTCAGCTGGTTTTAAAAACCCATCATACTGTTTGTCATGACTGACCTTAACAAACTGGCCTGTTGTCCTTGGATCTATGGGCAAGAAAGTTGTCAAGTGCCCCCTTTTTTTGCAGCCTTCCTCCAACAAAAAGAAAAAAAAAAAAAAAGGAGGACGAAAAATCAATTTCAATCAACATGGAGTGTAATATTATCAAATGTCAGATGCTGAGGCCGTGTGCTTTGAAAATTATCCTTGACAGCTTCTTGTCGACTTAATTAAGTGCTCAAAAAAAAAAAGGGTGAAAAAAAAGGCAAAATATCTCAATTGCCAGCTCCCTCTCTTTGTGCTTCAGAGCTTCTATTGACAGCTCTGAAAAAAAAAGATTGCCTTGGGGGGTTTTATTGATAGATCCTTGCCTGATATTGGAATGATTCCTGGGCAGATAAATCACATTTAGATTTGTTAGTAATTGAGGAGAATTGATTGAATAGTTAGGATAGTCCCAGCGGGAGGTACCTACTGCTCTTCCGTTCTGCAAGAGGTTGTCATCAGATAAAGGACCTCTTTGGGCAGAATGGATGAAGGTCTAATCGTTTACATGATCAGGTGTTGCTTCCTCTCCAGCCCTCCCTCCTCAGCCTTCCCCACTTACACGTGGCAAACGGCGGGGCGGCAAAGAGGAAGGCCATAAAAGCAACCAAGCGTCGGTGCTCTTTATCACCTGGAAAAGCTCTAATTGTTTTCAGATCATAAATGGAATTGGAGAATTAGCAGCAATTTGGGATGTGTGGAGTCTTTTATTTAAGAAGAAATCATGCAAGAATTTTGTTGCCACTACAGGTTTTTTGAACAGATATGAACTTTTTTTGCAGCGAACCAGCTTGGGGAGGAGCAGCAGGATCAGTGTGCCAGGTCCCACAGGACTATAGACCCTGGCCAGATCCTCTGCCTATCCTTCCCCCTCTGTAGCCTCTCAGGCAGGACCAGGTTTCCCCTACCCTCTTCATAACACAGGATGCTCGGGGTGATCAACAAGGTATACTCTGCAGTGACTTTCCTCCAGGGACCTATATGGGACTATCTGAGACTCAAGTTTTGAAATCCAAACTCATTTCCACAGTTTTCCACAAAGGGCTAAAAAATGGCTTAGTCAGCATTTCTAGTCTTCCACCTTTCTTTTCTTTCTTCTCATTTCAGAACTGGAGAGATGATAGAAAATTACAACAAAAAATAAATGAATGAAAAAATAACTTAAATATTTTGTTTTCCTCTCTTCCAGCTTCACCAAAGCAATTCTGAGGGAAAGGAAGAGACAATTTCTTAGCTCTAAGTAAAAAAGCCATTTTAGTACCAGTAAACGTTTCATCTGAAAAGAGATGATCGAGTCTGAACTTCACAGACTGCAGGCCTGATCCTGCTAATGCTTCAGCCCCGTTCACTGCCTGCAAATGCTCATTGCTAAACCCAGTTGCAAGGACAGGCTGGCAAGAGCACGGTCCCTCCCTGGGTCAGACTCCTCACCTCCATCTAGTGCTTTGCAATCCCTCCCTCCCTCTGGGAGTCTGCTATTGAAGTGCAAATGGCTATAAACTAGCCATGAATAAATTTAGGCTGGAAATTAGAAGAAGATTTCTAATTATCCGAGCTGCAAATTTCTGAAGCAGCCGCCTTCTAGGAGGAGAGGGTGGAAAGGCCCGAAGTAGATCAATGACAGTGTCGATCGCTTTGTGCAAGCATTTTGAGGGGACCTGGTGGATGCCGCATGCCATAACTCAAATCCTTACAGCCCTATATACCTTTTGTCACTAGCGGAAATAGCATATTTCCTTCTACGTGTCTTGATGCCTCCCAGGTAGACTGTAGCAATAATGAAGTCCCTAATCAACACTCTCAAGCTTATTCCTCAGGGTAAAAACTCCTATTAATACAAGATTAATATAGGATTTGGGGGTTCTGGGGTTTAGGCTTTATTACATTCCAGGGTTTCAGACACAGGTGGAAGGAGAGTGCATCAGGGCGAAGAGAAAGCCTGTCTCTGTTTTCATTTTCTCCCTCTTTTGTTCTCCTCGTTCCTATCTGCTTCCCCTCAATGGATATTCCTCTCCCACGTAAAGGCACCGTTTCAAATTATGATGGAAGGGTGATGCTCAGCCCTCCAAATGCCGGTGTGACTTCAGGACTCTAACTCTTGTTATAGGCACAAGTCAGCACAAATCAACTGGTTTTATAGCTGAAGCAGGTACCTCAACCAAAGAAAAAGCCTGGTTGCTCTTGATGGATGTGAGGTATGTTGTTTGCATGTGTACAGACATGCAAACACATGCACTTGCCACACACATGCATAGAAACACACAGACACACAAGTACAAGGACCTCCTCTCTTGTCTGAGACTCTAGCTCCTGCTGAGGTCAGCAAAGCAGGTTTGGACCAAAGATCTTGCAGTACCTGAATTTTCTTGCACCAGAACTGATGCTGGGAATATTCAAAGACACAGCTGGGTCCAGCACAAAAATAAGAATTTTGCAACCGGCACATTTCTTTATACCACAGCAAAGCGAATATTTCTTTTAAATAAGTTGCTCTTTTCCCTTCTAGTCCTCACTCCCTCCTTTAAAGGGTTGTTGAATTACTTTTTTCTTTCCTTCACTTGTTCCTATAGCAGGAAGGGAATTGATTTTTGATACTATCCATTTTGTTTGTCACAGATCGTCTTCTACTTCCCCATGCAGGTTGCTGAAATATCACCCACAGATGATTATTCGTCTCTCTTCGGTCCCCGCTTAGCCTGGGGCAGGGAATTCTCGCAGAGCAAAAGCGGCCAAGTAATTGAACGCCCGAACACCGATACCTGTAGCCTGCAAATTCTAATAAACTACCGGAGGTCCCAGGAAAGTTAAATATTGGGAGGCATGTCAGAGCCGCGGTGTGATTAGTGGCACTGAAATACAGACGCGCACAAAAAGCACCTGCCCGAGGCACCGGCACGAGGAGGATCCGTCTCCCGGTGTCGTCTGAACATGTGGCAACCCAGGATGGGGTTGCGGCAGCGGCTTGGCTTGCAGGGCGGGAAGCACAAACGATTCCATACATAGATGCGTGAGTGCACGCATATATTTATTTGTAGGTAGAGATAAGTGCATATAATGCCTGGCATGTCCACGAAGGCAGATTTTTTGGTGTTTATATGCACATGATGTGCTATGCTACGTCACGTTACCTTGTATTATATCACAGGTTGCCTGACTCCAGTGCAGTGTGGTAGCTCTGCTCTCCAGAGGTTGACAGCCGCTTAAGCTTTAATAGACAAGTATTCAATGTCCTTCCAGATCCCCTGTCTATCCAGCCATTCATCATTTATGTGTGATTTTAGCTTTGCATACAGCGCGTATACTTGTGCGCAGGGAGCTCTATGTTGAAAATAAGGAAGACTCCCTTCTTCGTGTTGTTTTTTCCATACAAATATGTTGCAGAATAAATCACAGCTGATTATGCCCCCAAAATCCGGTCCTAGAAATAGGGGAAGGAGAGGTATATTAATTGTGATTTCTATAGATGCCTCCCTAGCAATTAACTCCACTTTTTCTCTAGGGAAAAAGGAAGGTCCCTTTAAGTTATTTTAGCACCTTTTCTTTTCTTGCTTGCTTGATTTCTTTCTTTCCTTTAACAGAGTGTCTCTTACCATTGCCGTGCATCATTATCATTATCTCTTATTATGATCTTTAGTTACTATGTCAAAGATGAGAAAAATGAGCTCTATTTTCTGGCATCCTAACACTTATTGATTTTAACAGCAGCTACCACGAGACCTTCATGTATGATGGATCGCTGTTGGACTGATGCAAAAAATACCCACATGAATAAAAATATTTACCAAAGAGAATAACCAGGGATTGCATAGCTGCATTTAGAAGATGTTATCATATTGACTGACAGCCTAGGCAAGCTCTGGATATGTGTAAACGTGAAGTCTCTTTAGCTCTGGATCACTGCTTTTTGTTACCTGGAGACTGTTAAACCTACTCTTTACCAAACCTCATGCAGTCTCAGCTGCTGGCTTTGCTGCCATGAGAAAATAAAGGGTGGCATTGCCCGGTGGTCCAGCAAAGCGGCTCTCACGTCATTGCAGAGCTATTAACACAGATAAGCCTTTTTCTGAGCCTTTTCTCTGAGGCATCAGCCCCCAAAATTTTATGTGAGTGTATTCACTTCTGTGCAAAGTCTTAGTAAAATAACCCATGGATGCATACACATGCAAAGTGGCAGCTCGAGCTTTCCACCATGAAACAAGGTCCTCCACCCCTTGAAAGGACCCTGCCTGCTAGGCCAGGTTTCCCGGGCTGGACTTTCCCTGCAGGAGCCACTTTGCAAGCATCTGTCCATGAGTTCTCCAAAAAGCCCAGTACCTGGAAGCAGCGGGGTTTTCTGCAAGTTCATGCCAAGGGAAGTATTGCTCTGTTGGATCTCATCAGCACTGGAGCTCCCCGGTACGTAGGCTTAAAGGCCAGACTATGGTGATGATGATAGCAGGAAGGAGCATGAGTTGTTTGAAGCAAGGGATTCCCATTTAATTTTTTTGCACCAAAGTCATTGGCATCAATCTTTAGATTCAATCTTTTCATCCAAAAAAGCCCAACAGCCCAATGTCATATAGTACAGTATTGTATTATTTTCTATTCTATTCTAGAAGCAACCCCAGGCAATCCTCTCTGAACTGCATCTTTCAAAAGGACCCCCGATTCCTTTTTTCTTCCCCCCCCCCCTTTTTCTTGGTGGGGGGGAGGGAGGAATATTCCCTCTTTCTTTTGCTATGTTTTCATCTATCTGCACCAGCCTGGCAACAGGCAAAAACACACATATAAAGACATCTTAATCTTAAATATAATTAGATATAATACCTCACGCAGCGTTGTATGATTAGTAAAATATATGATCATTAGTTATTAGATTAATGTGTCTACTTGTGTAACTGAAAGCCATTTGCAGCCAGAAATGAAATAGCTCAATTTGCTGTAATTGACTTATCTCCCATAGAGATTAGTGCACTTGCTGCTGGAGAAGAAGGTTTCTTCAAACGTGAAAAGTAGCTGCATGGAGAAGCTGGAACCTGTTCACTTTAGAAAGCCCTGACCAAGCTGGAGGCAGAGGCATCTGCGGCGAGGTCTAGAGGATCAGCAGAGCCGTAATTAGGGCTGCAGAAGAAGGAGTTCTTGTGTTTAGAGGGAGGCAATAAAGACTGTAAGAATCCAACTTTTGGGAACCTGCTGAAGCTGAACCAGGGCCTGCTGCTGGGTGACTGTAGGAGGCTGAACCACGTTTTGTGCTCCCTTTACACCCACCTGGTTTACAACAGCGCAATTCGAGAGTGTTTCTGCAGACCACACCAATGGGCTGGGGAAAAGTGAGCAGCAGTGATTTGCACGTCTCACTCCCGAGCAGGGCGTCCTGGGGCCAAAGCCGACCGCGGGCCTGCCCCAGAGACTCCTGAGCACCACGTGGCAGGGAAAAGAGGACGAGCCGGGTGCGGCATCTGCAATGTGGGTCTCCGGCATGCGGCCGGCACAGGGGGCTTCTCCTGGGGGTGCCAAAAGTGGTGTGATGGGCAAGCACATGCCGTGGAGGCAATCGAGAGCTTGTCGCTACTGGCGAGTCGCGCTAGGCAGGATTGGGCCCTTAAATTATCTGCTGACACCTCTGACATTTTGAGGTGCTGTGGAGGCCCACAAATCTCAACTTTTGCTACTGCTTCCTTTTTTTTTAAATAGGTTTTCTTATGGTTTTCCTAATTTATTTTTTTTTAGCCACAGCAACTAAGCGAACCATTCAAATTGAAACACTGAAATGAACCAAGCTGAACAATAAACTAAAACATGCCTAGAGCAAGTTGAGCAATAAACAGGTTTTTAATTTTTTTCCCCCCTTCCATCTCTGTGGTGTCTGTCTCTGATAGATGATGTGACAAAGGAAGAATTCTCAATAAATTCTAAATTCTGAATACTAAATCAGCAAGCGAGAGCAGAAGCGCAAGAAGCCGGCGCTGTTGGCTGGGGCTTTGCCGGTGCGGCTCTGCTGCGTGGCGGGCTGGACGTGCGGGCAGACGTAAGGTTGCACCTCGCCTTCTCCTTCCTGGCGCGGGGCTTTTATCCAACTTGCCCCCAGCCTGAGTCCGTAACCCAGCCGTAACGGTGCATCTTCCTGCTCCATCCTTGCTGGAGTCTCAAAGGGAAAATATTATTCATAGATTTTTAAGGCCAGGAGGGAATATTTTGCTCCGCTCTGACCTCCATTATAACATAGGCCGGGGGATTTCGGAGAGCGATTCCCGCAGCGGAGACGAGGGGGAGTGAACAGCTCCGGTGTTACGTGGCCTTGCGTGAGGGCAGAGAGAGGCTGTGATTTCTGCTGAGAGACAGCACGGAGGAGGAGGACCTGTGAGGCAGGTACTGAAAGCACTGCAAGCCCTGAGCTAAAATTTTATTGAAACCATCTATGTGAATTTAATGTTGTATGCTTTCTTGGCTTTTCTGGGGGCTGAGTGCTGTAAAACATTTGCCCTTGCAAAAATTGCATGGTTTGGGAGATAAAGAAATAGTTTTGCTTTGTTTTTTTTAAGTGTTGTCACAGTCTTTGCCTCGGAGAGACCTAAAATTGAAATAATCTGCCAAGAGATGTGATACAGTCTGAAGCCAGCTGCTGGTAGTTAGACGACATGCACTGTGCACTGGGACAAGCTTGGTCGGCGGGGCTGAGATCCGCAGGCTCTTTTGAAGGTAGCTGAGATGTGTTTTCCTTCTGCAGCACCTCTCATCTCCTGGCGGTCCTACCTGAGTTCAAACCCCGCAGCTTTTCCTTTTCAGACCAGGCATATCCATACCCAGTGCACTCTCAGAGACATCTCTGTCTGCTCTTGCTTCCTTGAGCTCTTTGAAGTTGTTCATGTTGAAAACATACAAGCATCTTTGGTGCCTGAGCAAAGACCACAGCATAAAAGCAGTGGACCTGATCCTACTGAGCTATCTTTGCAATACAGACAGGGGAACATTTCTACACAAGTCATGCTTTAAACTTTTGTGCAGAGTTTTGGCATAGATTTGTTTTTAGCTACAGCTCAACCTGCCTGCGCCTATCTGTTTTCCATGCGGATCCCCGTAAAGCTTGTTGGTATCACTCTTAGCCAGAAAAACTCTTTGGTTTTAGCTAGAGAAACCCAGCAACCTGGCTGGAGTCTCACTCTAAATTATTTTCCTTCCACTGAACTTGCATCTCAGCTTGAAGCTGACACAGGCAAATACAGATGAACACAGCCCGGATTTGCAGTCGAATCCATCAAGCTGTGCATGGCCCTGCTGAACAACCCACAGCAGAGATGAGTTCAAACTTAATAATTCAGGCATCCAACTTCCAACGCCCACCTCATCATCGTGCTGGGCTGATCAGGCCTGGGGGCTCCCATTTAACTCATGAGAACTGGAGTCGACTGAAGTGCAGATCCAAATTTTGGTCTAAACTCAATCCATAGATCCAAATTAATCTTTGAAACCTGCCAACACGCGCAGACTTGAATGACCTGGTTAAGCATAACCAGGGACTTGCAGAAGAACCCTCCAGCTGGCTTGAGGAAAACGAATTTAGCCTAGCTTGCAAACTAATGAAAGCATTTTTAAAACCCAGAGTGACTGTAGAGAATTTGAGCCTGTCTGCTCCAGGAACATTCCCCATGGCCAGCACCTATCTCCCACCTTGGTGTAGATAATATGCAAGTACACACAATGATGAACTCAACTGAGCAGCACTGCAAGTGCAACAAATAAGCCATAATGCCAAAATGTAGATTACCTGTAGCCACTATTGCTGCCCTCACTTCTACTGCCAGCCTGTTTTCTGAGAGTAACTCAAGTATCACCAGATTTATCACCCTCCTCTCCTCACTCCATTTCTCACAGCCAAATGCATCAGCAATTCACCAGTACAGTGACTGTTATCATTTTTTCTTTTCTTTTTTTTTTCGGTTGATTAATTTCTTCTCCGAACAGAATTCTGTCATATTTCTATAACAAATATCAGTGCCAAGCCCTTCTCCTATGACTTGGCCATCACTGTAAAGCACAAGAGAAGCAATCTCGAGTCCCTGGAGCTTATTGGAAGGGGTGTCTTAGGAGCGATGGATATATCAGTCTACTTTTTCATCATATCTAGGTACTTCACTATGTTACATGTAATGCCACTCACCTGGAAATACAGAGCTGCTCCAGCTTCAGGGGAAAGCTGGGCCACAATGAAATGTCCCAAAAATCCCAGCTCTCCTGCTAGCCTTTGCTTACCTTTTTCTTCAGGTGTGATAGGTTCCCAAAAGGACATGAGAATCTCTGCAAAATTAAAAGTACCATATCCACAGCCTATGAAATGAAAAGCTGGAGGAGATGTCCTACAGTAAAAATGTCTGTGTGCCAGTGATCTCTAGCAAATGAAGCTATACTGTGCTGGGTGAGGAAACATCACAGTCAAATTAAACAAGATAAAAGAGTAATATGATAAGGACCGTCCTCTTCCCAACCCTGTTTTAAGCTGAGTCTGAGAAAGTGTTGGCATCATGAAGTATGTCTGTGGTGGAACAGGCAACTGAACCCAGATAATCATCATCCTCCACCAGTTCCCTCCAGCCTTCAGCTACTCAAAAGCAGAAGCTGCCCTTCGTTTTCCTTTGCCATCCAGAGGGCCCGGACAAGTGGGTGGCTCAGTAGAGCTGATACTGCTTTATACCTTGGGATACACTGGAAGGAAAAGAATTTTTTTGCAGAGTGACTTTCAGTAGGGAGATGCTACTACAAAATACCCCCTTGTTCCTGCGGGGGCCTTTGCTTCCTCGTGACTGATCTCTTCAGTTCTGTAAAGGGAATCAAGATTTTACAGCTGCAGAGCTGAAATAGCTGGAGATAAAGAAGCTGTGAGCTCTGGTTCCACAATCTTTATTGCAAGGCTGGTGTATAAAAGAGAAGAAACACAACGTGGTTTGCAGATAGATAAAGCAGAGTTTAAAAATCTGGCAGCTAGAGCGGAAATGTCTGATTTTAACTCATGAGTGGAGGAACAGAGGAAGTTACTATGAAATGTGGCAAAAAAATAAAATAAAATTAGATTAATTGCACAAAATAGGCCTGCCTGCATAAAGGAGGGGAATGAGGTGATCCTGGCTAATGTTATTTCATAAAGAAAAAGTCCCAGTGCCATAAGGAGACCCGTGGCATACTGTGAGGGGCTGCAATGGGCATGGAGCAAAGCACCAAACACAGGCTGTCCTCTGCTTGCCCAGGGCTGGTGGAGGGACATGAAGAACTTCCATAATTCATCCCTGCCTCTGGGCCCCTCTAAGTTGCTCTGAGAAATGTGCAGTGCGTGGCCCTTTGCTCCCCACTGTGAGCTGCATTTCCCCAGAGGACAGGAGTCTCGTTCAAAGGAACGCAGAAGAATTACAAGGAAGCTGCCCACTCCTGGAAGAATCTGCCCTTTTTTCTGAGCGAGATGAAATAAATTCAACAAATTCAATGAAATTCAAATACCACACAGTGGTGGCTGGCGAAGAGCTTTGGCAGTCCAGAAAGCAATCCATCTTCCCTCAGGTTCATATACTGAGTATGTCACCACAAAGTGTCTTTAAGGATCTGTCTGCTTCTCATTACCTCTCACCCTCAGCCCACACTGACAATGTTTGCTTGGAAAAATCTTAATTAAGTAAGGCTGGAAAGCCCTTGAATGAGCTCCAGTAAGTACTGCCATCCCTGGCCACCTGCTCACCCCTGAGTGCAAGAGCAAAGCACAGTAGCACTTTCTCCCAGCCCATGGACATCTGTGTCCTCCTTGTCCAACCACACCATGTTTCTACAGTTGCACATGGGCAGATGAAGGGTTTGACAGCAGATAACCTTTCTCAGATGCTTAAGGAAATGGTACGAGAGCAGGAGAATTTGGAAGACACTTTTTGGTCCTTCCACGGCTAGACATGTTCATGAGCCACAGGTGGTGTTCAATAGCCACTAAGGGGTCCTTATTCCAGGCATTCATCTGATCCCCTCCTTAACTGATTTATTCCTTCAGCTACCAAAGCACTATCTTGCAATAATAGCTCGTCTTTATGCTTCTTTTAAGCCTGCTGTCTGGCAAATGCATATGTTCTTCAGAGAAGAGAAATAGTGAGCAGCTGCTTCCTATTTCTTTTCCTCATGCCTTTCAGGAATGTGCATGCTTCTATCATATTCTTCTTCAACTGTCTTTTTTGAACACTGCAAAAATTACCTTTTTCTTTTCTTTTTTAGGGGCCTTTGGTAACAAACCTTGTCTAAAGCTTCTTGAAAGTCCATGTGTGTCACCAGGGACGCTTAGTACTCATTGACTTCTCTGGAAACACTCATGTTTGTGCCTTCTTTTCTTCCATGCTACATGTAGGATTATTGTACGGGATGCACTTGTTCCTGCAACACAAAGATAAACAAAGACGTAATTCTTTCTTCGCCATTAAATTTATCTGTTCATATTTACTGCTTTTGATTTGACAAGATTAGTCTCACACTTCACAAAATTTAAAGTATCTTTGTTAGGTGTAGAAATTCAAACTAACAACACAGGAATCGAGTGGTTTAGTAAAATGTCCAGCTGCCTATTCCTGATGCCCATGGCCTGTTTCTGTGAGCTTCTCTCTCCAGCATGAGGTGAGGTGCCCAAGCCTTTTACCTCCATAGGGCATCAGAGTACCAGAGACGAAGAGCAGTGAAGGCTGGAGAATGATATGTGCTAAGACAGAAAAAGATAGAAAATGCAATGAAGGAAGAAACAAGATCCAGGCACGACAATGCTCCTTGAGTGGCAAAATAAAAGACATCATCCATCTTACAGACAGAGATTTTATGGCAAAAAAGAAAAAGGTGAAAGCAGGTGGTAGGTAGGAAAGGAAAAGGGCTGGGAGTCATCTCACCTAACAGTACTCTTAATAGAGAGACTTGAGTAAAGAGTTAGTTCTCCTAGGTTCCTCTAAGGTTGGCATTTGTCAGTAAAATCAGTTAGTTTTCCAAGGTTCCTCCACAGGAGTTGGCACTTGTCAGTAAAATCTGATCACCTGCCAGAGGTGAATCTCTTGATTCATTTCTTAGGCAATAGGATTGGTTACCTAATTCAGGAGTCTCGCTTACAGGTTTGAAGTTGGGTAGGCATTCTAAGACATTAGCAGAAAGATGGGAACAAATCCATGCCAGTAGGGAAGATAAGTCAGCAAAAAAAGGAGAGAAGGAAGAAAGCTAAGGAGAAACATCCACCTAGAAAACTTTTGAAAGTGTTCATTTAGGGTTTCATGTCCATCCAGCTTATACTGTTTCCTCCTAATTCTAGCACCAAGGGATTGCCTTTCCTACTGCTAATGACATTGGAGGCTTTACTCTGTTGCTGCAATGGTTATTGATATTAATACCAATAATGACCATGATAACAACAAGAAAAAAACCCAGATATACAGCAGTTCCCTGAGACATACATACTTTGACTGTTCCACTAACACTGTTCTCCCTTTTCTTCATTCTAAGCTATTGATAGCAATAAACTTCCTATCTCACCTCCCTTCCAAAGATGATGAATCATGGCAAGCCATACACAGCATTACCTCTGGAAAGAAACTCAGTGGTTACTTATCTGGAAACAGCAATACATCTCCTGGTTGCTATTAGACTAAGGAAAGCTGCAATCGATAATAAGAGCAACCCACAACCTAGAATAGGATTCATCTACAGTCAAGGACGTGGTGCAGCTGAAATGTAAATGAAACTGAAGAGAACACTGAGGCAGAGGAAATGTAATTACCCAGACAAGGATCCTGGACATAGTACTCCCTCCTATATTTCTGAAATCTGAAGGGTCTATTAGATATCTGATATAGGTATTTAGTATTCTCTAAGACGTCTTACAGCATCAGTCAGCTACAGAGCCCCATTTCAACATCTTGTGCTTGACTAAAATATTTTTTTTCAAGGAAGGCATTTTTTAAGCTATCAAAAAGGCAAAGATCAACTTCTTTCCCTGATAATTATTACTAGTGGTCAACTGTCCTTACTGAGACAAATGTATGTTTTCTTTCTGATTTGAAATCTTATGGCTTTAGTCTCCAATCCCTGGTTCTCGCTACATCTTTTACCACTAGATTGAGGAGGCTTTTGGTAACCACTATAATATCGAGGAAGGAAATATACATTCAAATCAGTTTTCCTCTTTCACTTTTTAGTTAGCTGAATAGATGCTGTTCCTTCAGTTGTTCACAGTGGAGTAGCTTTTACTCTTCCATTTCCTTAAGTTCACTTTCTTCACTAAAAATGCTCTGAAATTTTTAATGACTGCAAGCACGGTCCTAGCATGAGGACAGAGCTACAAGGGGGAAAGCAGCTCACTAAAGAAGCTGAAACACCAGAGGAACAGAAAGTTCAATTTGCGCTTTGGAGCCTCAGCTCACTGATTCCTCGTCACTGACACATCACTTCCAGCTCAAGAATTGGGGACCATCATGCAGAGCAAGGAGCAGCCCTTTTCCAAACAAGCCTGTAACGTTGTTCTTTGCAGCATTTATTGAAGCTGCAAAAGGCCTTACAATAAGGTATGGATGCTAAAAGTTTCCATTTTAAGAGGAGGCTGGACAAGGTTGTGGTGCAGAAATCTGCTGAAGAGCACTGAATATGAAACGCTTGCAGCACAGGCAGTGGCTGGAGGCTAGAAAAGCTTCCACGAGCAGGATGGCACTTGCTTGCTCTGTTCTTCTCCTCTTCTCTAAATACACAGCAAGCTTTTTTAGGTGTGTTCGAGTGCAGTACAAGATGCTAGAGCTACTAGTAACGGAGTTATGACTGGCAAGGAACTGATACTGCAAAACTTTGATCTCATCCCAAAGTTAGCACTAAAAATGTTGCAAAATGCAGAGCAAAGGAGCAAGACTGTAGTTTACCTTAAATCAGCTCAAAGTGGCATCAGATGACTTGAATCAGTACGCAAAGAGCGTATGAAACATATTAATTTTGTTAATAGAAATGCCTAGCTATGTTAGCCTCTTTTTTGCTTATTATTCATAATATTTTTCTATAATACAGGAAATCAGTTTTTATTTTTAAAATGCAATCAAATTATATTTCCTATTAAAACTTTAATATCAAAACAAATTAACCAATGCTGCAAATTACACATTAGTAATGTAGTTCTGACATAATTCATGCTCCTCTCAATTCTGTTATGAACTATCACACTGCTGAAGTGCAGCAGTTCATAATATATTCTTAAGGGGAACAGAAATATCTTTTTTTAAGGAAAAAGTAAACTAGAAAAGATATGCCAACAGCAATAGCATGTGGTTGGGCCAAACTTTCAGATAAGAGTATTTTAAGATGAAAATCAGCCCAGATCTGATCTTCCACTATTAATCTGCTGAAGTTGATGTGCTCCTTGTTTCCTGCATGCAAGGATCATCATTTTGGAGTGATCTTCGGGAGTGACCTTCAGAACAGCGGCAAAACATTGTGAATCCCTACTGCAAAGTGGTGTCCACCACATGGACAATATAGGAAGCAATATAACATAACAGAGAGCGTATGTGAAGCAACGTAACAGTGCAGAAAATCCTGTTAAATGGGGTTACCAAGCAAGAGAAAGCGTTTGAGCCTGCTTTTGAACAGGAAGAATTGTGAATCGCTTTCCAGGAGGAAAATCCAACTGAGGCTCCTGCGGATGAAGGGACATCTTCCCTCAAAAAGAGTCGGTAGAAACAAGGAGCAGGATCACTGCAACATTGTTTTCACCTTGCATAGCCAAGGATGAGTGGCCACGCACGGGCCTTCAGAATAAAAAAAAAGAAGCCAAACAAATAAATGGCTGCCGAAAGCAAAGGCCAAGACAAAAGCTGTGTGTGGAAATGGGTAATGTATCTGCAATTGTAAAGAAATGTAGAAGAAAGCTGCTTTAGGAGGTGTCCACGAGAAAAATGGATTTCAGGTTGCTGGTGAGCAGGACAGCTGAGGGTACACCTGAAAATACCAGCAAGGAAGCTGACATTCCACTGTACCTCGTGTGCTGCACGTTCATCCCAGGGATTATCATGATGACCTGCCTCATCAGAGGCTCTGGCATGGACTGGAAGGGTAGCAGGTAGGTCCTGGGAAGTGGGTCACTTAAGTGTATTCTTTCTTGTCAAGTCTTGGGTATCTACAGCCCCGATTTGCCGCAAAATGGAGGGCTCTGCTGACCCTAAAACAGCATTCGCAAAGTCAGGATCAGAGTCTGAGCCACTTACCTGCTCCAAATCGATGGCTCGCATCTCCTACTAGTTGATGATTGTGATACTAATTAAAACATACTAAGAGACACACTGTAAACATGCACAGCACATGAAGGAAATTAGCCAAGTGAGCTTGCCTCTTTCAATGTACTTTTATTATGATGCTCCTCGGATGATGTTTTTAAATGAATTTTGAATAGTTTTCTTAATTTGTTTTATTCTGCTTTGTGGTAAGAAAACTGCCAGAACCCCACAGGAATGATTTGGAGAAGAGCAATATTATTGGAACATGTCTCCTGGTTTTCTTACTGCTTACTTATAATTAAGCTTTATTGAGATGTAAAATGAATAACAATTAAAAAAAATGTTTATTGATCCAGGTGCAACTCCACAGACACTCCAGAAAACTTCCTTTTCCATGACCTCGAAGAAACATTGTTGGTTTCTACCAACTCCCATAGGTTTCTACAAAGCCACTAAGTTACCATTCAGCTCAGCTGTATGTCCCAGCGGGATGTCTCTGCAGACTTGCTCACTGTTGCTCTTTGTATGCAGACAAGTGGAGAGAGCACTACAGTTTTTCCTGCATCAAAGTGAGCACACGCATTAGCTGCAGCTGCTGCCCCTTGCACAGGGAGTACCATACCAAACCTCACCTCTCCCTGCCCTTGGTACAGATCAAGGCCCTGCTATGAAAGGCAAAGTGGGGCTGAGGTACTGCCTATTGCTGTACCTACTCCTTTAGGGGAATGTCATAATGTAGGCATCTCTCACAGGCATAGTTGTACTAGGACAGTAAGGTTTAATGAGTAGAAGAAAAATTACGGGAAAAGTAGAAAAAGGAAGTAGACCTACCCAAAATAGGGAAGTTCTTCTATAGGGAAAAGCGAGAGTGAGGGATCCTGGCTGAGCTTCGTTTTGGTTGATAGGACATTTAAGTCCTGTAGCCCAAAAGTGAAGAAGCCCATGGCCCTGATTTAGCCTGGTTTTGGCCTGTGTTATGGCTGGTTGTATTTATGGAGCTGGTGGTAGAGCTGGTGGGGCCAGTTCAAGCCCTGTCTTCCCGCTCTTGGCCTGCAAAAGTCTTTCGTTTGGGGAATATTTGGCTGTGTCCTTCACAAACACACCTGGGGTTTTCTAGGAAAGCTTTTCATAGCACACCTGTAAAGCAGGTCTACACCTTCAAATGGCTCTCCCAGCCTGCTGCATCGTTCAAAGCTAAATCCCACCATGGTCAGCAGGCCTCCTGTGCAAGATGGGATTTTAGCACTTACGGTATCCATTTTAGCACCATGCCACTCCCCTCCGAATGCAGCACTAATGGATTTCTGTGCATTACATCCCTCATTACTGCTTAAATATTTATCAGAACATTATGTGTTTAGTGACTGGGGGGAAAAGACAATCCTGCATTTCACCATGCAAAAGGGTTAATTACAGACTGGGTAAATCTACGTGACTTAAAAAAAAACAATAAAACATAGATACCAAGATTAACAAGGGAATGTGTTATTTACAGCTAAATAAATATTCAGCTGCATAATCCTGATCTAGGATTTCCTCATAGGAAAAACTATTAAATTCAATACTTTATATCCATGGTTTACTTTCGTACAGCAGGAAAAGAGAGAAGGGTGGGTTTTAGTGCCTGAATCAAACAAAAAATGTTGATTGCTCAGGTAAGGCAGCTTCCTCACCATGGAGGCCCATCTCTTTAGAAAATTTTGAAAATATTTGAAGCCATTTGTTAAAAACAGATTCACTCTGCCACCAGCCAGTAGACACTGTCATCTCCACGCCGTCCTACTATCAGTAGCTCTCTCTTCATCTTTTTGAACAGACTTGACTTTATTTTTTTTCCTCTAAATATTCATAAAAGCCAAGCTCCCAAGACATTTCCGTGGGTCTCTATCACAGACATGCCAGCTAGCACTCCCAGAGACACACTCTTGTGCATGGGCTAGAAGAAAGTGAGAAACTACCATGAATCAAAGCAGCCTGTGTTTGCACTTTGTTAGGAAATAATACTCTGATCCTAAATGTTTGCCCACTTCCATCACTGCAGTGATTTCACCTTACACATGCGTACATGTAACATACAACACCAGAAGGACGGGCTTATTTATAATTAAAAACCTTACTTAAGTTTGGCTTAGCAGACAAAAGACACCAGAAAACCCAGTTGTTCATGGAATTCAGCCAATGTTTGTCTCATAAAATAAGTTCTTAAGGTAACTTATACTGGCACTGTGAAATATTGTTCATTATAACGGAGCAGCTGAGATAATGTTGTTTTCTAATTTCCCTTTCTCAGTCAGAAATTAAATAAAAAGTCATGTCTAAATTACAATACTGGATTGAACGCAGACAAGGACCCCATGCGGGGAGCTTATGATATATCCTTCCCACGTTTTATAGCCATTAAAAAAGATTATAGGATTTTTTTCCTTTTCTTTTAGGCCATTTACATTTGTTCTGAACTCTCACTGTGTTTTATTTGAAGCTCTTAAAAGTGCCAATGTACATAATAAGTCAATCAAGAAGTTAAATTAAGAAAAAAAACACAGAAACATATTGACTTGTCTATACCAAACATGCACTTGGAAGTCTGAACTCCGCCACCTAATGACTCACAGCCTTTGCAATAAATATTACTGAGCAGGGATGACTGGGTAGTTCTGCACTGGGAAGCACATTTACAATCCGATTAAGAGGTCTTCTAATGTATCTTAACACAACCCCAATAATGTGGTGTTCTGAGCTCTTCCCCATCAAAGTAACCATCAAGCTCTGCGGAAATGCTCTATGTGGGCTTGACTCCTCCTAACAAAGGTTGTCGGCCTTGGAAATCCTTCCCTTCCTGCTGCTCATCTCTGCATCACTTGGCTTGCCATGTTGGTAGGGTCCTGGAGGACAATGCCACGCAGCCAAAACGCTCCTCCCTGCCAAGACCGCCCCTACCATCTTCAGGCTGCCATCACTCTTGAGGAGAAGGTGCTGTGGCTGTCTTCCTGGGTGCATTGGGGTCCACTAGGGCCATCGTCTCCTGCCATCGTTGGCTCGTGTCTATCAAAGATCCATTTGCCACCTTTTGGACACTGAGACAATCACCTCTCGCTTTTTAAACACAGGGATTTGTTCTTTTTCTGCAGTCTTTTGAAGCCAAGCCTCTTGTCTCGCTCTCATTTTCAGGTTTCCGTCTTCACTCAGGCAACCTGCCTCAGAGGTGGTGGCATCAAAGGAGCCTGAGGTATGCTTCCTCTGAGACTTCATTAACTGAAGGTGGGATTTATCTCACTTTCACTCCTAAATGGTATCTCAGGCCAGACCAGTCATCCAGGCTCCCTCACAGTCAGTGAAGAGAAACAGGCAATTCCAGAGGCAAATATATCCAACCAGATTTAATCACCTATCTTAAAAATAAATCACTTTCCCTCCATAGACGCCTCTTTCTTTCCACTTATTAAAAAGGCACCCCAGGTAGCCAGCTTAGTCTTGTCTATCTAACTTTAGATGCCTAAATTTGGTAGCAAGTTTCCCAACATAACGTTAAGATACTCTGCCGTTTGAAGTATGATTTATTGGATCAAATATACAACCTGGTAGCTGCACAAGGCTCTCACAATACTTTATTCCATCAAGGACAAGGTAGTGGCCAAATTTTGGTTAAGATCATTATATGGGTCCCTTTGACAGCTCACTTACCTGGTGCTTTTGCTGGAATATAACACCTTTCACTTTCTATAGCTTGCCTATCCTTGTTAAATAATTGCCATGTTTCACTCCAGAAGTGGCTGCATTCCAGGGGAAGGTGAAGTGTTCCTGCATGCAGATTCCTGGACCTTGTTCAATAAACATAAAACTTTAATATTGTATTTGGATTGCTGCGAATGGAAGGTGCTGTGTTACCTTAATGCAATTTCTGGGAACATAAGCCCACTCTATACCTCTGGGCTCAATTAATTAAGGAACATTAAATACAGGGTAAGGTCTTCCTCCCAGCAGCAAAAACACCTGCACTTCATTGTACAGTTTGTTCCTCTTCTAATAGCTACATTGACAGCTAAGGCCCAATCCAAAACCTATTAAAGTCCATGGAAAGATTCCTATTTACTTCAGTGTGGCTTGGATCAGATACTAGGGCCACATCGGTAGGATAATCAACCTGGAAAGTAAATCACAACTAATTTGAAACTAATTTGCAACTGGGAAAACTTGGAATGACTAAAGCATTTTAGCTCCAAGACCTAGATATTAAATATCTTGGGTTAGCATGGATAAAAGATAGTAAAGGACCTAGTTTTGAAATTGTAAACCTACAGTTCATAGATATTTTTTCTGTGTTTCGCTGAAACTCTGTGATGTCCCTAGCTCCAATATCGTTTAATTTTGTTATTCTAAGCAAAAGAAGATGCCTCAGTCTGCAAGGAGGCTTATATGTTAATCCTTCATAAATACACAGATTTTGGTCTCCTAATTCCTATGTCAACAGGTTTCCATATACAATGACAGTGGAAAAGATTAACTACCCGCATTTTAAAAGACTATCAGACCAGCCAATGAGTTATCCATGGATCACAACAAGAAATTACTGGTTATAGCTGATTAAAAGTTCAAGGGACGACTGGAATGGTATCAAATGTGACTGACACATTTACTCTAAATTAGTCCCTGGCAGTGCTGATCTGCATTCATAAACCAAACACTGGACTATATGCAAGTAGCTTGTCCCAATTAATTCCTTGAGTCTTACTCTTTACCTTGTTTGCCACTAAATGAAGGCAGTGATACAGGCAAAGGGTGTAGATTACCCTTTCTGGAGAAAACTCTGTATGTATCAAAGAACCAAAACAGCAAGCCAGAGTCAGCTCCAGATTAAAGCACCCAAATATAAGTGTCTACACCTTAGCTGGATGTCAAAGCTCCCGTTATAGCTGATGACGCCGCATGGAGAGGGATTCAGGACACCCAAGAGCAGGTCTCTCCACTGGTGAGCCAAATACGTACTCCAGCAAATACATTCACTATAAACGGGAATGTGGACATCCAGCTGACACATGAATACCTAAACATAGGGACAGAATCTTACCTCTGGTCCACCCTATACAGGGCCTGACCTAGAGAAAGTGTGTTTGACTTCAAAGCCCCAACTGAATATGAGCATTTTTCAGCAGCCCGTAGACAGTCACAAGCTATTTGGTGACGAGGTATCTGGCTATGTGAAAAGACCCTTTGCACCTCACCCTGCAATTACTCAGCAGCCTCCAACTGAGGCCAAGAATCAAGCCAAGGGGCACCTCTCCTGCAGAAACAAAGAGAAATGTCTGTTCCTAATAAACATAGTTATATATGATGGCCCCATTTGGTCTTCTCATTGTCTTCCCTGAGACTCACATCTGCAACTGGCTCAAGAAATAAAGTAATATTATTTTCATGCCTTGTTTCCTTAGTGTTTACTCCAGGTACTTAAGACATTGAAATTAGAAGTTCAAAATGCCTGCTAATCTCTGACATCTTCAGGGAGAAAAGTCAAATGTGGCCTTTTTCTCTTTTACAGAATCCTCTCTCAGAAGGAAAGAATGGACACCAGAATATTAATTCAATTGAGATATCCCAGTAGTCTGTGCTTGGAATACACCCCAAGTTTTGAGGCAAATTGTATTATTTCTCCAAGACAGCAGCTACAAATACAAATCCCTTATGCTCCCCAGTGACACAAACTGAAGAAGTCAAAATATGAGCTAAAGCAGAAAACAAATGCCTTAGACATACAGTGCAACGGAGTGATGCAGTGCAGGATACTGGAATACATTCAGCTCTGTAACCTTCCTTCTCAATTAATCTAGTCCTACAAAGTTAACTCTGCTTCTACTGAACTGAATTGGAGCTTAAAGGAAGGGAACAATTCTCACACATCTATTTTGGTTACTACCATTTCCAGCTTTTGGTCTGATGATAGAGCCAGAAATGACCTGATCGCAGAATGGATTTCATCCAGCTTTGAAGCAGGCACCTGAGAAGCAGGTCACATCTTCAGTGAATGTAATCTATTGCCACACCAAAGGAGAAGGCTTCCTTAGTGCTTTACTGGTTACAAAATGCTTTTTTTTTTTTTTTTTTTTTTTTTTGCTATATTGGTAAAATAAATCCTTCATCCAACGGCATGGAGGCTGCTCTAATAGCCCCGTGCATCTGAGTGTGAAGGAAAGGATCACACACAATCCATAGCAAACCCTGGAAAAATTGGAGTCCACTTGGGACGCTTTCCTGGAACTGGTTCATTAGACATCCCTGCAGGAGGTTAGCCTGGAAAGGAGAGAAATCAACCTCTCTGTCACCACTCCCTTCTCCTCTCCGCCTCCCCCTCTTCTCACCATCTCTGCCTTCCTTAATTATTTTTTATTTCTTTGTCTATGTGTCATTTTGATAAGTGCCATAAAAATCCATGTGCTGGAAATCTTGCAGTTAATATGTGGGAAGCCAAGCACTGTGAAACTAGCTGGGTCTTTTCTCGCTTTGTGTGTACAATAATTCTGCATGTGTTCTCTCCAATGGCCCCTGGAATTTGCCTGGTTTATTCAGAAGATACTGGGAAATTTCAATGGATAATAACCACTAAAATATTGCTAATCAGCAGCTGAAAGAGTATAGGAAAGAGCCACTGAGAAAAAAAAACGAGATCAGGTTTTCTGCACTTCCAGCCTTTTGTTTTAAGGACAAAATCTGAACTTGGTCCAACTACCTGTTTTAATATTGCATTCTCACTAGGGTATTTTATAGTAAAGAAAACTGTTTCTATTCCCCCCCTCCTTCTACAAGGAGAAATTGATACCCAAGGAAATATAAGTGTTCATAATTGGCATAACCATGCACGAGAGAGGTGATCTCTGATGACGGCACATCTCTTACCCTGGTGCATGCACCGGAGCCGTGCTAAGGCGCTGAGAGATTCCCTGTTTCCTACATCTCTTCCAGATATGCATGGGTGATAAAATAATAAAAGAAAAAACCAGATCATCAACCTCAAGCACTATTCCCCAGTTAAAGGGACACCTCCAGGAGGGTCTCTGCGGTTTCCAAATCACCCCGTTGAACCGGCTCAGGAAACACCAGCTCAGTCGCATGGGAAACTGCCGTGCACACTGACTGGTCCCATCTCTCGGTGTTGGATTTCCAGCGGTGGCAACTCATTCATGTATTTTTTAATATAAAAAAAAATCAGTTGTAATGGTATCCTGAGGCCCTATGACTTGTCCAGGAATCAGAAATGGTCCATCACAGGGAGGTTTTGCACCGCTTAAGCATTCGCATCAACCTGAAAAGCTACTAAGACCCAAACAACAAAATAGGAGAGATTTCTCTCTTTCTTTTGTTTTTTCTTCCTTTCCTTCCTTCCTTTCTATTTATTTATTTATTTGTTTATTTATTTATTTCCACTATGTTTCAATGTATCTTTTAATTTCAGGGTGGCTTAAATTTCCCTTCGTGTCAAACTTAGCTTTGTTTTCTCATGTTGATTATTGTTTGCTCGGATCGCTCAGCCTCTTCTATATGGGAGCCATCTGCTGTTTATAAAGCTCTCTTACAGTCAGTTTTCTGTAAAATACAACAGCCATTATTGGTCTTTTCACCCCTTTTCAGGGGCCTCTTCTGATTTTTTTTTTCCTTTAGGTTTGTTTGGGGATCTTTTAGTTTGTTTGGGATTTTGTTTTGTATTAAAAACTAAGTAAATATACCCACTTACCCTTAGGAGGATGACACAGTTATAGACTCTTGCTGGAGGGAGTATAAACATCTCCTACACTTGCAAAAGTTTGCTTCAGTCTGTAAGACAAATATCCTGATTTATCCTGTTTTGAATAGACACTGTGATTTAGACATTTTGAACAGATTCAACGAACATTACAGTTAGTCAGAAAACTGCTGTTTTCTGTCAGGGAAGATAAGGACAAAAACAAAGAGACAAAGTTAGCCAAAAACTAGACTTGATTATCTAAAATATTTTCATTAAGAACAGAGGAAAAAAATCAGTTCTGAGATGAAAAACTTCCATTTTGTATTTTACAGATTTTATAGCATCTCTGCAGAAATCATTTCTGTATCCCTTCCATTCCCCAAACTGTCTTTTTAACCAGGAAGAACAATTTCCCATGAAAAGTTTAGTTAAAATCAATCGTAGCGAAAACTGATCCATGTTAGGGGTCAACTTTAAGGAACCTGTGTCAGACCCCTGCCTAAAGACAAGAAAATAAAGTTCATTTTCTTCTTAGCACTAAGGTCCTTATGCTTTCTCCAGACAGCGTCATGTAATACAGTAATAATCACAGAAAATGTGCTTCCAAAAGCATAGAAACCTGGAAGGAAAGTTACGTCTTTAAGAAAAAGATAGAAACGCATTTAACGATATTATCAGAGATCTAACTACAGCAATACTAAACCAGTTTGCATGGACTTTTCAACTAAAAACACCACCCTTGCCTTATCATGTTTAAATCTGCCACGGATGTCAGATATTGCCTTCTTAAGTGGACTCAACTGTATTACAGGCTTCTGTGGTAATGCTGGGCTGAAGTGTATCTCCATTTTCTGTTCTTAAATATTCATAAGAAGCTTTGCAACATTAATATCTTAGAAGGCTTACAAGAACACTTAAATAATGTGTCTTACCTCCCGTTGCCCCTCCCAGAATGGCCCAGTCTTTTCCAATTTGTGTAATGCATTGAGCCATTTTAATAATTGTTTGGGGATTTATTCAGCGGTTCTGCAGTTCACCCATAGCCAGTGTAATTACTATCTCTCTCCGCTGGTCTTATCGTGTGCTAATCCTGCTTGTTTCCCCAGCAGAGGAGACAAGACTGGAGAGCAGAAGCACGAGGCAAGGTTGTGCCCTGGGATTGCACTGTGTGACCTCCTCACGTGCTCTCATCTTTTTTTTTTTTTTTCTGTGCAAGAAAAAAAAATTACACCTTACTTTTGCTGAAGTATTTATCACAAGTGAAGGAAATTAGCCTTTGGTTGTTGTTAAGCGAGTTATAGGTTATGGAAGTTTGACCATCTGCACTGAAGACTCCTTCTTTAAATTGTGTTTAATCTAGCTGCTTTAAAGGACTTTTAACAGGTCTTTAGGAAGAATACATATATTTATAAATGCATATATTTATCTTTAGGAAGAATGCATATAATTACATGCATTCTGTATGTAAATACAGAATTTACACACAGATGCATGTGCATGTGTATATAGATTATATGATGCACATCATAGCCCTGCAGCAAATTCAGCATTAGAAAAATCCTGCATGGATTGAAGTTTGCTTTGAGATCTGGTGTTAGAAGAACTTTTGGCCACCTACTGAACTCACAGCTGTGGAATGATAAGAACTCCCTGAAATCTGCTCTGTGTGTTTCCAGTAAACAGTTGTTCCAGGAAACTACTAACTAATTTGGGGGGAAGAAATATTTAAGTTATTCTTTCTAAAGTATATTACCCAGTGCCTTCACAATATTTAAGGTCTTCTACATAAAAAAAAAAAAAAAAAAAGAAAAAGAACTCCTACAAATTCTATATTTCACACATGTACACGTCTTATACTATCCCAGCCAAATCTTCTTCAGAGCTTTCAAAATTAAGCACATGAGGGTTATTCGCCTAACATATCATGGCCTGAGTTTCCACGATTAGCTTATAGGATGTTAAAACCGACTGTCTACTTCTGTCCCTGATGTTGCCAATATGCTTCCTGCCAAGGAGCAATATTTCAATGCAAAGCAATATAGAAAGTATTTTCATCATCATTTTATCATCATCCTGGTGTTCCAGGGAACTCTGTCTCTCTTTCACCAGCTATGAGCGGCAAACAACCCTGGAGAGCCGATGAGCATGAATGTGCCTCATTCCTTTATCTCTGCTTCTCGGGAGTGTTTAGATAAATGTAACTCAAGGCTACCCTTCGTAATTCAGCTTCTCGACATGCTTATCCAGGCCAGCCTGAGACACATGCCAAGCCCGTGCCTGCGATGGTGTGGAGAAGATATACAGCGATTGAGGTGAAGGATTGAGGTGGTGGCTAGGAAAATAATGAAAGTTGGGCATGAAAAGGGCTGAAGATGTGTTATGGGGCAAAACTGTTCGTTCTCTGCCTTTGGTGGTTTCTGTCAAGTGAGATATCAAGAGAGGCTGAAACTGTTTAGCCAGAAGAGAAAGCTCAAGGTGGGGCAGATCTTACCAATGTTTATGAATATTTGATGGGAGGATGTAAAGAAGATGGAGGAAGATCCTTCTCAGTGGGGCCCAGTGACAGGACAAAAGGCAACACGCACAATCTAAACACAGCAAATTCTGTCTGAACATCAGAAAACACTTCTTCACTGTTAAGGTGGTCAAATACTGGAGCAGGTTGCCCAGAGAGGTTGTGGAGTCTCCATCCTTGGAGATATTCAAAACCCAACTGCACATAGTCCTGGGCAGTCTGCTCTAGGTGACCTTGCTTGAGCTTGGGTTTGGACCAAATGATCTCCAGAGATGCCTTCCAGCTCCAACTATTCTGTGACTCTTTGATACGCACTTCAGCCAGTCTTACTCCATGTGTTTCAGATTAGGCATGTTAGGAAGGCAACTAATGAGCCATTAGGTGCCAGCTAGAAACAGACAGCTCTGCAGAGCCCAAAATACACTTCACAGCAGGGCAAGTCCAGGGTCAAACTGAATCACATTGCCAGCATCCATATAGGGACCGTTTGCAAATCTTTGCAAATGTTGGGGCTGCACTGTGGGATTAGCAGAACTCATCTTCCTTCAGGACCCTCCTTGGAACAGCTTTTATGGACACTAAATGCACTTTAAATAGAAGATGTTTAGGCCGTGTCAATCAGAAGGCATCATAACATTGCTGATTTATGCTAGCAAAGCTGTGGCTCTCAAGAACGTGAGAAAGCAAACCCTGTTCTCACGGGCTGTGCATTTCTTACTGCATGTCTGGAAACAAGCATGCAGGTATTATGATAGTGTATTACAACACCAAGCTCCCCGGCTGTGTGGGTGCTCCCATGCAGCTCGTGGTGAGCAGCGTGATATACATTCCTCGACAGACACAGGTGCTCCTTGCATTGGGCTCACTCTGCCTCCCTGGTTCCTACAGTGGACCATGATAAACTTCATGCTCATAGTTTCATAAATTGCCACAAATAGCAATGAACATAGAAAACATCATGTCACGGACACAAGAAAGTGGGGCAGGAAGCTCTATTTCTAAGGCAGTCGGAGTGGTTGATTGCAAAGCTCGTACAATGTGCTGCCGCCATTCAAACGTTAGGGTGTTAAATCCAAATCTAAATAATCCTGCGTGTTTCTTCCTTGACTAAGCACCTGAGCACTAATTACGTGCCTGGTTAATTCAGTAATGTACGTACATTTCCGAGCTCCCTCTGCTTGTATTGCTCTCTATCCACTTCGGGAGATTAATGAGGTGAAGAAACAGAAGATTGTTACAAACCTGCAGCTTGCCATACCTCCTAAGAAGATGATGGGAAATGCACCAAACCCCATGTTATTTTGTTAACACAGTGTACAGTATATAATTGTAATTTAGCTGTGGTATTTCTTGCCTATTACTATAGATAAGCAATGATCCAGGACTACAAAGAACAGCACAGATTCATGGGACTGTTTCTGCTGTTGTGTTGTGAGAAGCTAAAACAGATGTGGGCATATAAGATTTTCGGTGGGATCATTTGTAGAGGGACCACTTCTGAAAAGTATGTTTTCTTCTGAGTTTATGACTTTTAGTTCTGTTACTTTCTGCATTTGGAATTACTGTTTCTTTTATACTACCGAAATTTGAAAATGCAAAGCTTTGAGCCTGGTTCTTCATTTATCTATCCATTTAGCGGAGATACAATGAGAATTTGAGATATACAAGAAATGCTGGATTGAACCTTGTTTGAGTCAGTAGTAGTGTACTCACTCAACATGAATATATCCATCCTGATGCATTTAAGATATGCTTGCATGACTTGGTGAAAAAGAGCCTAAATCTACAGCTGCAATCTATGTGTTGCAGCCACTGGCATCAAGGAGAGTTTAGAAACTGGGTTCAAACATCTCAGGGTATTATTTTAGAGGTCTTCGGGTAGCTGAATCAAGCCCTATGACCCAGCCAGGCACCTCAGGTTTCTTTCTTATCCATCAAAGAGAAATAAGCATTTCTGAGGAACAAGTCACCTCCTTCTCAAGCAGGCATGTAAAACAGAGCAGAGGAAATGCTCTCTATGATGCTCATTTCTCTCACTGACTGTCGCAGAAGCTCGGGTGACCAGCTCAAGCGTAGATCTAAAATTAGGTGAGAAGAATCTCAGTCAGGACTCACTCTGACCTACGAAAAAGCTTACAATGATGCTCAGGAATTAGGATAGCTGACCTTTTCTTTCTCTGGTCTAATCACTCTCAGTCCTTTCTCTCTCCCATTTTCTAGGAAAGTTCTTAGGAGCACAGCACCAACATTATGCAATTATCTGATTTTCTCATTTATCAATGTTTTATGCCTCTTAGTTTAGTGCTTACATAGTCATTATATTACAGAAGAAAATAAGTCTAATGAGCCCAGTTAGTAATCCAAGTAAGCCAATTAACACTGAAATCGTCTGAGAAGGTGCAGCAGTGTTGAAGTGAATGTTGTTTTGTTGACTACTCCTCACCAGAAACTCAAGGCACCAGCATAGGTTGTTGTACAGCACGTAGCACAAAGATAGAAAAGTCATACGCCCTATCAATAGGATCTACATAAACACTTTGAGTGGGACTTAGTGGTCTTGAGAAAAGCTGTAATTCCTAGATGTTTCTCCTTCCAAAACTAGAGTTTGCTCTTTTGCTCCTCTCTAAAAGAAGCAGAGGAATCTTGCCTTGTTATTCAGGAAGTTTCTTCCACTTTTCAGACACACTGGAATAGACTTCTGCAAAAATGCCATTGTTCCTGCAAAATTTCTTCTGTGTCCAAACCAGAACCACAAGTGGGAAATTAATGTTGCAAAAGTATGACATGAGGATGCTTGGATTTAAATCCAAAGCAAAGGCTAATATGAATTTGACATTCAGGTAAAATTTGGGGGAAAAACAAGAATTAGGGACACAAAAATACTGACTCTGCAGTCCAGAAAATATGGACTGAAGATTTCAATGTTTAAGACCTAGATCAAAAGCCAAAAGTTCCTCAGAAACATGTTGCATCAGTTTTCCCAAAACACCATTTAAATACCCTTAGAAGGTATACTAGGCTTGTGAAATGTTGCTCAGAGGTCACTGGCCTTTCCTTTCCTCATTAGAAGTTCAGAAGATCTAAGCTGTTCTTCCACGTCCCATTAAAAATACATATTTACACATATATATGCACATAAGATGTATACACATTTACATGGATATAGATAAAAATTCATCCTCTCTATATATACATATATTTTTCTTTATTTATTTATTTATCTTTACTTATTTATTTATTCCTTCCTTTCTGGAATAAAATTTAGGGAAGGCTGTTTTCTGCTGTACAATAATGCATCAGAAGATGGAGTGATGGCAGCCCTGCAGTATTTTCCTTCTGTAACCCAATCCCTTGGTGCAAGTGGAGAAGGCTATCATCTCCGTTTGATTAACAGGGTGGGTATGCTTGACATTCACTTAGTAGAATAGGGAAGATAACTTTGCAGACCACATTAATGGGGATCTACCTCTCTTGCTCATTGATGACATTGAGCCTAAACATGTGGTGTTTTAGGAGCAAAGTAATTCCACTGGCTGCTTTTGATTACATCATAAATTGACACCTTGCCAAGATGTAAAAACATGGTTTTAGTCTGTGGAGGCCAGGGCTCTTCAGATGATGCCCTCTCTCATTTGCTGGGTCTTGTGCCACGGCAGAGCTATAGATCACGTCTGTAATCCTGTGGAGTTCATTATCTCCTAATGCTGTTTGCTTTTTTAGATCATTAGAACGAAACTTGACCTGACCTGTGAACTATGAAATTGATTGTTGCCTTTAAATGGTCAACAGCCCATTTTCTAATCGATATACCGAATAATTTTATACATATTTAAATTATATATAACTTTAATGCTTGTTAAATTTATCAGCCACTTTCCTTCTATAGTTTCTTTTGCAGGCATCTAAAACATGGATGATGCTTTTACTACTTGGTGGTAGCATTAAGAAAAAAAGATGAAGGAAGACACAAATAAAAGCTGGCCTGTAACAAAAGCTAAGCCACTGAGCATGAGTGCAATTCAGCTCTGAAGACTTTTAAAACATATCCTAGGTTGGGCTGTGGTTTCAGATTAATACATTCCCTGATGGCTGGAAGAAAAAAAAACAGTATTTTGCTGTAATCATTCAAGTTTGAATAGAGTTTGTGGTGAGTGAAGGGTTGCTTCTCCCTGCCCATTGTTTTTCAGAATGAAAAATAAATGGAAATGAAAGTAGGTATCAAGGTACGGATTCAGCGGAGGAGGACTTCTGCCACTAGTAAGATTACTGCTAGCCCTAGGGAAGCACACTTTAACATCTTGGGTCTACTGGGGCTCCACGGAACAGGATGGGATATATGGTCTCTGGCCACCTTACAGATCACTTTACTTTTAAGTAGACGTAATAACCTTGCTTATGCTCCAAAGATTTTAAGAAGTTCTCTCGTGGGCATCCTTTAGCATCCTGCCTTACTATATCTTCTAAAGTGACTTGCTCTCTTTGCACACAAACTCACAAGAAGTCTCCCTGACAACTTCGCTGTTCTGCCTTTTTAAGTACTTAGTGAAATTCAGAATATATTAAAAAAAAAAAAAAAAAAAAAAAAAAAAGAAAGGATCTCCCATACCAATCTGCCTCTTATTCTGACCCAGCCTGTCTCATGCTCTTGATGTCTCAGCATTGCCAGGGAAAATTCATCCCAGTGTCTCAATAGTCCCAGTCTGGGAAAGAAGTAAATTTGGGGACTCACAGCTTCAAGTTTCTTCTCGTATCTGTGCAGGAACAGGAGATGCATGGCTAAAAAATCCACAGAGGTTATTCTTCTGTAGGGAATGAGACCCCACAGCACTAACACAGCAGAAAACACAGTCACAGCATCCATGTGGGTACTACAATCGATGTGATTTCTCAGAGGTTTAAAATGCCTGGTTTGATGATCATGAACAGGTCTCTTGATCACCTTCACCTCACCTTCTCTAGTTGGCCAAAAGGAATGCTACTTATCCCCACTAAAGGCTTCTTAGGATGAGGTAGTTAATGTTTGCAAGTCATTTGAAGAGGAGAAGCAGTACGTGTTGTTGTAAATGACAATTAACGGTGCACAGAATGGAAGGGTCATTTCCTATCTGACAAGCAAATCCCTCTTGCAAAGTGTGTTTTTGGAACTACTCGGATACAATCAGGGACAAATAAAAAAATGGAAACAACGTCCCACATTCCCAAAATCACAGCTTTGCACGGGCACTCACAACATGACTTTCACCCAGAGGAACTGTTGGTAAAAAGAAGGGGAGAAATGCCTTATTTTACTCCCTGGCCTTCACTCATTGAGCTGGTAGAAGGAGCAGGATGTGGCCTTTCTACTGAGGATCCAGCCAATACCATCACATACCATAGCACCTGACTGACCCAAGGTCCCTCGGAAACATCTCCTGGCCTTGCTTTGCCCCACTTTAGAGGTGTCCTGAGAGAGGAATAAAAAAATAAACGAATAAAATTAGAAACGAGCAAACAACCAGAGAAAACAAACCTCCAAACCCTCTGGAATGGCTACCTCGGATTATTATTAGGCGGGCAGGATTTAATCTTCTAGATATTTTCATGTTTGAAAGTAAAGGGGCATTCAGCACTTATCTAAAATTAAAATGGTGAAAAGTGAAAGCCCTTGCAGGTACAGGGATCTCATTTGCAAACGCTTCTGCTCTGTTTCTGCTGTTAGCACCTTCTGCTTGCTCGGCAATGAGCAGGACCGCTTGGGGAGGAATGGGGGGCAGTGGGGCGGTCACTTTTCTATAATACAATACCTGCCTTGGCTGCAGCCAGGAACCAGCACTTTTTAATACGTGGCCATTTTTACTTATATTCCAGTTTTTACCAAAGCAATGGGGCGTGCAATATGCTGGCAAATAATTAATTTGTTTCCCAAAGAAGGCCCGGTGGAAGAGATGACAGGCCCTGCCATTTCCAGTTTTATGAAACGCCAGATGAAGTGAAGGCATCAGTGAGGGGGCAAGACACTGGGAACAAAGTGAATTAGAGAATATCTCTCCTTCAGTAAGACAAATTTGTGTTGGGTAACCATGCTTTGCTGGGGAAGCCAATTGGAAAAGAGTGATAGAGGCCCAGCTGCCGAAGTTCATCAAAGTCATCTGTTTCAGGTAAGCTCATTTTTCACAAGCCAAGGGGATATTTACCTGGAGTACACCTGTAAGGTACAGCCGACAGATTGAATGGTACAGTGCTTTATTATATTTCACACCCTGATGATTCAATATGATAGGAAAGAAGGAGAGAAAGAGGGAGAGTTATAAAAAAAAATATACAGTCTCTTTTCAGTGTATTTGTTTCAAACCATGACTGCAGTGCTTAGGTAAACCAGAGGAAAGTGAGCAACGCTTTGCAGTGAATTATGCTCCTGAGTATTTAGCTTAAAATAACCTTTGTTTCCTTTCCTTTCCTTTTTCCAAGTGTTGTCCCAGATTTCTGCACTGAGGCAACACTGTATTATATATACTGTTATATATAAATAACATCCACGTCCCCATCACCCTGGGCAGCAACAAGGGCTGACTCTTCACGCTGGCTCCCTGGGGAGCACCATGCTCCTGCTGCGAGAGCACAGATGTCTTTAGCAGGGCAAAAAGCTGAAAAAAAAGGTAGTTCCTCCAAATTCCCTGCCATTGCTCTACTGCCAGCCCTGCAGCAGCTTCAGTCAAAGTGAGTGCCTGGATCGGAGGGCAATTCTGCTGGAGGCCTAGATCACCGTGCTGGAGAGCCATCACTCTGCTGTGTTGAAGATAACATGACCCACCAAGCTTCAAGGGAGGTGGAAACCAACTTCTGCCTGATCCTGGAAACACCACAATTTAACCAGACCTTCCAGTTCAGACTGTTGCAGTCCCCAAAAGGCTAAACATAGCTGCTTCTCCAAAGATAAGGACTGACACTGGGCACTTTCGGATACTCGACAAAGGTAGGTAGATAGCCAACTCCTGCTGAAATCAGCAGCTCCTGAAATGCGCTGCTGAGGTAAAACCTAAACAAGTCAGCTAATCATGTGTGCCGCAGGACTCCAGGAAACTGGGCTTAGAAGAGCCTTTGGGAAAGTGGCCTACCAAGGGGCTTGGTGGGGAACATGAGTTTTTTGAAGATAGCAATGGGAAGTTTACAATTCATGCCCACTATTTCTATTTACAATAGGAAATGGACATTTTTCTCAGCTCCCGGAAGGGTCCAACCAAAGCTGTTCTTATTTGGCGTATACAATCCAAATGGGGCTTTTTTGTGCATTTTTGTATCCCAACAATCAAATATCTTTGTTTCCTGGAGAAGTTTGTCTCCATCACAGCAAGTTTGGCTCAGCTGCCTAGGTATTCCAGCAATTCCTTCTACCATTTTGCTGTGAAATGGCAAAGCTGAGCTGAAAGTAGCAGTTTAACAGATTTGTAGTTCTTATAGAAATTATTATTGTCACAAATGATATGTAGAACTTTCTGATATCTGATACTATTTTTAGTAGTTGGGCAGGGTGTTAACATGTCTGAGCACCTGCAGATGGTGCTGGGGGCAACGGCGAGTCAGAACAAGCAGGAGCTATGTATTTAGGTAGGTCCCTGAAAAAAAGGATTTTTTTTTCTTTTTAACTTATTTTATCTTCTAGTATAGCTAGCATTTGGCCTAGGGACCGATTTCAGCCTTGGGGCTACAGCCAAAAGCCACATTAGCCAACCATTTGGCATGTCAGGTCATATGATAGAAAACAGTAATGTCCGGACATGTCAGTCAAAGCAGTCCTAGATATCATGGTGCCATGGACCAAGAGAGTGTTGCCAAGTTCATGACAACATCCACTCTGGCTCCAAAATATTTACTGTTTGAGTAAGAGCTAAAAACAACTTCACTGAGTCCATCCAAATGATGATGCCCCATTTTAATTCAAACTAACACAGAAAGTCACTGCTGCTGTACATGGGACTTCATGGCCAAAGAGAGATGATTCTGGTGGCCAGAAAGTACCAAAGGTGCAGAAAAATAGTGACGCATAGGGGCATGGGCTGTCTGTTTGGTTGCAGCACTGAAAACATCTACTCAGGAAGGTGTAGTTGTGCCAGTGTCTGTCCTAAACATGTAAGGTAACTAAAATGCAGGTTTAAATGCATAAGGGTCCAAATCTGAAAGGCTTTTACTCCAGGGTCTGAGCACATTCAGCCTCCAGAGGGATTAAAATGCATTTGGGACTGTCTAGGGAGTATCTTTCTACATTAGATTTGTACAGGTATGTTTCCTCCTTATAAAGGAGGTGGTTTCTTCTAAGCTACGCCCATTTCTGTCCTTTTTAGGATAAAGAATCCTTCAATAAATTACCATGCCTTTAAAATGATAATATGGACTATAAAAATTATTGTGATTCATATCAGGACACATAGCGATTTAACTAATCAGTCATTAATTAAACAGGTTTTTACCTGCGGGGGCTGCGAGAGTTTAATAATTTAAGCTGACTAAATGTTAGTACTACCCAGGCATAATTAGAGCTGTGGGGAAAGTTTCACAAATACAGCAAAGCTAGCTACATTTCACATTATTTACTGAGTGGAGGAAGGAGCCTACCAGCCCAGCAGACTTTTCACATTGAAATGAGCAGCTTGCCAGGAAAGAACGACCAGGAGGGGACAGGATTAAGGCACCGGTCAACATAAATTATAATAGAGGGCCCAGTCCTTCAACAGTTTAAACGTAATCTTGGTACGTATGATCACCTTCGTTGAAGACACTGTTGCAGGACTGACCTCCTCTATATGAATTTATTTGTTGAGTGCATCTTTGCACAGATCAGGACAATAGGGTTTACTGGAGCTCTTGGTGTTAACAAATCTGTGTTGCTTCTCTTGTAAGAGTGAAGAAGAGCTTCAGGGGTCTGGAGTTTTCACCCTGGGACCCGTGCAGCCACATTTTGCTCCCCCCTGTATGTCCCACTTTATTTACCTACAAATTGGGGAAAGGAATGTTTGCTTGTTTTGGGACACTTCCTTGCTGCATTCTTGCTAGCCCACACCAAGAATGCTTCGTAAGTGCAAAGCATTTTGTTATTAATTAGGGGCTACCACCTTGCCTTTGAGCATTATGAACCTGGAGTGCTTCAGTGGAGGAGAAAACACATGGAGGAGGTCACAGGTTCACACAAGGGCTGACACTTTCTGAATTCAGTTCCTCTCCTCTTGGTTACAGTAATGTAGTGATGCCCATATATTTAATATTCAGCACCTAGAAGAGAAAGGCTTTGGTCAAAGCAACATTGAGGAGGAGGAATTCTTTGTTCTATGAAAGGTTAATGCACCTAGGTAGCAGCCGAGAGCGTTTGCGTGAACAGAGATCATTAATCCATGCAGTAATAATTTGTGAAATAAAAATCAATCTTGGAAAGGAGGCAAAGCCTCTAGTTCCAAAGTAATGGACTACCTTTTGCACTGCATCTCATTAAGCAAGACCCAAATACTTAATGGGCTCAATTTCCATGCAAGGCTCCTCTGCAACCCAGAAAAGTTAATAGCAACCCTAAACAAAATGTATCCATATCCATCTGCCTTTCAGGACCCAGCAATTGCAGCTCTATCAGTGTGGCAGTCTCAGGCATGGCAGGATATTCTTAAAAGGTAAAAGCTGTGATATTTGTTCCAGGTCAGTGAAGGCTGCTCCTGATGCGGCCAGTCCTGCAGAAGTGCTTGGCACCAACGGCTCTTGGTGAAAGCACCTGGTGGACATGATTTTTCCACGTATCTAGGACCTGCAGCTCCCTCTCCGCCATGCAGGGAACACTTTGAGGGCCATGAGGTGCTCCACAGAGATACTCCAGGAGTGGTGATGGAGCTCCCAAGGCCTCAGGGAAAGGAATGGTAACAGGTTGTTTCCTGCTGCTTCACACTGTAAAAGAGACACGTAGGGAGTTGGGCTTCAGCGAACGGTGAGGATTCTCTTCCAATGGTCAGAATGAAAATATTAGGACCAAAAATAAAAGAGGATGAGAAGGGAGTGGAAAGGAAGTATGGCTTTACTGTATAGCAGAGAAATAATCTTAAAATAACATGTTTCCTTGAAATGAGCACCACAGGACTAATGGAGTCAAATTCACTCCTCATGTGAACAGTGAAAGACTTTTTCCTTCATGAGTCAAACTCGTATGAGTCGAAGTGACCTCAAAGCTGCTTTGCAGTAGGCAGCCAGTTTTTGCCAAGATCCCAAAAGAAAAAAACATGTTTGTCTGCTGCTCTTCAGGGGAACCTGCCCCTCTTGCCCCTTCCCTTCCTCCTACAGGTTTTAATTCGGCTTTTCAGCTTGGGGTGGACAGGTTTTCTGGACACTGTCACCAGCCCTGGATGGTGTCTGTGAGGGACACACTACGTAGCCTCGCCGCCAGGCTGCAGCCAGCCCAGAGTGCGGAGGTGTCAGTGTGTAATACTGACAAAGTACAAAATCCAGTCCGAATAATCCTCTTAAGTCAGAAGAGAAAATAACCAGAGTGATTGATAACCTGAAGACGATCAAAGTGGTTAGAATTTAGGGAAGATACCATACATATAGAATATTTCCAGAAAGAACCACACAGCTTAAAGGACTTATTTTTTTTCTTTCCTTTGATATACAAAAAGAGGGTAGAAAATAATAATTATAACCTGAAAATATACTGCAGTCGATGGCAGTTTTGTCATTGATTTGAACGGGTTTCCGGTCCGGCCTATAAAGAACACAACAGAAACATCAATTAACAATGGAATAATCATTAGAGGTAAACAAAGAAGATAAGGAACAAATTAGAGTAACACTGAAAATCAATATTATTCAAGGACAGCAAACCAGGTTTGTTAGGTTTGAGGATAACAGGTCCAACAAAATTAACACCAGGAACTTTGGATATTTTTAATGGGATATCAGCACCCAAGACGCCTCTCTAAAGTGTAAAAGTGCTTCTTCCAATGCACGTTATTCTCCAAAGGAAAAAAGGTTGCAGCGGTAGACAGGCAGCTGCAGAAGACTAAAATGTTGTGAAATACTGGTGGAACTTGTTTGTTTGCTTTGTGATTTGGAAATAACAGGGTCTATTGCATGATATTGTTGGTACTCAGCAACGCATTTTTTCCAGTCTTTGCAAGAGAAAGTTCTCTACCAACTGTACAGTGGTGCTAACAAGGATTTAGTAATCAAAAGATTTCCAAAAGTTGTTAACTAAAAATTCCTCATTTTTACTTTCCAGCTTTCCGACTATTTCCTGAGATTCCTTCAACTGCCAAAGTTGACTTGGCCCCGATTATCTTATATAGGAAAACAAGCTAAAAACAGGTTAACCCACAAAAAAAAACTCAAATGATAAAAGCACTCGAAGACACGACACCTTTTATACAGATTAAGTGACACAAGACCTATTTTAAACATTGTTTTGACCATGTTGCAGGTGGTTTGCTTCTCATCTTTCTCCAACCTCAGCTGTTTGGTGATGGCATTTTGCTGTGACTGCTCATCTCCGTGGTTCAGCCCAGAGCGAAGGGAAAAAAAATCCCATTAGAAATACCAGATTTGCAGAATGATCTGCCTTATCTTCCATGATAAGATGCTTCCCATTTGCTGGCTGATTTGCCAAATTGTTCTTGGAAGACAAAGAAATCTTCTGATAAGCAAATAGCGTCATCCTTAACCCAAGTCGGGAGGTAGCTGGCGGGCTGCCCACATTGTATCTCCACTGTGGTGGACTCTAAGGGGATCCTAGACCACTGCTGGGAGAAAAGAGGTATTTTTGCCCTCTAATTACGCAGTGTGATAAATTTGGGATTGATGGCAGTTCAGGTGGGGGTGGGGGGGGCAGGGCTGGCCCTGCTGACTTTACACTCCCTGCTCCCTTCCGCAGCGTTGCTTTACACACTGGTTTGGGGATTTTTGTTCCCCCAGAAGAAGGGACTACTACGGGTTTGTTCACCAGGGCATCTGGGCAGCACTCCCGAGGACATTCTTGTGGCTGTGCCCAGGCAAGCACCAGAAACAGGCCCAAAACAGTAGCCAGGGGCTAATCTCTCTATAACATCTATAGGTTTGGGGTTTTTTTCTTTTTTTCATTTTTTGATGACTGTTGTGCTCGTAATTCTTCACCCTAATCTCATTCCTGGCACAAATCTTCTATTTCTTGCTATTTTTTTTTCCTCCCGTCCGAATCTTGACATCCATTAAATTCTCCGTGTGTCCAAAGCTTACCAAGACGGCACGCTACTTTATCCGGTGGCATCAGCCCATCAATAAAGCCGAGCTGCCGACTTGGTCCTCTTCCGAGCGCTTTCCGTCTTGCCGTAAGTCACGCGGCCGCCGCGGCGAGCGAGAGCCGCGCCGAGCCCCCGGGTGCCCGGCCGGGCTCCCTCCGCTCCCGCCGCGCCGGGGACGCTCCCCCGTCCTTCCCAGCAACCTAGGAGCGATACCCGGTCTCCGTGAGGGTTCGCTCAGGATGCAAACGGGAACAGCGTTTTTTTGTTTTCCTTTCTCCATGGCTGTGGCTTTCCGCTCATCTTCTCTCTCCTTTCGCGCTCCAGAATGAATGTACAATTAAAACACAATCAATCTCCGTGGCGTTTCCAAAGCGCGCAGTCGGTGCCGCGGCTTCTCTTTTAGCCTTGGCGAGAGCCCAAATTCCTCAGAAAAATAAGCTCTCTTCTCTCCCCTCAGAGAAACTCGAGATTAAAGGTTGTCGAGTGGGGACAAATCAAGCATCAAATGTGTTGTCAACAAATTAATGCGCTGAAGAGACTTCTCTGAGTGACTCTTTTCGGGTTTAGCAGTGAGTGTGGATGGTTAATGCTAATGTTAGCCAGTGATTTGCATTCAATAGCTCTGTGTAGTTCGAGGAAATGCTATTATTTAATTAAAAAGCATCTTATTATATTAAGGGGAAAATGGAGAATGAGAGGTAAGAATCCTATGCAGATGAAAAGCCTCTTATTTGTGTAAACAGAAAAAAAGAAAGTGTCCCTAGTCCTATTTTTCTGTCCTCTCAATGCAGACAGGAGGAAAAATATTAATATTTAAGACTACCTCTAGCAATTGTGTGTTTCATTTTTCTGTTTTTACACCCTTAAGGTGCATATAGGGTTATAGCAATGCCTTAGGGCACTTCTGTAATAATGGGAACCTCACTTGTATAATTCTTTTTTTTTCCGCATCTCCTCTTAAAACAACTCTATTAGTCCTGCGCAAGCTACCTTAAGCAGCATCTGACATGTACAAACTGTTGCCTGTAGGTTGCCTGTTTGTTTGATTTTCTGCAGTGTGAAGGTTGAGTTGAGTCATTTTGCACCCAATTACTTTGCAGTAAATTTGTCGGATGATTCTTGTCGGGCGGTATTGATCCAGCGTGTCACCTTGAACTTGTTTATTGACACATCAAATTCCAAAGGCAGCCCCCGCTCAATTTACCACTTCCCAATTATGGCATTTATATGATGTCACGGGAGCGTCTTGTCATGTCCCAACGCGGGCCATTTTCCCCCCGCCGCCACCAATCACCTGAGCAGGCGCTGCCATTTTTCTCTGACCTTTCCTGAGACAGATGGCGGTTCATAAAATACATCATTAGCACATGTGTCATTTTATCTTGCCTTGGTTTTTTAAACGAGAGGTGCTTTGTTCAACAAAAGATTTTTTCAATTTCTTCTTTGACGATGGTGCTTCTAAATATATATATATATATATATATGTATTTCATTTTCCCCCCAGGCACTGGAGAAGGAGATCCATTCCCAACAACTTCATCAAGGCTTTCACACAGTGATGCTCCCACCGCAACACGGGAGGTTGGTCCGGAGATCAGCAGAGGATCTGCATCGCCCTGGATGCGTCGTGGGAGCTGCGGATGTCGGGATGGTTCAGGATCTGGCCTGGTTGTCTGACAGGCAAAATAAACATGGGAAACATGCCAGCAAGATGATGTTCACCACAGGAGGTTGCCTGGTGTTTCCTTGGTGGTTGGAGAAGAGCGTGTGGGAAGAGTTGCTCCTTTTCTTGCAAAATCTTTCAGGTTTTTTGAGTGCTACTCTGTCTCTATTAATGCCAAAGGTGCTGAAAATAATCTCCTTTTGTACCCCAAAGTGTTCTGTTTTGTTCCTTTAGGACTTTCCATTTGTTTTTCAGTAACTCAGAAACTGCTCAGAGTGGGTGTGGGAGGAGTATTTGAAATTACTGCTATTGTTTTTCTCTCAAATCATGATAATATTTGATGCCCATAGCTGAAAATATCAGCCTGAATTTTAGAAATAAGCTGTCCAGCTTTGTCCCTTTGCATTGATTCAGTAACGCATCCGAGCACAGATTTCTATGTGAGCATATGTTTCAGTCCTGCTCCCTGAATTTAAGTGTGCCAAAGGAGTTTCCAGGATCAAGATGTGGGAGTTTGTGCAAAATGAAATGATTTCCCCCTCTTTCCTCGTAGAAGATCTGTGGCAACCCAAAAGACTGTCTGCACCAAGAAAGCTTTTCCTGTTTGAGGCTCCTTAGGGCTGAGGTCAACATTAAAGATGTATAGAGGAGACACACACTCTTCCGTTGTGGAAGGGGGAAGGAGAGCAACCACAGCAGAAGAAAAGATGATCTTCTTGGCAGTTCCTTAGTTATGATGCCAGCGGTGTTTCAGAGCAGTTGGAATAAAAACATTCTGAAATCTAATTTCATTAAATATAATTTCTTTTTCTTACTCACTGTATCACTTCCCCATATCCCTTACTGAGGACATGATCATTTTTGCACCACCAGAACTGACAAAATAGCAAGCAACATCGCTTTAAATTCCCGAATAGCCTGGATCTTCTTCCCTCATGCACACAGCCAAAGTTTACAGATGCTGCCCTTTCAGGTCTCTCTTGCACAAATACGCCCAGCATCGGTAGTGCAGTGTACTGGCACAGGAGAGTGGAGTCTGTCTCTGTGGGGAGAAAAATAAAGTCAGCAAATGCTCTGAGGTTGAGACCTTGAATGTCAGATTTGAGCTGGGAGCCAGCTCCTGATTTATAAACCCAGCGGGAAGAGTTGTGGATGGAAGCTGGGCACCTCTGTGCACTCACCCTGGCCGGGCGATGCTGCTGTCAGATCTTACCAGGAGCTGAGAAGAAGAAATGGCTTCTTTTTCTCCCTTCAGTCATTGGCAGCTTTTGGATGCTGCTGCCATCTCAGAGCTTTTCCCCAGGTCTAAGTTACCACTTTTGCAATTCATTTTTCTCGGCTTCTCCTGAACCTCTCACGCACATATTGCCACAGTAACTAAGCTTCATTACATACCTGGGACCCACTTCTGCCCCAAAGAAATTAAGTATGTGCCTCCTTCAGCCCACTCCGTCTATGTTCTCAGACACAAGAGCTGCCAATCTCTTCTGCTTCTCCATTTTTCAGGGGAAAATATAGTTAGGATATGAGCAGGTTTTGAGAGTGCTACTCTGTCTCTACTAATGCCAAAGGTTTCCATACATCTTTGTAGAGTATGAATGACACTCTAAACTCCAGTTCTATCCCCAAAAAGAATCCAAGTCTTAAAGTCCATCAAACATTTTGAGGTTGCCACAGATAAGCTGTACAAGTGCCAGATGTTACAGCCAAGGTTGGCCGTGGCAGAGTCAGATATTTGCACACAATTTGCAATATGAATTGAGGCCATCTTCTTCTTCACTCTTAGGGACTTCTCCAACATTGCCTCTCACCTGGGAGGCCAAAGCCAAGGAGCAGTATCCCAATTTCTAAAGCAGGGAGCAAAGAGGAGACACCTCTCCTGAGACATCACAGGCCACGACACTCTTCTGAACCAGAACTGAATCTTCCTCTTAGACAACCACGGATGGGTCATTTCTGAGCGTAGTACAATGTGTTGACCTGTCCTGTTGCACCAATAATCACTGGTAGTCCATCAGGACAACCTCAAAGCCTCTGATAGCTGTGCAGTGTTTTTATACGATCCGTATTTTAGTAGCCAGCATGCTTTTGGTGGTCTTTCAGAGCTCTGAGACCATTAACAAGTTATCTTCTGACCTGTTAGCAGAGTGTTAAAACTTCAATTTCATCCTTTTTTCTCTGGTATACATCACACTCAGTATATTGCCATAGGAATATCATATGTCTCTTGAACTTAACTAGAGTGGATACATTAACATGAGTATTTTTACGTGCATGTGTTTATAGGAAAAGGAGATGAAGAGTGTGTGTGTTGGGTGGATACATCGTGGATGTGTGTGTGTGTGTCTGCAGGTTTCTGTACGGAAGATTATATGGCCAGCTAGGTAGAGCACCTCCCAAGGCAGAGACCCAGGTTCAATACTCATCTGCCACTGATCTTCACCTCCACTTCCTCTCCTCGTCTTTGCATTCCTGGCGTGTCTGGGACACAAATGCTGTAGAGCAGTTCATTCAGCTGAAAGTCCCCAGAAAGCCATGCCTGAAAGGGTTTGAGTGTATCAGTCTCCAAAATTTTTATTGAAAAAGCCCACTAGCAAAGTTTGAGATCTGCTTGGTTTTGGCTGCAGTGACACATCTTTCTTTGTGCCACTGCAATTCTCTGCACACACTCACAGATAAAAAGCGATGGAGAACAAATGTTATGGTAGATACTGAATTTATGACATGTCAGGTTTAAATAGCACCAATAAGGCTTAAAATAGGAGCAATGGGGAATCCATTTTTCAGTGCTTGCAAGCACACAGAGCTTTCCTTGCAGGCTACGCTGATGCTGGATGCCAGTGTCATGAGCTCCTCATGCCAGGAGATGATGTCTCTACCTCCTCATGTGTGACTTCAGGTTCTTTTGTGGGTTCTCTTTAAAGTCTAAAAATGGACTAAAATAGCAACCACGCTACTTAACAGTATCCGATGTAGAGACAGCCCTTAGATAGCAATTAACCTTTGTGCCAGTATTAGTCTGGTGTACACACTCCCGTCAGGATCGCAACTGCTGAATAATTAATCCCCGGAACTAGACAAACCATTGCTTCACTATGCTCAGCTTCCTCTACTGCTAGTCGTGAGTAGAAGTCTAGTATTTGTCTTTCACTGTTTGCCACTTTTTAAGGAATATTTTTTCTTTATTTGAATATGATTATATCCTTTTCTTTGATATACTGACTGGGTGAACAGCTTTTTGTCATAGCTAACATAATCATAAGAAAGGAATGAAGGAGAAAAAGAGAAAGAGAAAGAGAGAAGGAGAGAGAAAGAGAGAGGGGGAAGGAGAGAATGGAAAGAGAAAGAAAGAAAGAGAAAGAAAAAAAGAAAAGAAAGAAAAGAAAAGAAAAGAAAGAAAGGAAGGAAGGAAGAAAGAAAGAAAGAAAAAGAGATAAAAAAGAAAAAGAGAGAAAGAAAGAGGAAGAAAGAAAGAAAGAGGGTAAAAGCCTCACTGTAGCAGAATGAAAATCTCATTTTGATAACTAATTGAGGAGAGATGCATTTTGGTTACAATGATGGTTGGATCTGCTGTACAATTTTGCACAAAACTCCAAAATTAAAAATTACCTCCAGGGAGTAATTTTTTATTTTATTTTTGCAAATATTAGATAGCCCATTTCCATCTTATTGAACATATTGTCACTCTAGACTGGCAGCTCGTTTGTTATTCTCAGAGCATTCCAAAGATACAGAAATATTACTACAGAGAATACAAATGGCTACATGTTTCATGAACGCTTTCCAGGATATAAATTTGTAGTCATGGAAGAATTTACAGATATATCATTGTTTTGTTTTTGAGTCAAAGAAATATACTCTTACATTTCATGCGTAAAATTGTATGCACTGCTCTGTAGCACACGTATCAATTAATAATAGAGAGTAATAATAAAAATACAGGGCCAAATTTTGTGGTCCTTTGAGCTTTGTCAGGCAAAATTCTCATAGCTGATCAGTCTAAAAGGAGTAGAAATATATTTATCTTTGTGAGTTGTTTCATTTAATTTTGTTAGTTAAGCACTACCGACAAATTCACTTTTTAACACATTAGGCAGAAACTGTGGGAGACCTGAACTGTAAAGCAAACGCCAATTACACCTCCAGCTAATTTGGCAATGATGTTCTTCAATCTTTCATACCGCGAACACCTTCTACCAGATGTTAGTTACCTATAAAAGAAGAAAGCTCACACGAGCATCAACGAAGCTGTCTCATTCATCACAGGATTTGGAAACGTCGCAAGATCACTCTGTTTCTGCCAGTGACGGGACACGTTCGGGAAGGGAGAAAGAGACAATGAAGGATTTAAAAGGCAAAATGGGAATTGTAATCCTCTGGGGAACCTGCTCGAATGTCCGTTGGTGCCTTGCTTGCGGTGGGAGGTTTGCCCCAATCAGGAGTCCGGGCTTTGGGTCCTATGTACTTACTTCATTATTCTTAAAATCAATAAGTAGATACTGACTACTCCTAACGTGAATATCAAGATTAATTGACCCAAATGGTAAATATTGATCCAGGAACAGCCAGTCGATCGCCGAAGGATGATAAATTTTAAAGTTGATAGGAACATGGAGCCATGGGCAGAGTCGCCCAGAATTTACAAGGTGGGAAGGAGGACAAATCCTCCCATCCTTTCCCCAAAGTGAATCCTCCCAGAACCCACAGCTTCTCCCTTTCGAGTGCAGCTCTGGTGAGGTGTTTTACTACATTCATTGGGCAAGAATGAGTTGTGTGGCTGTTGCAGGGGGTGGTGAAAGAGAGGTCCAGGTTGAGTATTCCTCCAACGGGGATGACTGGGACAGAAATATCTGGGGATCTGTTGTCATAGCTTCAGAAATGCGCCTGATTTTTTGGGGCACTGGGGCTTTTTTTTAACTAACACTTTAAAGAAATCCCAAGATTTAGAGCTTCTGACACTGTCTCCAGAAGATTTCTTGATGGTCTAGAAAGAGTTTCTTTACAGATTTACCTTCTTTTCCTCAGCAGTTTCTCTGTAGCGTTTTAGCCACATTCCCTTTCCTGTTACTCTCCCAAGCCTCCACATCTGTGATGCTTCTTTGAAGGGGAAACCACCAGGGAACTGCCAAGAAGCATCTAGTCCACTGGGATGTGAAATATTTGTATTTTAATTGCATCCTTTGTTCTTATTTCTAATAAAGGATGATATTACAAGGCCTGAGGGCCATATTCCTCTTTCTAGGGATTGTTACTATAGGTTAATAGGAAAAATTCCGCGTGATGTTTTTCTTTCCAATAAACTTCCAAGAAAAATGTCCTTCAGTGTGAGGAAATATCCTACCTCCCTTCATAACCTCAGATCCAGGGGAATATAGCTGAGAGCCCTTTCCTTAAGCACTGCTTCCTATCCTGCATTTACTCTTCAGTCTTATTTTAAACTCACATGAATGACACTTGGAGACAGAAAGAGAAGGGAATTTTCAAAAAAGTGTGCAGGAGGCAGGGGTACAAAACCAATTATTTGTTAATAGGTTTTGTCCACACACCTCCTGTGCATCATTTGGAACATTTACCCTGTAGGCAGTGAAGAGCAATCAGGTGAGAAATTTGGGTTTGCCTCTTGCCAGACGGGCTTGACAACTTCACTTTGAACTTTCACTCTGTGTCTGTCCTTGCAAAATAGTAATGATGTGATTCACTTTAAGCAAAATGCCTAGAACACAGTTATTCTTTTCTCAGAACGTGGAATTGATACTCCTCAACGTTTGTATAAATACATACATACGTAAATATTGCCGATTTGTAAATACATGTGTATATAAATTACCAATGTATGAAGTGGCCTTGCAGTTGCACTGCAAAAGGGGCATCCGGTGAGTATGAATTTGAAAGCAGTGAGAATTTCTTTTTTTAAAAAAAAAAAAAAAAACAGTTATTTTAAAAATGACATTTTGATTCTCAAACATCGCTTGCATTTGTAGTGACTCAAGTGTTTGTTATTAACACACAGATTTGCGAGAGTCAGCTGACCCATGAGTGTTCATGGACTTTGTTTTGGCGTGAGCTACAATCCTCAGGCTGCCACTGAGGAAGAAGTTTCTAAGTTCTTAGAGCATCCTAGAAGCACGAGGCTGCACTGTCCTCTTTCCATGCAAGGAAAAATACTGGTTAAGAGACCTGTCAGATATCAGGCAGTGAGTCAGCTGGCAAGACTGGAAAAAGTTCCCTAATTGTGCATTGCTATTCAACCATATTCTGGTTATCTGATCGCTTTGGCAGGCTGAAATGAGTGAGGAAACTCATGCTGAATTTTCAGTGAACACAATGCTGAGATTTCTGGGACTCATTCATTATGATAAATGAGAAGATTTGCAAGAAAACACTGCTATGTTAGTGAAACAGTAAGTTTCTCATTTGAATGCTTTTTTTTTTTTTTTTTAATCACTTTTATGGCTCTTCATTGCATGGACTCCGTTTTCTTGGCCACTTTCTGGCTGTGGATGCAATAGCTGGATGCAGTATCCCAGCACCAATCTTTCTCCAGGGAGAAATAGCAGTGGGGACCAGAGTTTTAAATTCTGAAGTGCTTGTGTTTATTGATATTCATCCATTACATTCTTCAAAAGCACTGATGTACTTCTCTCTTTGAGGCCAAAGGGCATTAAATGCCCAGGTGCTTCTGCAGAGTCAGTTATGTTCTGAAGTCTACCTCTAGGTGGCTAAAATACAAAATAGTTTAGCTTTGATTTCTATGGCCATTGGAGTATAGCCGGTTGATACATCCCATGTGAACTCTCTTGAGTAAATGCTGAACAATAACTCAGGTCACAAACTTCTGTGTACAACGCTGAGGTTATCATATAGCAGATAGGACCAAAAAAATAAAATGCTCAATCACCTGACATGAGAAGGAGCTAATGAAGCAAAGGTGGATACAAATTTCTCCTAATGGACCTTCCAACTCCCATTTTTTCTGCATAGTTTCAATGTCTGGAGATAAATTAATGACAGATTTGAGCTTCAGTCAATAGTACATGTTTCTCAAAATAAAAAGAGACTTTGTTTTCTGGTTGCCCTTCAGGTTGCAACCAGTCTTTCAAACCAAGACACTAGGCAGAGGCATAAAATGTACTGACGGCAGCAGGACAACGAAGATGATGGGCTGTGTGATCGTGCCAAAGGGCTGATTTCTCCTCATTTAAAAGAGCAAAACAAGCTGGGAGTTGAGACCTGTGCTCACCTCTTGCAGCTCCTCAAAGCCTGACCTGTAATTAGTACATGCAAAGGACTGTTGCAGACTAACACAAGAGGCAGAGCATCTCACAGCAACGCTGATCCTTTTTTCTTAACTAATGACATAGCCAGGACCAGCACCCGAGTCTTGCCAGTGTTGTAAACAACCACAGACCACATTGTATGTCACCTATAAAACCTCTATTAATGACTGATAAAACAGGAAGAGTTTATTTATCTGTACCAGGTAGCTATCCCACCTGGTAAGATTTCACTCCATCACCCTCAGGTAAGTGTAGGTGTTGGACATTAAAAGTTGGCAGGAGGCAGAGTGAGGCAGACGATTAGCAGTAGCAAGGAAGCATCACAGCCTGCCAGAGTTTTACTGAGGCAGGTCATAAAATGCTTTTGTTCACATTTTCCAAGATTCATTGGCAATCTTGTAATTGATGAGAGAGCTAAGAGAAAAAACATGTCTCTCAAGCACTGCACAAGGCTCCCCACACCATTGATAATGACCTACTTGCATTTACAAGAAATAAGTTCCAGCATCCTTTTATTGATACAGAACTGCCCACCATTGAGGAAGTCCAAACAGCTCAGCAGCAGCTAAAGATAAATAAAGCTATTAAAACCTGCTCCATTCCTCCTGAGTTGCTAAAGTCTGTGGCCTCTTAATTGCTACTAAGCTATAGATGCTGTCCAAACTCATTTGAAAGAATGATCATATACTCAATAACCAGTACATTGGAATAGTAATAATAAAATACCACAGAAAAGGAAAGATGACTAAGCAAAAACGCAATGCTTAGTGTAATTCTATTTTTAATATCTGGCAAGTCCTGCCTGAGCGATGCTCTGAAGATTTGCTATCAGAGTGATTCCCATGATAAAATGATCTTAGAGACAGTCAATATTTTTGAATGTTCATGCACAGCTTGATGTTTTTGTAGGGTCAAATCCTATCAAGTTCATTTAGCCTCCACTGTGACTCCTATAGAATATTAGACTGAAGAAGGACTTGGTAAATGCCTCTGGTTTCACAGTTTGGCCCCATTCAGTGGATTTTTTAGTTCTGATTTGCTCTTCTTTGGTTCTTTCAATCTCTTGCTGGACAGGAGGACCTTGTGGTCCTCCACAAAGACCTCTTTGCAAGGAAAGATGTCAAGCATCCTCCCTGTGGACACCACCTCCACAAGGGCAGACTGAATACAGTGGGGCCATACCACAAATGCTTTTAGCCTTAAACACCCCTGAGGTTCAGGACAAAACAGGAAGCAGATTGCCTCAAGCCCTGTGGCTCTTCTGCTTGGAACTGACTGGCTAATTTGGCTTTTCTCCTGCAAACTGACTATGCTTCCCTTCAGGGTCCTTTGCAAATGGCTCAGGGTCCAGGCAAACAGAGGTTCATGCAAATAGCTCATCAGATCTAAATTCCACCAGAATTCATAATGACCTTTCCAAACCCACCACACACATTGGCCGTTAAACTCTATCTTGCTCCACCGATTCCAATAGAACGCATTCAAATTTGCACCAGCTGAAGAGTTGGCCCATGAATGCTACTGCAGTTTCAGCAAGCTGCAATGATGATGGAGAAAAGATCATTTAAAGATACCACATTCTGCTGTATTCTACTAACCTGTTCCACAGAAAACTATCATGAATTTGTAGATCTCCCCATAAGTCATCATAAAAGCATGCCATTTTTCTCTGATCTTTAATTCCTTGAGTAGCTACTTCCTTAATTGTAGTTTACAGATAATTCCAGGTAGAGCAGGCATCATTAAAACCTCATTTGTCACTCCATAGTGACTGCAGTAACGTAGTGTCTCCTACTGTAACTAGTAGAAGGCTCCACAATAATTGCACATCCCCAGGCAGTGAACACCGAGAGTTTAATGGTGCCAACTGTAACTCTGGTATGTCGTAGCAGAAGGATAAAAGCCCAGCACACACAGTACAGAGCATGCTAACACAGCAAATCATCTTATGGCAGGTAGCACCTTCCCAAACCTCTAATCCCTGTGCTGCAAATCTAGTCCTGAGTTTCAAGTCTAGCTTCTACTGTAGGAAAAGCCCAATCCAAAGAGATGTGCATCTTTTCATGCTGGGGCTGATCAGAGCCACAGGGATCTACTCATCTGAAGCCACACAGAAGTGCAGAACGTGGAAGCAGATTTGCTCTGGGCTCTCCCTCTTGTAAAAAGGGAGCTGCAAAGGAGCTGCAGCTACTTGCAAGCAGAGGGAGATAGCATTAGTAGGTTACCTTTTGGAGAGTGTGCCACTTCACAGGTAGTTGTCAGGGCGGTAAATGTATTAAAGTAAATTCTCTCCACTGGAGTGAGGGGAATGTCACCAGCGAAGACAGCTTGCGTAGTTTGTACTATCTGGGAGAGAAAGCAGCGGAGCAAAGCAAACTTTCACACCACCATTTATTAAGATTACACTGAGCACTTTTCTCACTTGCTTTAAAAACATTAACAGATCATCTGCCCCATTTTCACCTCACCAGCGTAGAAACGGCAGCGCAGGATTAAGCAGCAGTTTTAAGGGAAAGTAGACAACTACAGGGAGACCACGGGAGCTGGGACAAGAGCTGCAGGTAGAAATCCCGGTTATTTTGCATAGACTTTGACTGGTTAGAGCACAGCCATGCAGCTGGCCTATTTAATTTAAGGATGTGCCCAGCTCTGCTCATAACACCATGGGCTGCACCGCCTCATCTAAAATATAAACAAATGCCAGCCTCCAAATGTGTATTTTGACTGATCTTGCACCAAGTGTAGCAAACACAACAAAATACTTAACTACCAAGCTTTGGAAGCACTGACTGAATCAGGCTCAAAGAAGAGAGTTAGCAAAGCAAGTTTGCCGCTCAACAGAATCTGAAGTTTTCCCTTACCTTTCTGTTTTTACACAAAAAGATTGCAGGGAAACCAGAGAACAAATTTCCAGGTGGGGATCGGGGAACTCTGACCATTTGGAGATGGGCTGGCATTGATAGGAAAACAAGGAGAACTTTTCTTGACTTCTTATGCTTCAATGTTTGTCATCCACGCATGGGATTTTAACCTGTGTACTTAGTGATGGGTCAGGTAGAATAAAGTGAGTATCAGAGGCCTAATTAGTGGATGTGCATGAAGAAGGAGGAAGAAGTAGCATAATTAGAACATAATCAGTGGATGAATTGGGAATAATTAAAGCCAGGTCCATTGGTGTGATCTTTATTCTGTGAAAACTTTTGCTGGCTTTCAGCATCTTACTGTACCGCTCTAGGCCAGCCTGGGCCTTGGGTCTCCGCACTGGGGCAAAAATAAGCAAAATCTTTCCTCGGCTCATATCTTGCACTCCGCGCCAACAACGGCCTTGGGAAGGAAGGCCAGATGGGTCTCAGCACTGCCTCCTCCCCCGGGGATGCACTGAGGATGGCTGCACGAAGAGTGCCCGCAGGTCTGCGTTTCCTGCGGGGAAACGCTGCGCGCCGCACCTCTCGCCCAAGAAACCTGCCCTGGTTTCATGGCATCTGCGACTCTCTGCTCCCAGAGAAGCCAGAGGGCAGGAGGCCCCTCATGTGAATGAGGAATAAAAATGGCAATTTGCATATAATAAAAGGCATTTTCAGTCAATGCCGTATCCAGTGGAAGAGGTGGCAAGAATGGCAATGACACTTCTAAGTGGAAAAACTCTTTAAGGCTTATTTGCCAAAAATAGTTATTTAGATATGTTTTCTATTTATGCTCAGTGCTTTGTACAGTGGTCTCCTAAGGGTATTTTTAGGTGCAACAACAATATGCATAATAAATAAAAATAGCAGAAGAGACCTGGAAAGCAATGAACTTGTGCCATTGCCAAGAACAGCATTGCTCAAATGCTGTTTTTAATCTTCTTCTGATTTTTATGGGCCTGAAAATGTACCTTATTGCCTCACAGGGGACAACTAAACCTCATCAACTTATTCAAAATTCTTTTATGTTTGGAAAAAATAAAAAAAAAAACTAAGACAACAAGTAACTGGTATGAATTCCCTTCTGACAGAGAGACACACACCTGCCTTTCATTCCCCCATCACCAATAGCCATTTTCATTTTGGAAACAGAATCTAGGTAAAAATGATGCTTCAAGTATTGATTAAACAAACATTTCAAATGTGCCCAAAATGGAGCACAACCACACAACCATTTTGACAGGGGAGGGCATAAGCATAAAACTGCTGGGAAAGCTTTAGAAAGATTTTGTGACTTTGGAAATAGTCAGAGATGGTATCCCAGTGGGCCTCCCAAGGACAGAAAGAGAGCCTGACTATTGGATTGGTTTTGCAATGCATTTTAAGGGCCAGAAAGACCTGTAGGACCGTGCACCTTGGGCTGCATAAGTTGTATTTGTCTACAGCACACCTTCTGGAAAGGCATCGTTCCTGCTCTGATGCTACTGATGTTAGCGTCACGCACAAAGCAGGTGGTTACCTAGATCAGAAGATTAACAGAGGTGGCAAAATCCTCACTGGTCAGTTGTAGAGACCAGATGAGTTTCAAAAAATGGGCTGCTCCAGAGTATTCACTTCACCAAGCGATAGCCTCATCACATGCTTGGAAATGAAGTGAACTCCTTAACTGTGAGCGACCATGGCCCAGCTGGCTGTGAGGGAGAAATGGGTGCTGTTAGGGTGCAATGTATTTGACTTGCTCTTGGCATCTGCTTGAGGATCAAATAAATCACTTTATAAAAGTGTCCATTTCTCTCCACAGACCAAAAATAGAGGTCAAGCATAGAGGACCTCAGTTTGCAGCAAGGCAGTAGGTATGAGTTTAGCACTCGTGTTTACCCACAAAGAAAATGGGAACTAGATGCCATCTGTGTCATGGCTTTGCCCTGAAATGAAGCTTCCAAGAAAAAAAGACATCCCCCTTTCCTTCAGAACTACACGAATCTGTGTGTTTTTCTCACTCACTTGATGTGACAAATTCAGAAGAGTGCAATAGTTGTTTCCATGTGTGGTATTTTGCATTTATAACCAGCAGGCAATTCACAAGGTCAGTGATTTCTCACTAGAGACCTGCCTCCCTTGTTGCCAGTGCAAGGGAGCATCAGCCGCACCACTCCTTCCTGCAGTGCGGGGCGTCTCTGCAACACTGCTTTGCTCATTCAGAGCATACACACACACACCAAACTAGCCTCTCCAGCCACCAAAATCTGGCCTATGAGTTAGGCAGCTGTGAAAGAAAGCTCCAGCGTGAAGTCACCACCGCTGACTTTCATCAATAAACTGGACCCACTGAATTCATTGCCATGCCCTAGGAGCTGGGTATGCAGTCTCTCCTTCCTCCTCCTCTTCTCTGTGATACCACACTCACCTCCTCGCACCCACACGTCTCCTGTCCTGCAGGATTATCTTCATGCAAAAGGCCATCCACATTTGGTGTGTCCAAAAGAAGGTTAGTCAGGTGTTCCCTAGGAAGAAGTCACCTTGGGGCAAAAGATGCAGATGTGTAGCAATGTTTAGTGATTTAAAGGTTCCTCCTCTCTCTGCAGCTCCCATAATTTGGCAATATTTACCTTTAATAAGGTATTGCCAAAGGCTTCCAGTCCCACTTACCTCAGCTCTGAGTTGCAGCATGATTCAAGTGAAGCCCACATCTTGCGCAGAATGTTCGGGGGACCAGATGGCTGTGTTTTATATCTCTGTCATACCAAGGAGTTTATTGGAAAAACACTGAAATCTCTGTCTCTCTTGCCCACACTAATAAAATAAACTTGGGGCCATAACTAAGTAAAAAGAATGTGTACAGCAGAATTTTTTTAGGGCCTGGTTTTGGAAAGAACAGATGACAGGAACTTCAGATGCTCTGCTAATATCTGGCCTCTTTATGGAGGTGTCTAACTGGAGCTTTCCAAAATCAGGTTCTAGAGGGAAACTATTAAATAGGTTTCAAAAAATCTAGCTCAGTAATTAATTACTCTTGCAGGTGTCTGGCAACAGTATTTCAAAGACCTCTACAGTAAATTGTAAGGTAACAAGAAAAACGATGGCTCTTTAATTTTTGATCTAATCAAACAGCTTTTATTTACATGATCTACTAGTTAGTTCCACCATATTGAAGCTGACAGACTGTCCAAGTTACTTTAGTCCCTAATTACTGAAATGAAGCAAGCACCTCCGTTGAATGACGTGTATTTTTTCCTGTCACCATGAAAGAGACCCCCCTCCTGGTGATTTAATCAGACCCGTGTCCTTTCTGTAAATAACATTTAATCATCTTAGCCAACCTCATTTTTATAATGGCCCCTTTCACTGGAGCTCAGAAAGATATTAATCCACGATCACACTCGCGGAAAAAAAAAAGAAAAAAAAAGGATTGTTTCTCAGGATCAGGAGATACTTGTATTCTTTTGATGGTTTATTTACAAGGAATTATTTTCAAGATCAGATTAAATGAGTGCACCACGGAAAAATTTGTGCATTTTTTTCCAAAGTTCATCCTTATTCCCAACCAGTGGTTGATCCAGATGAGCTTGTGTCTCCTGACAACGACATGCGATGGCATGTCACCAACTGTGTACCGTACACCGGGCTATGGTTTCTCACAGCACTCTTATTAAATTAATAAAGATTTTTAAAAATCATCAGGAAACTTAGGAACTCTTGTGTTACTTGGCAAAAACCTTGGTCACAAACTTTCCCCAAATATATGGTATTTCCTCTGCACCGGAAAACCTTCAGAGTATTCCTAGCCCCTTGCAGCGCCTGGTAGAGAGCAGGAACACAGGATAGCACCACATGCTGCATGCAGTAGTGAGGAGAAAAACAAATAATAATCAGCTTTTTAAGAGCTTGATCAATTCATATAGACCCTTAGGATTATGAAACAAATAAAAGAAGAACCAGTTAATATTCTTTCATAGAGCTAAAATATACCATGAGTGAAATTGTGTTTAAATAATAAGAATTTCCTCTCAAAATACTGTGATTAAGTTTTGGCCATTTGGCCAGAATAAATTTGTTATAACATGAGCCACTTGGTACAGTGCTATCTGGTTTCACCCACAAGGAGAAGAATGAACTTTGCTGTAACGTAGCTACTTCAATAACATACATTTTTCTTTATGTACTAATGTGAAATGGGATGCTGTAACAAAAAAACAAAATGAAAATCCATGAGGATCAGGGTGAACACAGAAGATATGTAAAGCTATTTTAAAAAATTAGAAGCGACAGGGAACAGAAACGTTCCACAAATTCGTGGAAACATTAACAATAAAACCTGAAGACCAAAGGGAGCGATGCAGCGTCTCAATCCTAGAGGAGCAATTCAAGGATCAGGGACCTCCATAGGAGATTTTGCCTTGCAAGTTCTTTCTATATTTTGTTTTTACCAGGAAATCCAGAGATGCCACCTCCAGAGGAGAGACAGACTAAAAGATGACTTAGATGAAAAATATACGTCAGGTAAATGTGAAATGCTCAGAAAGGAAACAAATGCCACACTTGGAGATTTTCTCTAAAATCAAGAAATATTTGGCATTCAATACCTTGGAGGACTGTGCCAGAAGACCTGGAATCGGGCTGCAAAAACAGTGCCTAAACCTTGCAGGAAATCACTGGCATCGCTCCCCACCACCTACCCACCAAACTTCCCTTTCTGGAAAATCAGGTCACTGATCCAGAGTGAAAGCTTAAAGGAGAAATGGGAAGAGCCAAGTTATTAACTTTATATATATTTAGAGCTTGAAATAATTTCCCCTGGACATTTTTAAAGCACATATCCTGGCTCACATTTGGCTGCCTTTCACAGATCACTGTGACTAGCAGAACAAGTTTGAGGTCTGCTTGACATTAGCACTGATTTTATCACTCATTTCAAGAGCTGCAAAGCCAGGCCTCGCTCTGGAGCTCCAAAACACCAGCTCTGCAGGTCTGCCCCATCCGGTGGACGGGCTACCAAACTCCTTAAACATGTGCTAGGATAACCCCAGCTATTCAAAAGTTCATCTTTTACTCTAGTTGCCTGTAGCAAACTAGAAACAGTGGGACATTGTCTTTTCTGGTACTTTGGGGTCTCAGAGTGTTTTTTTAGGATTCTTATTCTGCTTCCATACATATGAATAAACATTATATTGCCAAATCTTCTGTAAACTGAATATCAGAGAAGCCAAGGAAGGTGCTTAGGGAAGCCAAGAGCTGATGGAAGAGGCAAGGCTGCAGTGCAAACTCCGTGACTCTTAGGTCTTCCCTTAAATTACTGCTATAGACTTGAAGTCAAAGGAAGTGTCTTTGTTTAGCTAGTTCAAATACTCCTGAACAGAGAAATGAACTCCACTGAAAACTTTGAATTTCCTCACTTCAGTGACAGAGTATACACCACTAAAGAGGGCTGTGCAAACAAGCTGTAATAGACAGGAGTCACAATTCCCAGATTCAGGCTTGGATTTTGGAGACATTAGCATTAGCATTGACTAACAGTCAAAGAGACCAAATGAAGAGACCCTTGTATCTTACACGTACAACCTCCTGGGGGAGCTTCGCAGCTCAACATGCTCCCTTTGCAAACGAAGACCACCTTTGCAAGTACAGTCTTGTATCTAGATCCGTTGCTGTGCTCCTTTTCTTTTTCCTGCCTTACAGCAGCTCAAAAATGACAACAAGAAGGATGAAGCATGAGTAAGTGCCTTCTGCACTGAGAAGAATGGGAGAAAATGTTTGACTTAATGGCAGTAATTCCTTTCTCAAAATAGTCCTGAATCTCCTTTTCTGCTGCAATAGGCTTAAGATCATGTAGGAATGTAGAGCTACTACTATGATATTTCATTATATTATTAGGGTTTATGATTCTCACATATTTCCCAAACAAGAGGGCACAACCAGCCGTTTATCCATACAAACATGGGCACGGCTCATGCAAATGCTCTGCCTCCCCAGAAACTGTCCCTGTGCAACTTTGCTGATTATACCTCTCCTGGTAAGATCTAAAAAACTTCCCAAAGTTCTGCTAACATAGCAATAATCTGGAAATATCCCTTTGGAGGAGCCTATTGATTGCCACTGTGGGTGGATTATACAAGGAATCTATCTTAATTACCAGAAACCATCTACTTGGAATGGCCAGCAATGTAGCAAAAATGCTACACGAGGAGATCCATTACTCTCAGGGAAAGGTCAATCCAATAGGATGTATGTTTGCATTCAGGTCAAGTGATGGCTAGTCCATCACCACGCTTCGTTCTCACTGCCCTGTCAGCTCTGTAATGGCTTCACCTCTCCTCCGTACCTCTCACCTCCCTCTCCCCAGCACCAGATGGATAATGCGAATTAGGGCAGCTGGAGGTAATGGGGCACAGCTGTATTATCGCAGATGATAAACAGTGTCAAAGACAATTAAGGGAGCTACGGAGAAAGGAGGAACTTCTGAAACCTGGCCCTTTCTTTCCAGGCTATGGAAGGACCATAAGGCCCATAAGGAGAGTAAAAAGGGGGAAGTGGAAGAAGGAAGAAGGCTTTGTTGCCTCTTCCTCTGCAAAGAACTTTCTTTCCTTTGAGCATTTTACTGCTGTGTTGGAAACCTGAGTCTAAAAAAAGTGCTACAGACCAGGGCAGGGAGACCCGGGTGGAAGGGACCTCCCAGCAAGTGGAGCATGACATAGGGTTCAGAAAGGAGTTGCATGTTGGTAGAGGCACAGACATATTCAAAATGGTCATAATTAACTTTGACTGCATGTGGCTAAACAATATTAATGTCTGGCAAAGCAGTTTGCTAGAGGCTTGCTACTCTAGTCTCAGTCACTAAGGAAGGGTTTGCTCAACATCCCTGCTCAATGTCCAGTGGCAATGTGGAGAATTCATGTGCCACCCAGGATCCTCCAGAGCATGCACAAAACTTAGATCTTCAGAAGCTTATAAATTGCCTGGGTTTGGGTGGCTTTTTCCACAGGAGTGGCAAAACACACATGCCTCCAGCATTATGCTTTGCCTGATCTCACACCTGTGGGCACTTTGGAGACATCTCTCGCAAGAAGCAAAATGCATTTACCCTGAGAATCATGTCATATGGAAACAGGAATAGTTTTGATTCAATGTTCACATTGTTCCCCCTTGGTATGGACACCAGTCTGGAATATCTTCAAGGTCTTTCCCCTTCTTTTACTTCTATTCCCCATCTATTTCTCAAAAAGACTCTATCTGGAGCTGAAGCCAAAAAGAGTTAGCAAAATTGGATCTTCCCACCTCCACCTACCGATTCTTTCCATTACAATCCTCCCAAGCTTTTGGGGAACCAACACAGAAACTTTCTAGGTAACCAGCATGGGTGTGCTCCAGCAATCTTAGTGATTTTTATCACACTCTTACATTCCTCTACTTTGTCCTTCATCTGTATGGCTTGTCTGTGTTGTTTTCTCACCCCCATACAATGGGAAAGAAATGGTCCGGTAAGGACTAACTCTAGCAATAGATTCCAGCAAGCACTTTTGCCCTGCCGCACCAGGTATCTCTCTATATATATTTGTATTCCCTCTCTTTCCTAACACAGACATGTTCTTGAGGGTGCCAGGAAACCTCTTGACTCCATCTTCAGTGACTCCAGCCAGTCTCATTAAGCCTTATAAAAGGATTACAGAAAGGTTTTGCCTATCTGTGCTTACCTTCCAAAAATAGCTCCTGACTGGCCAAGAGTAACCAAAAGCCAGCCACAGAAACAGCGGGCACGGGCCAGTTTTCTTCTTACCCACCTATTTCTCTCACTCTGAAGCAAGGAAATGTCATTTTTTTAACTGTGGGAGAATCCAGCCGTCTGTCAGACAGGTTTGTCCATCTGTGCCAGCCATCCCAGTTCCCGCAAGAGCAAGAGAGGGAGATCGGCACATCCAAGGGCCGGCTCCCAGGAGCCTGGGGTGGGCAAATCCTGCCCAGACAAGCTCAGGTCAGGAACTCCACTCCCACGGGTCTGCACTCCTGTGAGAGGAGTGCCCCTTTTTCTAGGCTTTGGCAAATATTTGTGAGCAACGTTAATATGTGCGCACATGTGGATCACAGCTCCGACTCCTGTGGTTTGCACAGTGAAGGAGAGGTTGGAGAGCGGCCACGGGACCTACCCAGTCCTCTGCATCAGCCTCACTTCCAGCTCTGAGGACTTCTCTTGATCCATGAGCTGAAAAATGGAGGCAGAAAATATTTGCTGAGAAATAAATAAATAAATAAAGCCACTCATAGAAAAGCACAATTTGTTCCCAGACAGAACCCAGAGCTGATCTGACCAAAATGCTATTTGCTACCAAAAAGCTCTCTCCCATTTTCACCTGGACTCCCAATAATGTTCCATTTTTTGGTGAAACCAGCCTTGATTCAGGACCCCTCAGTCTCTTCGTTCCCTCATTCCAGGGTTATTAAAACCTCTCTCACAGCCTTTTCCCATTCCCTCTCCCCTCTCCTCCTGCTGCAAGCTAAAATGGCAAGACTAATTTCATTTCTTTTGCTTTAGTTTGTCTATCTGTGACAACCCTTTTTATGCATTTAATTCATTCTCAATTTCTCATAATCAGGCGAAAGGTGTCCCCTAAGGTTAGGAGAGAGCTTGTCAAAAAGGCAGCGTAAATTTGCAGAGGTAATCACCAGTCTATCTCCTTTTCCCACTGCCCGTGGAACTATTAACTAATATCACTGTCTAATCTTTTTTGTACTTATTTATTTTGCAGCGAGAAACTAGTGTTATAAACACCCCTACTGTCAAAACTTGTCATCCTCATTACCTCAAGGCGGGCTCCGTCTCAGTTATTCTAATTTCATAGTTTCTCGAATTTACAGCCGCTGGAAATTGAGTACAAAATCCATTATCATTTGTATATTTTAATTATGCAAATGAGCCAGCTCAGCTGCTCTGGCCGGGACCTGCAGGGATGCCTAACTTCAGTCTGGGTGATTACAATTTATCCAGTCGAGTCACTTTAATTGTAACAAGCTAATTACATTGTTTCATTTGGCTTTAACAAAAGAAGAGGAGACTGAAGACGCTTAACGGCGAAGGCCCGGCGTCGCGCGGCTCCCGGCGGGCGAGCGCCACGGCGCCGGCGCGAGCCCCGGCCCCGCACGCCCGCAGCGGGGACGGCACGGGAACGCGGCGCCCGCGGGCTCCCGCGCCGCCGCCGCGCGGCGGAGCAGCCCGGGAAATTCGGGAAAAGGTGCTTGCCAGGCTCATCCGTCACCGGCTTGGAGCGAGACGTCGCCAGCCCCGGCGCTGGATTGATCCCTCCGGATGAGCCGAGATAGGAGCCACAGGCGCCGTAGAGGGTGAGCTGGCTCATGTCTCATTAACTCCCCTAGCACCTATAGGGAGAGCCAATGTGCGCGTGTTAAGGACAAGCTTTGGTGGGGTAAATCCCTGCCCCACTTCCCACGGATGGGAATAACCCTGTACCATTGCTCCCGTGATCCCTACAGCCCCTGAGTGCCTCTGGGAAAAAGCGATGGGATTTCACAGGGACACCTCTGAGCCCCAGCTATGGTCTCCAGCACCGCTAGGTGACGTCCCTAGGTGTCTACTCTTACCGTCTTTGAAAGAAATGTTATCTGCATTTATAGGTATTTCATTCAGGTATCAAAAAATAAAAATAAAAAATTTCACCACCTCCAGCAGCCCAGCTCAGCAATTACCTTCTCAGCCCCACTATAAATGCTCAGTACCTAAATTAAATACTCAGAAGAGGTGTAATATGGTTGCCCACGTGTTTGCAGAGGTTGTTAATAAATAATTACTTCTCTTGCACTGGCCATCTGAGGATCTCCAGACCTTTGGTAAGTATTAATGAAGGAAGCCTTGACATGATGGAGCATGTTCTCATCAGCTCTTTATTAATGAGGACCGAAGGTTGCGGAGAGGCAAAGCAGCCATCAGAGGTTTCATGGGAAGTGCTGGATTTAGGATCCAGACTTAGGACCCCGACTGCCACTGCAGACCCGGGCCGCTTGCTCCAGCAACCAGATGCACGTGCCAAGCATAGGGGAAAAGGCAAAAGCAGTGGGAAGTTAAGCTTCTCTCTGCCCTTGGAAAAAACATCTCCCTTCTTCGAAATCTCTGTCTGCTAGTTGTGGGTTTAACGGGCGAGGAGAATAATCACTCCTTGGCAGAGAGCGGATGAGAGACCTGCATAGATCTTCGCCTCCAGTTGCCATGGATGTGCACGATTATTGTTATTGTTATTTCCTTTGATACACAGCATTCAATTAATTTCCTCCGGCGCCCGTTGATGGGGCTCCAAGGAGCGGTCCAGGCGCGCTGCTTATCCAGCCCCGAGCATCCCGCCCGCCTGCGTTTTGTGCCGGTTCGGTTGCTCGGAGCAGGGAGAAGGGAGGGAAAGTGGGGAGACCCTTCCCAAAGCTCGCGGGCTTTGCCACTCAGCGAGCAGCCCGGGCCCCGCCAGCACCATTCCCGGGTGGCCGCGCACGGGGTCCTGTTCGATGGAGCAGCAGCAACCGCCATCCCGGGGCATTCCCTTGCCAGCCGTGAAGCAGCAGCTAGGAGAGGAAATTGAGCCCATTAAACACACGCGCAGATGCCTTTGTGCCATTGCCCTGCTCAGGAGGGGAGCAAGGCGCTGCTATTAATTTTTCTTTCTTATTTTTGTTCCTATTACACCTTTACTAAATGCAGGTGTTTAATCACTCAGAAGAGAGAAGGGTAGGGGTGGAAAACAGTGGGCACCTTCAGGTACCTGGGACTGCCAGCTTCTCCCGAAGGTGAGCGGACCCAAGAGCATGAAGGATTAAGTGATATCTAAGAGCACAAGAGGTGGCACCACTGAGTCAGACCAAAAGCTTTGTCCCAATTCCCATCTCAAACAGTGGCCGTAAAGGGACACCAAGAGAAAAGCAAGAACAGACTAAGCATACGTACACGTTTCCATCAGCTACCGTCTGGCTCCCCAAACATTTCTGGGAGCGTCCTGTGCCAGACGTAGCTTCTCTGCCCTCCCTCGCAAGCCATGCATGTTTCCTCATTTCTCAGTCTCCCACTGAGCACACACAAAGCATTAGCGCCAGCCTATAATGCAGCATGCACCTTCTCGTGTAAAAAACAAGCAAGCAGAAAGGTCTGAACATACAAGATGGATAAGTCTGGGAAACTGTGGCATGGCATCAAAGAAGTAGTAGTATATATATATATATATTTAGCCTAGATATTAAAAGTACTTTTGATCCAAAGCGGGTTGTAGGCTTTAACCTAGCCCACCTGAATAAGTTTGTACTTAAAAGTTATTGTGGACTGTGGAGAGTGACAAGCAAACAATTCTCACGAAGCTCAGCTCAACCTAGGGTCAAGCTCAGGTTAAGAAAAAAAAAAAGACTTCTTTCTCTCAAACATGTCTTTAAAAATAACAGTGCTTCTGACAGCTTTCCACCACCTCCAGCAAGCAAGTACAGCATCTTCATGCTGTGTGCTGTGTCTGGTGGGGTGACATGTCCAAGAAATGCCAAATGCATCAATGCACAGGGTTACACACGGTATCAGAAACCCAACCATGCCCCACATGATGAAGCACATCTGTATAGCCGAGTGCCTAGTACCCATGCTCTGCTCAACAGCATCCCAATTAAACACCGCCAGATCATTTTACTTAGGCCTCCATCAGATGTTAACACAATAACCTCTCCTATGGGTTTTTAATGTTCGCTATTTCACACAGTACTACCATTGACATAGGAGGTAAGTTTTTGCTATATAGTGCTAATGGTATATGAGTAAAATGCCTGGAGAAATAAATAATAATAAGCTCTTTTATGGCTTCATATACTGGCAGATCTCAGATTAATTGAAATTATATGCCTTATGCCCACTCATCCTCAGGATAGAGATTAAAATGGGAAACGATCATTTGTAGCTACATAGACAAGAGTGTGAGGCAGGATTTTTCTGACAGTTTAAGGTATTTGGCATCACTTTGTTTAGCATTGCAAGGTCTAAACCAAATCCAGTTCCTGAAGATGAGTGAGACTGCTGAGAGCCTACGCCCCACCCGTCTGCCCCTAGACAAGCCTGTGCACACGTACGCGACTTTGGAAAGTGAAAATCAATTGAATTTCGTAATGTTGAACAGACATGCTCCTAAATCCATATAGGAGCAAGTGATGTAAAGGCCTAACTCCTATCACAGGCGAATAGGAACCCTTTCCAAATGGGCTGGAGTATGGGCAATACAGGGATGTCCCAAAGTGGTGGGTCACCTTTAGCCCTTGCCTGAAGGTCACTCAGTGTTACCATCACGGGTTGGGTGGTCGATAAAAGCCCAGCGCTGCCTGCTGAACTGAGAGCTTCAGGTTGTTACAGCTCATGAGAACTGCGTGAGATCTGAAATGAGACGTGAGATGGGGCAGATCTCACTTCTTGAATTGGGTTCAACTGGGGAAGAAAGGATTTCCTTTAAGGTTTGTTTGAAAATAACACCACTGGGAGGCAACCAATCCTCCTGTTGAACTTAAGTGACTGCTTCAGCCATAAGAAAGAATCAGCCCAACATTTCAGGACAAAAAGTTGCATTTTCCCTGTGTGAGCAGGGGGGTCCTTGCTTGAGTAGAGGGGTTGGACTAGATGATCTCCAGTGGTCCCTTCCAACTTCAATCATTCTGTGATTCTGTGTTTTCCATTTTTTTGAGTGGAATTAATTATCTTCAAATGTCTCTCTTTTTCTTCTTCTTTTTTTTTTAATTACCTGCCTTTTGTATTAAAAAAAGACCTATTTGTATTTCAAGACCTAAAACCAAAATGGAGACATTTTATTTTGGTTCAAAAGTGGAAAAAATGGAGACGGGATATTTGAGGTAAACCTAAGGCAATTCCTTTTTCTTTTTTTTCTTTTTTTTTTTTTTTTTTTTTTGCTGATAAGATGTCAATTCAGCTGTTATAATTTCACAAGCACTATGTATCAATTAAAAAAAAAGCAGAAACATTGAATATATCCCATGGCCTAGGTTCTTTTTATTATTTTACGTAATAAGGGACACTGACTCCAGTTAGGGGTTGTAGCTATGGCTGCATAATTTGTTAACAATGGCAGTGGCTCCTGTATCACAAGCATAAGGTTTTTTACTTCAAAAAATCTGCTATTTTCCAAGTTTAAATTTTCATTTTCCAGGAGAAAAAGTGATGGGAAAACAGTTTCTAAATATTAGTAGCAAAGAGGGTATCTAGATTTTTGGGTTCAGCTTTATAATGTCACAACAACAGAATTTGAGATATGTTCCTTTGCATTTCATTTAGATTTGTTAGAGTTTCCATCCCCTGGAAAGAAAGGGAAATTTTGGGACAGCACTTCTACAGCTATAATGACCTCTATAGATATTATATTCATTTTACTCTGTAGCCTTACATTAATCTATACTCATAAAGTCTCAGCACTCTTCTCTCTAATGTCCTCTCTATTAATTGCTATTTGCATAAAAAATAAAATTGTTATTGTCAATAACTTAAATTCCATTGATGTTAAAAAAAATAAAAAGATTGCTATTGCTGGGCAGGAAAGTGCAGCAACCATGAAGAGAAACATTGTATTCTAAGAAGTATTCCTCTGGCTAATTTAGCTCGTGTTGCAGATGAGTGAAAGTACTGCAACAGCAGCTCCACCTACCATGTGTTTTGCACCGTGGTCATGCTAATGTGCTTGAATATCGGTTTGATAGCTGATGCAAACATAGCATCGTCCATGAATTCCAGGAGGCGCTTGCATGAACATCGTGCAGACAACCAGCATTCCACGTAATTAAACAGCCAAGTAGGCAAACCTGGACAAAAGAGCCGTAAGTTGTTGACAGTCAGTTTGTAAAACTATATATCATGGATGATAGACAACATAACTGATGTTATGTTGCTACCAGTAAAAAAATAATAATAATAATTTGGATTTTTTGCTAAAGGTTTGGAGGTGGGGAAGAAAGAGGGAGAAACATCTGAACCTTGTTACTGCCGCTGCTGACAACAAGAGTACATCATTTATTATGAAGCCAGCAGCCTCAGTCTTGCTTCTCAGCCTCGTTTTTACACAGCACCCTGGGATCTCGACTCAAGGGGCTCGTCCAGGATGGACTCGCAGGATGTACACACAGCAGTTACGACGCAAGGGAGCGCGGGGCTCCCCTGCCAACAAACGACGGCAACGGCACCACCTCCTTCACCTCTGGACTTTTGTCAATCCCGTGGAATGGGAAAGGATTGCATAAGACGGTTCTTATTTAAATTAGTGCCATTCCTGAGGAGGAAAAAAAAAAAAGCCTACTGAGTGGCATGAGGGAGGCAGAAACTCCTTGCAGCAGGCCCAAGCCTGCTGTACAATAGGTGGAGGGCTGTAAATAATTAAAGAGAATCATTTTGTAATGCATTGACCCCTGAGCATTGCCCATCAGTCATGTGGATCCCGTCTCCCCCTCATCCAGCCCGTATAGGTCTCCCGTTTGCTGTACACACCATTAATGACCTTTTATGAGAATTAACTGATACTAACGCATCAGCTTCATGTCTATTGCATTTTTAAAAAGCACTGGCATAGTTCAGCTACTTGTTTGCCCACATAGATTAGTTTTGTAAAAACAATTACAGTGATTTAAACTGCTGGTTATGGAAATGGCTATTGAGCTGCCAGGCATAATTTTCTGCTCTGTTCATGGAAAGCATTAGACTCTCACCAAAGAAAAGCAGGGTCTCATCCTGGTAAAGCTGTAAAAGGAGCTAATTATGGCAAGTCCTTTGGCAAGTCCTGAACAGAGAAGACTCAAAGCCAGAGGGCAATTTGAGGATTTTCGTATTTTGGTTCATGTGACTATGTCCCATGTGAGTAGCCAGATAGCTAGAAAGGTGGATGGATGGATGGGTGGGCGGTGAACAGAAGAGTCTTCTTCATCGCTCCAGGGTATCCTTTTCTCCCTGGGCAGCACCTGGGACATCCAGGCACTGAGCTGTGCTCTGGGGTGGTCACTAGGGTAGAATCACAGAGCAAAAAGCTGGTCTCAGTCCCCAAAGGCACACAGTCAAGCCTGAAAATAAAACTATAGGCCTAGAGACCTAAGTGAAAATGAACCACAACAACTTTTCTCACTTTGCAGCTTAGAAATTCACGTCACCATAAACGGATGAGACATTTCCAGCATTCATGTGTTCCCTGGCCATCCCAAAGGCTTTTCCTCTTCAAGATTTATTTAAACACACAGGAATGTAAGTGATCATGTTAGCAGCAATATGTTCGATGTTTCTATTGCATGTTCGGTGCCCAGGTCCCCGGGCTCTTTATGAGCATTAGCTGAATAGACAACACAGCGTAATAGGCTTTGTACCAATGTTACTGGTCAGGAAGGCAAAGCACAGAAAGGTGAGCATTTCTCCAAGGTTGCACACATGTAAGTAGCTGAATAAGGCCGTAAATGCAGATTTTCTGCATACAGTGGAAGGACCCAGGAAGATGTTTGCACCCACCAAGACACTTTCCCCGGAAGGAGTTGCAAAGGTGACTGAGACAAAGCCAACCATTGACATAAAGCATGTGAAGGACATGGGCACTTCATGGAAAAGCCATAAAGCATGAAAAAGATGTATGTTTGAGTTGCAGCAAAATTACAAGGGTTTCCTTCCAGAATTTCTTCCTGAATGGAGCACCAGCATTTCAGAGCAAAGAAGAAGAGTGACCCCTCCATCTCTCCTTGCAGGGAGGTCCTCTCCTCCCACTTGGACAAGGGGTGCTGTGACACATGTTCTTGCATGCCCCCGTAGGATGGTTTAATACTAGCAGTAAACAGACAAATAGAGATGAAGACAAACAGATCTACTTTAAAGATTTACCCTCCAGCTAATCCATTTCTGTTATATACTCCATCTGAATCAATAACAAGTTCATTTCAGAAAACAAAATCATGGTATAAGACTCAGGTTGCCTCTTTGATCATGCCTATTAATGTTAACTAAAATTGCTAGATTTGTTAAGTATAATGAAGAAATTACGGAAGTTATTTGACTCTCAGGAATTTAGGGTTCAGTCTTACCCTTCATGCTTAGGTTAGAGCCTTTACTGTGGAAGGGGATTTATCTGAATTTTGTTGCTAAATCCTTATGGTAACAGCTCAGAGAAGGGCTGTTTGAACGTAAGATGGCATGCTCTGGTGCACTGGTCTTTTCCCACTTTGCAGACCTAAGGATAGACAACCGCTTCAGCAAAATATCGGGAAAGACCATTTTAAGTCAGTGTCCACAGATTCCTGGAGGATGAATATTTCAAACTAGGTAGTGATTAAAAGACAAGCTATTTATCAGCTGACTGTTAGATGAAAGCTGATCTTGCTTCTCAACATCTAACCACGTACTTTGGTTCAGCATTTAGCAAGTGGCTTACTGCTGAGTGTGACAGCACCGGCAGGCTGGATAATGAGGAAGAAGGCAGAAAAATGGAAATCGTCACCTTTAAGACGTAAAAAGTCATGAAGAAATTAATACAGCCTAGGCGAAGGTGCTGGAGGATGTCCATCTCAGAGTCCCCCCAGAAAGGCATGATGAAGTTTCCAATAAATCTATTTTATCAGGGTGGTATATAAGACAGTGGAAGAGTAACTCCAGAGCTTAAATTTTACAGCTTAAAAAGTGCTTTGGCCTCAGTAAAGTGACAACATTGGAAGCAGATTTGGAGGAAAAAATGGCTACAGTTGTAGTGCTAAGATCTTAAATATAACTTAGGTTTTCCAAAGATAGACTGTGTCACTTGTGCTTAGCATATACCTTTGATAAGAGGCCTGATGCTTAGAAAAGGAAATGAAATAGGTCTCACTTATCTGGGTTTCGGAGAGGGATTAGCTGGATTAGTAAAGTTGGAGAAACTGGGGATTAAATGAAAACTGTAAGGTGTCTACCTGTAGGGAAAATAAAAGTCTCTAGTGACAGAAGAAGTATGAACTGGGGACAGTACACTAAATGAGTTCCTCAAGCATCAGTTTTTGAGTAGTCATATTTAAAATGTTTGCGAGTGACCTTGGTGCAAAAAGTAGTCGTATTCTAACAGTGTTTGCTGAAAATGCAAAACATTTCAGTTTGGGGAGGACTGGCACACTGTGCAGGAAGAACTGGGTCACCCTGAAAACTGGATTAACAGAAACAGGCTGACAACACTGAGACACAAGTCGAAAACACTTTTGCTGTGGTCTGCAAATGACTGAAAAAATACTTGAGTGCCTTAGCAGATCGTGAATTCTTTCCATTTAATAAATGAACTTGGAAGAATTAATTCCATGCAAGAGATCCCCTAAGATTAGAGTTGCTACCTAATTATTCAGTAGACCAGCATTTCCTGGAAGGTCCTCAGCAAAGAGGGATATTCCTTCATACAGGCAAAGGTGGCTTACACCAGCTGCCCTCCCAACCTGAAGCAATTGTAAGGACATCATTGTGACCAGAATGAACCATACACAAGTAGTTACGAGAAACCAGAAGGTTTTCCCATCAAAATCAAATCAAAACAATATTTTCCCACTCTCTCAACTCTCACACTGAAACTGCAGTTGGTGAACAGTCCAAATCAATACTGAAGTGAGTAGAAAGCCACAGGCAGATTCTTGATGGCTGGAAATCTTTCAAGAGTCTTTTATTTGCTCAAAATTTCTTCTGAGTCGCAAAGCAATGTGCACCATTTTCCCACTCTTTTTTTTTTTAGTGAAAGTGCCCCGGGTTAGGGCATGGAATAATGCAAGACATTTTTGATACACTGAACATCAGCATCAAAGAAAGCAAAGTTTCCCCTAGTTCTGGCTATGTTTCATACGAAAGGTTGCATACTAATCATAATTTATCATCATCTTCATATTCTTATATAAGTAATACAAATCACCAAAGTCAATTAATCAATCTGTAATTAGGAACTGACATGAACATTTACTACCATCAGGCATAATTTATATGATTACAGATGATTAAATAAAATGTAATTGAGTGAACAGGCAATTTGTTAAACACATGTAAATTCAGCCATACCACCTCAGGCTGTGATCTCGTCAGATCTCAGCAGCTAAAAAGGGTCAGGATGGGTCAGTGCTTCGATGAGAAATGTCAAGGGAGAAAGTCAGGTGTCTCAGGAAGTGGTGATGGTTAAGAAGTAGCACCCTCCTTGCTGAGACCATGTTGGAAGCGAAGTATCTCTAACATGTTGCAGGAGAGATGGACATAGGCTGCTTGAGAAGCTCGTGAGAGAGGTGGGAATTTGTCTCCTGGACTTGGGTTAATGTAATTGCACATAGAGCACACATCTGGCCAGTCACTGGAAGGAGACAGTAAACCATGGTACCTCAATGCTTGCTGCTCTTCAGCAGAGCCAGAAGACATGGCTTTGGTGACTCAGTCTGCCCAATTCAGTTATCTCCACCTTGGTTGTTTAGGGAGGAGGTTTCCTCTTAAAATAAGGATATAAATTCCTCTTCTGCTCAGCAGTAAGGGGAAAGTCCTTTTGAAAACCAGCAAAGGAAGAACCTGCCTAGATAAGTCAGGTAGTCAATCTACTGCAAAGTTGCATATGTCCCTCCACTAATTGTAGGGGGAAGTCAGTCACATACATTAGGACAACTGCTTCATTACAGTGTGGGCACAGATTGGATCACAGTTGCAGACGTTTCTGCAGCGTAGAGCATTGAGGAGGAACGAAGGCTACAGGCCAGCCAAGGGCTGCTGGTACCAAGAACAAGGAAATGAAGAGTTTGTTCCTAGTGTTCTATCCGAAACTAGCTGACATCAATAGACAGTCCCATGGGAACTGCTAAATGCAACTCCAGGAGAGTGCTTTCTTTTATTTTTCATCACATCAGAACCAAATCCAACTAAATGAATAATTTCTTTGAAGAGTTCAGTGCATTTCCAGATTGGTTTTGGTCACACAGCCAGAGAAATGCAAGAGGTATTTCTTAATTATTTCACAAAAATAAACTTGAATTATTAGGATCAACTCCATTTCTATAGACTTAAACAAGAATATTTTTTCTTCCTTTGTTTTTAGTTTCTGCACAGCTTGTGCCAAGACATCTCTTTTAAAATAATTAAAAACATTTGTTTTAATATAGCACACCAGTTCCTGCACTGCTTTGGCTGTGCATTTATTTGTATTTTCCTCAAGTCCTGTGCCACCCCCAGTAGGAACTGGAGCAGGCATCTCACAGATAAGAGGCATGAATGAAATCACTCCACCTTCCCTTAGTGAAACACAAGCAGACAGTCCAAGTGGATATAAAACAAAATGATCTTTGATTATTAAATGGATACTTATGTAGATGGATAATCAGATATGTTCGACAGTGGATGTGAAAAGCATGGTGGGGAATACCTCAGGATTAAAGCAGAAAGTAACACAAGCTTTCTTCTCTCAAACAATTAGTGAAATCACTTTCTGGACGTTAAGAGCTCTGCATATGCAACATCATACGTTGGGCCTGCACAACCAATTTGGGTCAGTATGATATTTAAACTCTTAAGTGGTTCCACTAATCTCCATTAATCTGACTTCAAAGATGAGACATAATGCTCAGTACAAGAGCCTAAGAGTTGTTAATGCACGTTCCTCGGCTGGAACATTAATACACAACTCCTACCGAAAGAAAAGGATCTTGCAGGCTTGCGTGTGAGGGTTAAAAATAAAAATCTATTTAGGTGTCTTTCCAGAACATCACTATTCTTTGGGTCCTTTCCATTCAATTATGCCTTTGGCCATTGCAAATGTGAGGGCAGGTCCTGAGGATGTCCTTTCACTTGGATTATTTTGATCTCCCCCCAAAACACTTAGAAATGTCACTTGCTTGTGAAGCCAACATGGTGAACTGCTGACCTCGTTAATACCAGGAAGAGTTTGGGCAACAAGGCATGGGTTTGCCCCAGAGCGCAAGGGATGGAGAAAACAGGGCCGGCCAAGCAAGGTTGAATCTGTTCTCCATCTCACAGTTATCAGTCAGGAATGACCACAGAAGTCAATGAAATAAGACTGGTGTAAAGCACATAACTGAGAAAAAAATCTTGCATGATTTCATGCGAGAAAAGGGCTTTGAGAATTCTTCTCTTTTTCTTATTCCAATGTAAAGTGGAGTTTCATGATGGATCTTGAAAGTGAGGAAAAAGAACCACCGTGCTGGCTCTGCTTGGCAAGACAGTTTTGTGCATTCCTAACATCCCTTGGAAAATGTTTGTCTTTATTTACAGCACTTTTGACAGCAAAAATGGTATTTTTGGTTTAAAAATATCAAAAATTCCTTTTTTTTCCTGATTTCACAGATTTTGAAATAGATGTAGTTCTCCATACACTTGTTCCAGCAGTCTATTGAAATCTGTCCCAAACTAATTTACTGACATTCAGAATTTACAAAAATCAGAAAGTGGCAATGTTTTCATTAGAAGAAAAATGTTAACACCTTTCTCAATTGAGGCAATTTTGATTAAAAAATAGAATTATTTGGTTTACAAAACAAATAATAAAAGCTATATCTTCAGCTTCCTTGTCTGAATAATTTTAACCAGCTTTAGTTAAAGGCAAGTCTAGGGGGTGAGGTCCTGTCTAATTGTGCCAGATTCAACCCCTGATGTTGCAAATGTTATGAGATCTTCTGAAGAAAAGTATAATTGCCAACGCAGAATTTTTTAAAACTCAAGAAATAGCTAAATGATACTTAATCTGTGCATTTCTGAGACATAGTTGTTTATAAATGGAGAAAAATGTTTAAAACCATATAATTTATGGTCTGATATAAAACATCCATTTCAACAGAGATGGAAATTTTAACCAGAGTACAGTCTCCCCAGGTTGTGTGCCAAGCATCTACTACCCCCAGAACCTTCCAGGCCGACCCAGGCTTCCCTAATATCGATGTCAGTTTTGCCCTCGGCTTTCATGCCCTCCTTCCTATCATGTTCCCCAGCAGATCGTTAAGTAAGATTTCAAACACTGCTGAAATTCTCACTTGTCCCCGGGGAATGCACCAAGGGAGACAGTAGCTGTGAAAAAGTTACTAGGATCCAAGAATAAACAAGCTTGTTATTCTCTGCCTTCCTCTGAGATCTCCATGTCTGCTGCTCAGACGGCTTGAGAGCAGTAAACTAATTATAAAATTATTATTTGGCTAATAAAGGCAGGTAGGAAAGTTTCTTATTATCCTTTTGAGAAAACTCTCCTGTCTTTCCAATTTGCAGCGGTAGGGTTGGTTTTACCGTACAACAAGGTGGAAAGTATCTCCTCTAGCTTTCAGAGGACAGAGCCTGGGGTGGATTTGAATCCACGTGTAGACACATGGGGCTCTATTCAGCTGCCAAAAAGGGGCATCTCATGCTAGTATAGACATTCTAGATGTGGCAAACATCCATGCAGAGCTGAGAAGGGTCATCAGCAGAGCTGCACTGCTCCAGTGGTTAGTTGAGAGGCCAGGGAGCACAACCTGGTAGGGTCCAAACGCTGTAGACGCTCAGCGAAGCCCCTTGTTGAAGGCAGCTGTCTAGCTTTTAGATGATCACATTAGATAGATTCTATCACTAGCAAAAAACTGTTTCGCTGCTGATCCCATCAGCAAAACTTCCCTCGACTTAAGCCCAGACCAGACATCACACTATAACTCGTTCCTATTGATTGCACAGAAAGTAGGTGCAGGTCTTGCTGAAGTAAGACAAATAAGAGTTTCTTCCACACCTTCCCTTGCAAATTTTACTTTTCCCATATGTTACCCATATGGAATCTCATTCTGGGGTCTACTTTTGGGGAAGACAAAGGTGACCTGCCAAACCAAGGGCAGGCTGCCTGGGTTTGACAAATGCTGCCAAATGCTGTTTGTGTGTACAGGGGGTCAGAGAGGAAATAAGACCTTGGCTGAGGTTTTACATAGGGTTTTACAAGGTAGTAACACAGACTATAAGCTGAGGCATTGAAGTGTCTAGGTGGAAAAATATATAAAGAATATATGAGAGATTTCTATAAGAAATGCAGTTCATTCGTGTTTCATATTCAGTGCTTTTTTTCAATGAAATTATCCTGCGGAATTTTTTTGGAGCTAAAGAGAAAGCACGTGCTCAGTAAGTGAATTCAGCCGCAGATTTCAGGGTCCTTAAGTACTCATTGACACAAGAGGCAATGACAGCTTTGAAGGAACCTTTATGGGTCTCTCAGGGTTGTTGGTTTTTAAGCCTGTGTATTATGGATTTCCACAACAGGTGTTAACAGCTCAAAGCATCCTAATGCCTATTGGATTAAATAATGTACATTTTTAAAATTGCATGAAGTCTTTCCCACTGGGAAGTGCTATCTTTTCTGCCTTTATCTTTTAAGCTAAAATAAAGCATGTGCTAGAAAAATTACCAAAGAAGTGCTTAAAATCTGTCTACAAAGGAACATGGAAGCTGAGCTGAACTTCTCTATTTTGCTCACTTCCCCTTCAACCAAGCCCTAAGGCTCAGGTGGCAGGTCAGAGTAGAGAGGGGACATCGTATAACCACGTGTGCTGACAAGAGTGGCTAGAAAGGGTTAAAAACAGTGGGAAGATGGGACAAGCCCTGTGAAATTAGTTAAATCTAAGGTATTTGGTGCTCTTTCTTACACCAGTTCAGCTGGTGTACACCAGCTGAAGGTCTAGGCTTGCGCTGGAAAGAAAAATGGGAGAGTGAACTCATTATGAGTGGGAAGAAACCGGATCTCCTCAGGAAGGTCCACCTGGTCCCAATGGGTAACCGCTGCAGGATGTGGCACATCCCACTGGATACTGCCTTCTCCTCCCACAATCCCACTGAGCCCCTGGACTCCTTGCTGAGGTGGCGATGGCCACTCTGACATCTCTGCATGGCCAGGTGGGCCCAGAAGTCCCCCCAGGTCTCACTGCATAATCAGGACCTCTTGACAGGGCGATGGAGCAGGAGCTATGGATGCAGCCCGCTGATGCAGACCTAGTGCCCTCCTGGGGCAGCTGTTTCAAGGAGCTCTTCTGCAAAAAGCAAGGCTTGCTTTGTTAAAACTTGGCTGTCATTTCAGCATTAATCATGGGTCTAGGAGCGTTTATTAATGCCCTGTTGATAGCTAATAGTGAAGCACTGCTATCCCCCCTCCTCTTTTAGTGATATGCAAACAGTGGTGATTAAGCACCAGATTAAACATCTTCATGAATATTTAAAAGGCTGTTTTTGAAAGTTTCCTGTCCTTTTACACTAATAGCCCCATTAAAACCTGTTTACAAGCCAGTCATGAGAGTAACTGTGTGCACTTAAAACACGAGAGAGTTCCCCTAGAGGAGTGCTTTAACCACGTGAGAATGGCAGCTGATCAATAGGGATCTTAAAGTAAGACTGTCTGCCTAAACCCAATGGAAACAACCCTTATAATATAGATATAAAGAGCTGGCAAGTGCCCAACTGGTTAATTAGGGAGGCAAAATGATAATAATAACAACAATAATATTTTCTTGAAGGTCCGACTGTCCTGGGTGTCTGGCTGCCACAGGACTTCTCAGAAGCTGCCTTGAGGATGTTAACAGCAACCAGGAAAAGGGCATGGAAAGTTTTAAACAAACTTAATAGCTTGGCATTTCCTGGATTTTCTTATCATTTACACATCGGCCCATGACAGCACACAGCCAGCTCCTACAACAGGGATGCAGATACCAAATGATAGTTATTAATAATTCATACCATCTGCATCCTATATAGAAATAAGGTTGAATTAACACAGCTCCTATGTACATAGCATACACATACTTAACAGAAGAGGTGGGCATATTCAATCACTGCTCTAAGTCCAGACTACAACTATGGTGCAGTACGCTCTTGCATCAAGATTGCTCTTGGCCCGTTACCTATTGCTCACCATGCGTTATTGACCTCTTGATGTCTTCATTGCCTTGCTCTGGGTTAAGGGGCCATGATGTGGCAAGGCAACTTCATAAAGGTGCTTGTGTTCAACACGGGAGGCAGGTGCTTAAATACTGTGAAAAACTGGGGCCTTTGTGTCTGCTCTGGTGCTTCTGAGTGCACTGGAGAAAAAAAATCTATTGACATCAGTAGGCTTTGGATTAGGCTCCTGCTGTGTTATTAAGTGAATTATTAATTATTAATAATAACATAACAGAAATCACATGTTGCCTTATTCAACCATTCAATTTTGCCTTATGCGGGGGTTTTTCAAAATACAGTCACCAAGTTTAAATACAAGTGTGGATTGATTGTTCAGCCTCCTTACTCATTGCCAAGGAGAGAGTATGCTTACATGTGGGTGTCCAGTTTTAAATGAATATTGATTGACTGAAATTCATGCTGTCTGCTTCAGTTCAACTGTTTGGCAAAACTAGAAATATCAATAAAACTGGATTGAATTTTGAACGGTATTAAAACTTTCTGGAGCCAAGGTAATCATAATGGAAAGAAGTAATAAATGGCTGGAGACCTTACAAGCAGAAGGGTTTTCCTGCTGCTGTGAAGCCCACTGGAGCTAGGGGTGTTTAGACCCAGCATTAAAGGACCAGTAGAGCTGCTAAAAGTCTTTCTGTCCTCACAGCTGCAATAAATGTAAATAAGCAAAGTAGACGCTTGAATACATTTCCTCCTTAAACTAGGCAAAACAAATGCCTTTATAGTGAATCTTTCCTCTAAATATCCAGGTTTAGGAAGATGTCTCTGTCAAGCAAGCAGATGTCCTGGTGATCTTCTCTGAGGTTGCCCACATGTGCAGAGACAGCTCCACCGTAACCCAGCAAGATCAGGGTCAAAGGAGGGTGTCCTGTGGTGCAAAAAGCAGCAAGACTGAGCTTGGCTTGAAGCCATGTGCTCAAAACCCCTCTCACTAGCTTCTCATTCTCTGTATCGGCCGCTGACACTTTTCTCTGGGAACTGGATCAAGACTTTACTAAGTAAAGAAGAAGAAAACCAGTCTGCAGTCTCTAGTGCTCTCAGTTTCTAGTGCAGCAGAGCTGTCAAAGCAAATGTCCATGTTTACTACTTACCGATGAATTAACAATCATGAATGAAAGCAGATGGGAAACATTTCAATTTCTAGGTCAAACTCATCCATTCTGGTACTCCTTTGAAATTAGTTATGGACTTGTTTTATTTCCAAGTATTGGTTCACCAATGTGTTTTAGCTTTGTTGTAAAATAAAAGGCCTTATTTAAGATGTGTAATATACATTTCCCCATGTTTGTGCAGAGTTGGTGGTGGTGAAGAACCTGCAGCTAGCTACCCCTGACGTGGGTGGGATTCAGACCCCCACTGCAAGAGGCGAGAAGGAACCATAAAGCAGGTCTCTTGAGATGAGGGACAACCAGCTCAGTCCTCGTCAACATTTGGGAAGCTATGACAACAGAGAGCGTTTGGGAGGGCTTTGAACCCTCAGGGAATATCACCGTGCTGTTTTCCACCACACAGTGAAGTCCCCCACTGAGATTATGTCCTAGCCTTCCTACTTATCCCATCACAGAGTTGTGGCTGAAGTGCTCTGCCCCTTCATAAGGTGATCAGTGCCTCTCCTGGCATATTTTTTAGAAGTTGCTCCCTGCCCCCAACCTCTCAGAGCAGCTGAATTTGGTACTCCACTTTGTGAGCAATACATCCAGCTGAGAAATTCCCAGTCATGGAATCACAGCCCTTGGAAAAGCAGCAACACCACAGAAGGACCTGGCAGCAAATACCTGCCCTGGGTGTCCCAAACAGCCTGGAGCCTCTGAGCAGCTCTGTCAGGTAGAAGATGGCTTCATGGATAAGTAAAGAGTGCAGGCACAGAAGAGGGAGGTGGGTGTTGTACTGCCTTGGTAAACGCCATAAATTCAGTGGGATCCTTGTGCAGTCAGAAACATCAATACATAGAGCAAGGCTGAGCAGGGCTTTGTCTTGCTTTTTTTCCCCAGCAATCACAGCAGTACTAGAAGAGACAAGAGCACTGTGTCTGATATATCATGCTCAATCACCTCACCTTACCTCTCAAGTGGCTCCTCAGGAGTGGCCACTATGAAAAAAAAATCGAATTTTGAGCCAACAGGAAGGGGTGAGAACTGGGATCCCATAGAGCAAGAGTTCAAAGGCACATGCTAAAGATGAAGAACGTGACTTTCTCCATGGCAAGGAGCCAGTGGGACATCCTTCTTCTGTTGATTGCAGGGTGTAAAAGCTTCATTCACATCCAGCAAACTCCTTGGCTCAGACAGCAAAGCTATGCAACTCTCACCAACTAACTCATTGCCACAGGAATTACTCCAGTAGAGGCACGTCATCTGAGGAGTCACTGAACTAGTCTGCTTGGGGGTGATCAGACTAGTGTAGTGTATTGGTGGATGTGGCAAGACTGTACCCATAAAGACTGGGGATTTTTAATACTAACGGTAAACTAAATGATAGCAACAAGTTCAATAGAAGAGTAATAGCAGTAATAACAAAAGGATGTAATTGCAATAACTGGACAGAGAGGAGTATCAGGACTTTGAAGAAATTCAATATATATCCAGTAATTCCAAATGCTCTCAGAGAACCTATTTTAGGCATATTAAAAGAAATTTGGCTGCTGGACTAGTTGAATAAATTCTGTTTGCGTGTGTCATCCAAATAGCAATGCAGATAAGTGTTTGGGTCACTGTTAGTTATGTGGTATTAAAATCACATATGCCAATTATTCCACATATAATCCAAACACACTTTTCACTACTGACAGAATATTGCTGGACTGCCTGAAGCAGAGACTAGCCAGTATGAGACAAAATGCTTTTCTTTTTACCAAAAATTCAAGATGAATCGGAGAAATTTTACAACAGGTGTAGGTGTCATGGAGTATAATTCAACCAACTTTGAAAATCTCACTGAGTCCGTTACAAAGACTGACCGTCTGATGGTTAGGACATGCTAGGACTTCTGTTGTCTTTGTCCTAGAAGTGTGTCTGAATTTGGCAAATAAATTGGAGGGAGAGCTTTCCTTTAAATGCTTTCAAATGCACAAAAGAAGCAGATCACAAGGTGGATTGATCTTGCATCTATGACCTTGAAATTAGATTGTTCCAAGAGGTAAGTGCACAGGATCTACTCTCGTGGCTGAGTTAAAAGTTGAGACAGAAGATAGTTATTACTGACTTGCTTTCAGTGCCACAGGGGCTTTTGGCATGGGTTTTGACTGGTCCAGGGCTGATTTGATGAAATGATCTCTGCTCAGCATATTGTAGGTGTGCATGTGATGGGGAAGCATCACAACACTGTATCTACCAAGTACTGCAGCCAAAGAATCTGCACCTCATCTACGGCATCTTTGCAGAGCGTTCAATTCAAGCTTTGGTGACAAGGAGGAATGGTTGGCAGTTGTCTGCAGTCCCAAAGAATTTGGAAACCATTGAGTCAAATTATGGGGTCACTACATTGTTTTTAAGCTCTGGAGAATTTCATTTTCTGTATCTTTTCAATTATGCTTTTAGCTATGATTGATCTTTCTCTTTTTTTCAGCTGCACTATGAAGGAAGCAAGAAAGCTTAGATATGAGAGATTTTCAACTCAACTAAATTTTACAAAATCACTCCGAGATGTTGGTAGATAAATAGTAGCCCTACTCACATGCACGCACACAGACACCCTTCCCAGATGAATAAACTGAGACTTGAAGAAGGGGTCATATTTTTCAACCTTAAGTATCTCAACTGAGAAAGCTCAATCCAAAGGAGATTGATTTTCAGAAATGCCCAGTCTGGACAGATGGGCAGCAAGACAGATTACTCACAGGGCACTCTTATTTGAGAGCTTATCTTTAAACTGTTGGTCTCTAAATGGCTTTCTGCAAGGTCACGTAGTAGTAATTCATTGATCTAAAGACTAAGATTTCAGGATCCTGGGTGTCCTCTGGCATGATCATACCACTATATCTCACCTCACAAATATGATTATTTGTGGAGTTATTTCAGTTATTTTGTTATTTCACACTGAAACAGAGAGAGTTCCAGGCTTGAAAAACTGGATGATCCCTCTGCTATAACTTGCTCCAACACCTCCAAAATTTTCCACTTGCTTCAGTCCGTTGGCCCCTGGCCCCAATAGCCAGGGACCTGGAGCACAAATACCTGCATGGAGCACACATGGATCACAGCTGAGCGAGGGAATCCAGAACACCAAAAGCTGCTTGTGATATCGGTTAAGCAAAGCAATAGATGAATCCTTAACCCACGAGTCCCATCCCACAGCTGCTGATTTCAGAAGGAAAAATAATTCCCTCCATCTTTAAACAACAATTAAAAAGACTAGGTGCAGGGTATACTTACTTTAAGCACTGAAATAGAAATCAAACTGCTTGAAATGGCTTCTTAGGGGGACAGAAGTGAAACCTTCCCTTGTTTGCTCCAACCCCTCTGCCTAGCTCACCAGGTACTATTAAAAACAGAGCATCAATATTGCTTCAATATTCCAACATCGCTTGAAAACCACCACTACAGCCTTTCCTAAATAGGTGAAACTTCCTTCAGCCAACAGAAGGGGCTTTGCTCTTTGAAAGACAGTCTTTCCTCCCTGAGGTTGTCCTAGATTTCCGTATCCTGAGCGGCTGCAAATTTGGGATTCGTCGTCCTTTCTGTGTCGGCGTTGCTTGTGCAGTGCTGAACTGCCCCGTGCCTGACCGATCCAGCCGCTCCTCGGGCTCCCAGCTTCACTTTAACTTCAGTGGGAGTCTCAGGTGCACAAAGCAGAGCCTTTAATGGACTAAACAAATACAGCAAAAGAAGGACATATAGCATATACATCCGCAGTGTGTGTGCATGCCTGCAAGTGTATGGGCACGTATACAAGCATTTATGCACGCGGAGGCACAGGGTGAGGGCAAGCCATAAAACACCTCGTCACGTTTTTGGAAAAGGTTTCCTCCGCTGTTTAGCTTCACGCAGCAGCACGCTGTATAGATCCTTTAGTTCTGCATCATTTCTGTGCCGTGGTCAGAAGGTATTACTCTGTTCTAAATTACATCTGTGTAAATCCAGAGGAATTCCCACAAGCCCCATTTACCTCGAAGATTTTGCCTATGTAGGGACACTCAGGAAAATAACCTAAATTAGTTGAAGGTGAGAATTTAAAAGTGGATTAATTAAACTGCATGAAACCCCTGTGAAGGTTGCTCTTGCTCAGAATTCAGGTGGTCTTCAGTCAATTTAATTTAATTCACTTTGGAAATTAATTCAGATTAATTGTCCTAACAGTCTTTACATACCTATTCTAGATTAACACCGGGGTAATAAAATGATTTGTAGCCCACTGGCTTCAAGATGATTTTTAGATTTATATCAAAAGGCTCTGGATAAAAATTGTCCCGTGTGTCCATCCTATCCTGGAAGCTGCTGTTTTGCTAATCAAGACAAAGGGCAGGGGAGTGTTTCTGGAAATAGATAAGCAATATTCCTGTAGGTTTTTTTTGGTTTTTTTTTTTTTTTTTTTTTTTTTTGACACTTTTTTAATGGTTGCTACTAATACAAAGGAGGTGATAGTGACAGTATTGCAACAGGTTAAATACTACTGCTGCTTATCCCAGAGGAAGATGACCACAGACTTGCATTCCCCCAGGGCCTGAACCTGCACTTACGATGCTCTCTTGGAAAAAAAAATCCTTTGCCGTCAAGATGGCAATATCCAAATCTTCTAATTCCAGGCAATCCGATTCTGCAAGCCTGGAGCCAAACGTAAATCAAGACTACAGGACAGGGACTACTATTGGGGAAAAGGAAATGCTTTAAAGAGATAACTGCTCAAAATCTAATTCCTAGAGAAAGAGTTCTTACTGAGGGCTGCCTCTCGAGATGTTTGCCTGGACGTTACTTCAGAAGGGAGTTGGTTATTTATAACTCGTCTCTGGAGCTTGAGGCCCCCATTACCCACCACACTACTTTGTAGCTCCTGCACAGCAAAGAGCACGGTCAGGCAGAAGCAAGGGAGAGAAGAAACCTGAATCTTCCTGCAACAAGTCAAACACCGAAGCAATCAGAAAAACTTATTCCGGAAAGGCTTGGGGCAGTTTTCTGTGTCTTCCCCTGAAGCATCACGTACTGGTCACTACGAGAAAGGCGATCGGACTGAACGGGCTCTAGTCTGCTAAATCCTCTTTGTATGTATTCATATTTTTAATATCAAACGTTGCTGCAAAAATGGGAAGAAATTTTCCCTCAGTCCAACCCAATAAACGCAACCTCCAGCACTGTGATAAAACAGCAGCTACGAATAAAACGCGAGTAGCAGAAGCTGCAAGATGAGCGGGACGGGATTTGGGCTGGGAAAAGCCCAAAACTCTGGATCTCCCCCACCACCATCACCGGGCTGCAGCGGCCGAGGCGCGGCGCGAACGCGCGCAGAGATGCGCACGGGGCCGCGCAGCCGCTCGCTCCCGGCGCTGTGGGGAGAGCTGCCGCACCGGGGATTTTTTCGGGGATCCCCCAGTCTCCCCAGCAGCACCGCGATGCTCCGACATCCCCCCGCCCCGGCCCCAGCGGGCAGAGAGCCAGGATCCGGCCCTGCGGACCCCTGGCGAAGCAAATGTTGCTGCTCGGGCGAATTTGACCTGTTTCTTGTCCCAGATACGTCGCAAACGCCTTCTAATAAATAAATAAATAAATAAAATAATTTAATAAGCGAGGGGGAGGCTTTTTGGCTGCAGAAGCGCCGCTGTTCGAGGTGCGATGAGGGCAAAGGGGGTGCGCAAAAGCCCCGCGCCAAACCTTGCCCCAAAGCGAGCCCCATCCGGACGGCGAGGGAGCAAAACGGACCGGGAAAGAAACGGCCCCGCGGGGACAGACCTGGAGGACCCCCGCGACGGCACAGCGGCCCCGGCCGGGGGCAGCCTGAGCCATGCCCCTTAATTTGGCAAAGAGGGTCGGAGCAGTGCCCGGGCAGCCAAATAAGCCCCAGAACCCTTCTCTTCCTCCACCGCAGGCTCCTTCGGGTGCCGCTCCCCGGCGGGAGGCCCGGGCAGCGGGGGAGCTGCCGGGGGACCCCTTTGCCGGGGTGTGGGGGGGAGACCCCCCTGCCGGCCCCGCTACCTCGGGGGACGCGCCCTGCGGAACCGCACAGACTGCGGTGCTCTTCTCCTTGCAGCCAGCTAAAGGCTGTTCTCTTAATGAATTACTAATGAGTTAAAATTGGACAGCCGGCTTAATTAAAGCGTAGAGGCAATGTGTTTACCACATTGTAATTGAACTCATTAGGGCTCCGGCTTTGTGTTTTTTAAGCAGCCGCCTTGCTCCGCGCGTCGAGTGATCCGCGGGAAGCGCTCGCCGGGGCCGGCCAGGGGCGCGCAGCGGGGCCCGGGGGGGCGGCCGGGCCCCGACCCCGGCCCTCCTGCAGCGAGGGGCGCGGAGCTGCCCTGCGGAGCGCCCCGGGCCGCGGAGATCGCTCGGAGCTGCTTTTCTTTTCTTTTTTTTTTTTTTTTTTTTTTTGTTTATTTTTTTTTCCGCAGGGGAAAGCAGAGAAAGGGGCAAAAAGTTTGGGGGGTTTTGGGGGAGAAGGGAGGGGAGAGTTCGGCGAAGTGACACATTCACACACTCCCCAAAACAGGGTCCCCCTCACTTCCCCCAGCCTCTCGTGTAAGGTGGGGTTTGCCCTCTCCCGCGGCCGTCGGGGCGGGCCTGCCCCCGGGGTGCCGACGGGGCGGGGGCGGCCTCTTCCCCCCCTCCCCGTTCCCCAACAACCCGGCGGCGAGGGGAGGGGGCCGGGGAAGGGGGCGGCATCCCCGCGCCGCTTGCAGGGCGCTGCCTGGCTGCTAGAAGGCGTCCGAGACCCGACCCACCCGCGGCAGAGCCGCCGCGGCGCAGGCGGCAGCCAAACTTCCCCCGCGCTGCGCTGCGTAGCGGCCGCGGAGCGCGGCGCGGCCCGGCCGCCCCTTGCACCCAGCCCGCCGGCCCGGGGCGCCCATGGAGCTCGGGCGGCCAGGTAAACCGGGACGGGGCGGGGGGGAGGGGAGGCTACATGGGGGACGGAGGGGGGGTCTTGATTTCCTTTCCTTCCTCCCCTCCCGGACCCAAACGGTCTGTAATTTGTTGCTAAAAACGCCTGGGAGGCGGCGGGGGCTGATGGAGGCGATTAATCTGCGCTTACGGGGCGGTGCTGTCACTCGCAGGGGAAAGGCCCCTGGCAGGCACCGCGGCCGGGTTGCGCGTGTGCGGGCGGTGGCGGGCGGGCGGGGGGCGGGGGGGGCTCCGGGGAGCTGGTCCCTTCGCCCTGTGGCCCCACGCTGCAAGTCGGGGCTGGAGCCCGCGGCGCGGCGCGGTTTGCCGGTGCGCTTAGAGGAGCTGCGCGTCGATTCGTTCCTTTTTCGTAGATACGAAATTTATAATTTTCTGTTTATACATATATATTTTTTTAAAAAAATCCCTTTGCAATCGTGGACTCCTGGCTCGTCCCCAGGGCGAGGGGACGTGGCGGCTCGCGTAGGGTGCGGGCCGGGGGACGCGCCCCGGCGCTGTCCGCTCAGCACCGCGCCCGCGCAGCCTCCGCTCTGCTCCGCTCCGCCCGCCGCGGGCCGCCCACGTCCTGCCGCGCACGGGAGCGGGTCTCGGCTTCGCCCGGCCGCTGAGCAAGGGAGGAAAACGGCGCTGCTGCTTCTTTCCCGACGCCGGCCGTGCTCGCCCTTTCCCACCCAGAAGGATCCTCCTGGCCGGGAAGGGAGCCGGCCTGGATGGAGAGGGGAAGCGGAGCTGAGAAACCCGGAGAGGGGGCGAGGAGGGGATGGAAGAGCCGGGTCCGCAGCCGCGAAGCTCTGCGGAGAGGCGTCTCCTCTGCTTTGTCACCGGGAGGTTTAACCCCGAGCGGGACAGATATATATATACATATATATATATATATATTTTTTAACCGGTTGCATCCAAGGATTTTGCAGCGGTCTGGCGGTCCGAGGGGAGCGGGAAATACTTGTAGTGCTTTGGGAGGCGGTCGCCGCCCTGCCTTTAGGAAAGGCTCTTCCCTCCTAGCGGGGCTCGGGTCTTTGCGGGCCGCTTGTTGCACGGCGGCCGCTCTACCCGCCCACCGACGGCCCCAGCAGGGGCAACCCTATAGCGGCCCATAACCCACTTGATACACCTATATTTAGCCGGCTTTACAGAAAGCCTCCCTATAGTATAATACACCCTCCCTGGCAAATCACTTCTAACATAGTAATGAAATCATGGCGAGGAGATGAGATGTGGCAGCGGAAAGGGGAAGAAGTTGCTTTTGGTAGTAGGGAGGCAGAAGGTGACTAGCCAGACCCATAAGTGGCTAATATGAACTGTCAAAGAGTGCAGGAGCATAAAAGCCGAAGAATCCCAATCCCCATAGGTTGGTTATTCCCCATAAAATACAACTCTGCATGGCAGGAAGTAACTGCAAACATTTATCAATAATGAATGAATCTCCTGTAATAAAATACTTACATAATTAGCTACAGGCGAGTATGTGCATTATGCCAAGCCTTTTGCAACTCTTTGTTGAAAATCGGACTTGATAAATTCTCCGAAATACCCTTTGAAGAGAGTGGAAATAAGAGCAAGCCAGCACTCAGCCTTTCTCCTCCTTTTATGTTGCTTCTGAAACCCAAACGTAACTACTCCTGAAATATAACAGAAAACTCTTTGGTGAATTCAGAAGAGTCATTAACATTCAGCTTTAAGTGAATGTTAACAGTAAATAAAGAAATCTCTTGATTGTAATAGTAGTAACAAAGCAATAATAAACCAGTGGGTGGTCATCAGTAATGATAAATGTATCATTATTACAGTGTGTTTGGGAACTCGGTTTGGAAAGTACTTCAGACTTTTTAGTGGCAAGCTTGGTGGCAATTCGTTTCTTATCCTGGAAAAAAAAAGCCATATAATTTTATACACAATTTAGGTGAAAATAAATTTAAATCTGTATATTACATTTTTAATTTCAAGATAGTAATTAAAGCTGCTTCATTATATCTCCTCTGAAACTCTCAGCGCTCATCTTAATTGCCTGTTTGTACAATCTGTTTTCTAAGACACCCAAGGTTACTGGGTTCTGGAAAGACGCAAAATTGAATTATTTACTAACGCGATGCGTCTTCGCGTGATAACGTCATGTTTCCTTCGGAAGTTTGGACTCGCTTGTCCCCATCCCAAGCCGCTTAGATCTTTTCTGCCGTGGAAGTTTGTTCTGCATTTAAATACTTCGAGATAGGCACGCCTCTCATTGAATACGTTCAGGGAGCTTTAATTTATGCAATTGAAAGATGAATCAATAGCTGGGGTGTTTTTGGTTTTTGGTTGGTTTGTTTGTTTGTTTTGGCTTGTTTTTTTTTTCCCTGCCCTGGGAGTTAATTCACCCACATCTATATTTGCAGCTGTTTCCACCCCTGCCCCTTCCACAGTCTGGGACCGACCAAATAAACCCACTCGCGTTTTTTCTCCCTTTTTTTTTTTTTTTTTTTTTTTTTTTTTTTTTTTTAGCGCTGATGAGCGGGAGCAGGGGGCGATTTGCAGCCAGGATTTTCCCCAGGGCTGCAAAGTCCGCTCTCTGGCGAGGGATTAAGGTCGGAGGGCGTCTCCAGCGCCGTTTCGGTGGGGCACCTTCCCCGCTGCGTGCCCGCAGCCCGGCCTCGGCTGCCGCGCCGCGCCGCGCACCGCCGAGCTCACGGAGCGGCCGCGGACAAAAGATGCTGGCAGCAGCATTCCGGCCGTGGGAATCAACCCGCCCGGAAATACCTGCTCGCTGAAATCTCCCGCTGCCCTCCAAGCGCCAGCGGAACATCGCGTTGAGTTTCCCTTCCTCCCCCCGCTCCCGCCTTCCCGGTGTCACGGTGGTGGGCGCATCTTTCGGAGGCGTCCTCTCGCCGGCGAGGAACTCCACGCAGCTCCCTGCCCTTTTGTTGTGTCTAGCTCGGTTATTCAGGAGCAGAGACAAAAGCCCGAAGTGATGTGATCTAAATGAGCTCCGGGGTTTTCCAGATGGGACCACCTCTATTTCAAATGCCCTCTCTGCTTTCAGCGCTTAATATAAGAAAATACGATTAAAAAAATTAAAAAGGCTTTGCTCTACACCAAACAGCGCTGCGAAATCTATCTGAAAGTCTTTCAAAACCCTCCTTTATTACCTAAATTTATTAGGGAAAGAGGGTTTATGACGGTACCCTGTGTGTCTGTTACTTGCATGGCCGCAAGTTTCAATGGGATGTGGAGGAGTGGTGGGAGGAGGGAATGGATCGGCGCGGGGGGTGGTTTTCTTTGTGGTTTTGAAGCGGAGTAAGGTTATCTTGCACCTCGTGGCCAGTCTACTACACTGTTTAATAGCTATGGAAGTAAACAGAAGCCGCGAGGGTGGGTTGGGTGGCTTAAACTTGGGGATTGCTGGACCCTTTTCTCAGCTGCTCTTTTCGACACGAAGCAAGCCGCAGTGAGAGGATTTGCTTCTGCTTCCTCCTTACTTGAGCCATTCCGAGGCAGAATCGCGGTAGCGAAGGGAAGAGGAGCCAGGACTCAATTTTATCCCTTCCAGGCTCCCGGGGGGAATTTGTTCGCCTTCCCCTCTCCTCTCGAGGGAAGCGACTCCCGCCGAGCCAGTGCGGACGGCAAGAGCAAATAACGAAATGGACGGGAGCACCTTGAGGAGACAGCAGGACAGGAGCCCATCCCGCAGCTCCCCGGGTGGGGGGGGGGGGCGCGCAGGGACCCCTCCGCAGCCGGGCTGGCCCCCGCCGGGGCGCGGGCTGCGCTCCGGGGCCGCCCGGCGGAGGCGGCGATCGCGGCGGCCGCGGCCGGGGCCGCCCCCGCGGGCCTCGCGGGGCCGGGGGCCACCTGCGGCAGGGGCCCGGCCGCTGGGGGGACAGGCCTTTCTCCAGCAAGCCGAGCCGGCCCCGCGCAGCTGCTGCAGGTCGCGCTTCCTCCGCGAGGTTTCCCGACAAAACTCGTGTGGCAAAGCACCCGGGTACATCCTTGTCCCTCTTCTCCAAGGGGCTAGTGCGGGGCGGTGTCTTCCCCCCTCCCTCCGCAGCTGCAGCTCCGGGCACTCCCCGGTGACACGCGGTGTCCTGCAGCCTCTCCTAAAGAGCACAAGTCCCCACGGGTTTCGGCTTTCTCTGCAGAGAAAATTGAGGGGACCTCTCAAACGCGCCGATTGCAGGGAGGCCGTTAGCACCTATCAGGTGAATAAGCAAGTTTGGCCTCTCTTCTCTTCTCTTCTCTTCTCTTCTCTTCTCTTCTCTTCTCTTCTCTTCTCTTCTCTTCTCTTCTCTTCTCTTCTCTTCTCTTCTCTTCTCTTCTCTTCTCTTCTCTTCTCTTCTCTTCTCTTTCACTGCAAAATAAACGGCAAGCGCTGGCTAATAACTTCCCCGGATCGAGCCTGCGTTTTTGTACCCTCTCTCGGGTCGCGAGGATGCAGCTCCTGGGGGAGCTTCGTTGAAGGTGCCTCGCCAAACCCTGCCGCCGCCTGCAACCAGCCGGAGTAACCGGCTTTCCCCTCTCTCCCCACGCCAGGATCAGAGCCCCAGGCAGGCTCTTCAGCACCTGCTTCGCTTGGGAATGGAGAGTGGAAACACCACGCGGCGACCGAGCGGGCCCCGCCGCTCCCCGGGGACCGGGCCGCTGCCCCCGACGGCGGGGCCGGCACTGCGGAGCACCCGCCACGGCGGGCGACACTTCCCCTGAAAACACCCTTTAACTCGGCGAAACAAGACAGGCGGGGAAATTTCCTCCGTGGCGCGGCCGTAGATCATGCAATGCTTGACATGGGTTTAACCAATAAAACAATTTGAATCAATTAGCTGGCGGAGGAGACTTTGGAAGTGTAAAATTCCTGTCAGCCTGCCTAGGAAGCATTGATTAAAATGTCACCCGTGTGAGGACCGCAGCGGCTGCCCAGGCGAAAGCAGCGGGCTCGGTGCGGGAGCGAAGCCCGGGGGGAGGGCGACGAGGGGCTCCGGGTGACCGTCGCCGCACGGGGGGCAGCAGGCTTTAACGAGAAGTGACAGACCTACTAAAGAGAAGGGTGATTTTTCAAAGTTAGCCAGGACCCAGGCGATTGGGACGGGGAGGTCCGCGGGAAAGAGTGGAAAGAGAGGTTGGGGTGGTTTTTTTTTGTTGTTTGTTTGTTTGGTTTTTTTTTTTTTGTTTTTTTTTTTGTTTGTTTTTTTTAACTCTTTGGGGTAGTTGTCCTGGGAAAGGTCGGCGCGGAGAGTTTCGCTTGGCTCCGCGCAGCCTTGCAAAAAAACTCCCTGCGACCCCCACGTTTTCGTGACTTAGAAGGCGCAGGAAGGTTTGGCATTTCTCGTGTGCCTGGTTAGAAAAACAGAGAGACAGGAGCATCATTTACGTTAAAAAAAAAAAAAAAAAAATCAGAGCTGTGTTAGGAAATATCCGGCCGCTCCAAATTTCTTTTTTTCTTTTTTTTTTTTCTCTTTTTTTTTTCCTGGTTCAGCTAGAAGGGAGGTTTGGGGATTTTGGCGGAGGAAGGTGTTATGATTTTTGTGCCCTCGCTGCACAGATGTGCTCGAGGCCGAACAGCTGGATCTTCCTTCCTCTTCATCCAGACCTGCCGGTACAGTGAGAGAAGGGGCTGGCGGGGGGAGGCTGGAGAGACCTCCGAAAAGGAGGCAAAACACAGCTGGTCTTGGGGCGGGGAGGATCTGTATCGCAGCAAGCGGGGCAGGAGAGAAAACGAGAACGTTGATATTTTTCCGTGTGATATTGGATTTATTTTTTTCGGGGCGACCTTGAAACATCTACATTTTTGCTGCACCGTATTCACCTGCTGTAGGGGGTAAAAAGAAAAAAAAAAAAAGAGAAAGAAAGAAAAAAGGGAGGAAGGCGCGGCGGTCGCGCTGGAGACCTGTGTCATTTGCGTTTCTTTTGCTCGGTCGAGGCATAATGCAATGAGAGAAAATAACATTTGCGCCGCGTTAATGCTGTGGGCTCTTAAGCGAGGATCTCCCGGTCCTTTTGAACCCGGTTTGCACGGATGGCTGCAGTGTAGCTGTCTGGGGAAGGGGGGGGCTGGGGGGGGCTCTCCCGGCATCTCTTCACGCCCGTGAGGACGGCTCGCTGCGGCCGAAATCAACTATCAACTTTTTTTTTTTTTTTTTCCCTCGCTTCCCTTCTCACCGCCCTAAATTTGTGACAGTTCCTTTAAAAACAATCTTTCCGAAAGGACGTGGCTTCCGTACTCAAATTGAATATATTCATTTTCTTGGAAGTGATCGCGCTCAGACATTGCGGCGGGGGGGGGAGGGAAGGAAAAAAGAGGGGAAAGCGCAATGTTATTTAATACGTTTCGTGGCGGAGTTCAGCGTCCTGGCGGCGCCCAGCACTTTCCGCTCTCGAGTAAATCTCTGGCGAAGCCGGCGCGGATCCGACGGCGGAGGCGACTCCGCGCAGCGCCGCATCGACCGGGGGGTAAAGGGGGGGGCGCGACGGCGCGGCCTGACACCCCCTCCCCACGCGGGGCGGGGAGGCGAGGCCGGCCCGCTGACGTCACCGCGCCCACGGGGGGCCGCGGCGCGCGGCCGCGGCGCGCCCCAGACACGCGCGGAGGCTCCGCGCCGCGCTGCGCCGGGGATGCGCCTCCCTGCCGACGGCGGCGGTGCGGGGGCGCCCCGGGAGCCGCGGAGGTAAGCGGAGGCGCGGAGCGGTGCGCGGGCGTCCGCGGAAGGCGGCTCGCCGCGATAATGAAGTTTCTCTCCGCCTCTCGACGAGGGGGCGGGGAGGGGGGGGGACCGCAGCGCCGGGAGCCGTCGGAAGGCGCCCGGTGCCGGTGGAGCAGGTAGAGCAGCGCCGGGGCCGCCCCCGCGGCACAAGGGGCAGTGAGGGTGCCCCGCGCCCCGTCGAGGCCGGGCTTTGCGTGGGCGCCGCTGTTTCGTTTCGTCTCGTCCGCGGCGGATTTCCGCGGACGGGGCGGGGAGGGTTGGGGCTATGCGGGTTTCGGGATTCGCCGTGCCTGGAATGTACTTGGCGACGCTCCGAAATGGGGGGGAATCCAGCAATTTGCCGTAATCTGCGCACCTGAACCGAGATGCGCCCGGCGGAGGTTTACCGGTAAGGAGGAGGCCGTCGGGGAGCGGGCAGGTGGCGGCGGGGAAGCCGGGCATAACGTCGGGGGAAATAATCCGTGCGGGGGCCGACTCGATCATTCAGGATCTCGTTTTATTCTTCAGTCCCGGGAGCTCTTTCCCTCTCCCACCCCACCCCCCGAGACACTTCTCAGACGGCGGCACCGGTATCCCGCGTCGCGGCCGGGGGGTGGCTGGGGACGGAGGGGGCCACTCTGACGGCGTCTCTCTCTGCCCTCCCTCCGCAGCAGGCGCAGAGGAACCCCCCCGGCGCTGAGGCGATGGCGACGAGCCCGCTGCCCGCCCCCACGGACATCCTGCTGCCGTCGCCGTCCAGCACGTACCCGCCGGAGCCCATGAGCCAGCCGCGGGCCGGCCACGCCGCCATGAAGCCCAACCAGGTGGGGCAGGTGATCCTCTACGGCATCCCCATCGTCTCCCTGGTCATCGACGGGCAGGAGCGGCTGTGCCTGGCGCAGATCTCCAACACGCTGCTGAAAAACTTCAGCTACAACGAGATCCACAACCGGCGGGTGGCCCTGGGCATCACCTGCGTGCAGTGCACGCCGGTGCAGCTGGAGATCCTGCGGCGGGCCGGGGCCATGCCCATCTCCTCCCGCCGCTGCGGCATGATCACCAAGCGGGAGGCCGAGCGGCTCTGCAAGTCCTTCCTGGGCGAGAACCGGCCGCCCAAGCTGCCGGATAACTTCGCCTTCGACGTGTCGCACGAGTGCGCCTGGGGCTGCCGCGGCAGCTTCATCCCGGCGCGCTACAACAGCTCCCGCGCCAAGTGCATCAAGTGCAGCTACTGCAGCATGTACTTCTCGCCCAACAAGTTCATCTTCCACTCGCACCGCACCCCCGACGCCAAGTACACGCAGCCCGACGCCGCCAACTTCAACTCGTGGCGCCGCCACCTCAAGCTCACCGACAAGAGCCCCCAGGACGAGCTGGTCTTCGCCTGGGAGGACGTGAAGGCCATGTTCAACGGCGGCAGCCGCAAGCGGGCCCTGCCGCCGCCGCCCGCCGCCGCCGCCGCCGCCGCCCCGTCCTGCCACCCGCTGGGCGCCGTGAAGGCGGCGGCGGCCGTGGTGGGCGGCGGGCTGCTGAGCCCGCACCTGCTGGCGGCGCCGCCGGAGCTGCACCACAAGCGGCCGCGCTTCGAGGAGGACGAGGAGCTGCAGGAGGCCGTGGCGGCGGCGGCGGCGGCGGCGGGGCACGGCGGCAAGAGCCCGCGGAGCTACCCGGTGATCCCGGTGCCCAGCAAGGGCTCCTTCGGCGGCGTGCTGCAGAAGTTCCCGGCCTGCGGCGGGCTCTTCCCGCACCCCTACGGCTTCCCCGCCGCCGCCTTCGGCCTCTGCCACAAGAAGGAGGAGGGCGGCGAGGGGCTGGGCGCGGCGCACAAGGGCGGCGGCGCGGGCGGCGGCGGCGGCGGCGGGGGGCTGTCGGGGCTCTTCTGGCCCGGCAGGAAAGACGCCGCTTTCTACCCGCCCTTCTGCATGTTCTGGCCGCCGCGCACGCCGGGCGGGCTGCCGGTGCCCACCTACCTGCAGCCGCCGCCGCCGCCGCAGCCGCCGCCGCCGCCGGGCGCGCTGGGCTGCGCGCTGGGCGAGGGCGCCGGGCTGCTGCGCCAGGCCTTCCTGGAGCTGCCGGAGCCCGGCGGCGAGGCGGCGACGGCCGCGGGGCTGGGCACGCCGCCCGCCGCCCCGCCGCCCCCCGCCGCCGCCGCCGCCGCCGCCGCCGCGCGGGACCCGCTCTTCGAGGCGCCCCCTGGCGGCGGCGGCGGCGGCGCGGGGGATCCCGCCTCGCCCCCCGCCTCGGACGGCGGCGGCGGCCGCGTCCCCGCGCACCACCCGCACCTGCTGGAGGCGGCGGCGGCGGGGCGCAAGGGCGGCGGCGGCGGCGGGTACCACCACTCCAGCGCCTTCCGGCCCGTGGGCGGCAAGGAGGACTCGGAGAGCCTGGCCAAGCTGCACGGCCCGCCGCGCCCGGCCTCGCCGCTGCTCCTGCTGCCGCCGCCGCCGCCGGCCCGCGCCGCCGCCGCCGAGGAGGAGGACGAGGAGGAGGAGGAGGCGGCGGCGGGCTGCCCGCGCCACCCGCTGCCCCCGCACCGCCTCCTCTCGCCCACCGGCAGCTTCGCCAGCGAGGACAGCAGCGAGGAGGAGGAGGAGGAGGACGACGACGAGGCGGAGGTGGACGTCGAGGGGCACAAGCCCCCCGAGGAGGAGGACGAGGAGGAGGACGAGGAGGAGGAGGAGGAAGATGGCGAGCGGCAGCCCCGCGCCGCCGACCCCCTCGCTGCCGGCGGCCGCTTCCCACCGGGCCGCGGCGCGGCGGACAAGGGCGGCCGGGAGCGCCCCGCCGGCGGCCCCTTCCCCGCCGCCCGGCCGCCGCCCGAGGAGAGGCCGGGGGAGAGCCAGGCCCCGCCGGCGCGCAGCAGCCCGGCGCACCATCCCGCGCCGGAGGAGCAGCCCCCCTACAAGGATGTAAATATCCCCTTCAGGCACCTCCCGGCTGAATTAGCCGTACGAAACCCCCCGGCGGACGCGCGCCGTGGCGCCTGTGTCCCCCCGCTCTGCCCCGGCCGCCATTTCACGCCTGCCTGAGGCCCGGCCGCCATGTTGGGCCTGGCTCCTCACAGGGTGTCAGGCCCGGCGACGCCGCCTGCCCCGCCAAAAAAGCAGCCGTCTGCGCCCAAAAACGCCACGCTCCGGGCGGCCGCAGGCCTGCTGCCGGGCACCCCGCCGCCACGAAGGCGGCCGCGGCCTCGCGGCAGGCCGAGCGCGCCGAGGCCGCGACGCCTGTTGCTGTGAACGCCAGCCGTAGGGTTTCTCCGCCGCGGGTCCCTGCGGGGCGCGGGGGGCAGCGCAGAAGGGTCTTTCCGGGCGTTTGTAGCTGGCCCAACCTCACACGACATAACCCAGGCCTCAGAGCCCCTCGCCCGCCCGC